>NC_136544.1:6911205-7336205 GCF_910591455.1 Pholis gunnellus
CTGTGTTGCCAGAGGAACTAGAGGAGCTTGTGCAAAGTCAGCAGATGTGAAATGACACTTAATGGTCTGACCAGAGACAGAAGATGTCTGTGTGCTGCCAGCTCGTTATGTAAACGCATCAGTAAAACACTAACACGCTTAAAAGGGAGACACATTAAAGTGTGTTTTAAAGGTCTTGGGGAGTACTCGAGGCTACGCTAGCCGCAACTAGCATAACACAATCGAACCTCTGTCTGTCAGCGGCCGAGTTGCATCGCGGCTTACAAAAAGGCGCAAGATTTTAACAAGGAAGAAGAATGCTGGTAATGTAAAAAGACGATATCTCTGGTTTTATGTTAATAAACACAGGAAATGGAAACCCTTTGTCCGAATATCGATACTAGTAATCCCAATATCTCACACATTTACTATGTTGGAGGTGTTGATCTCTCTCCCCCTCATTCTGGCATATGTAGCGATAGTGTGTGTTCCTGAGTCTACGTGTGTGTGTGTGTGTGTGTGTTGTGGTGTAGCAGGAGCGAGTGTGAGACACAAGAAAAGAAACAAAAAGAGACAAAAGAAGCACCGAGAGAAAGAAGGGAGGGTTGTGTGGTGTGGGTGAGAATATGAGTGTGTTTGCACGTCTCTTTGCCAAATAATGGAAAAAATGTCAGACTGGAATCCATGTGACAGCGTTGGCAGACACAAAGCAGCGCCGCCCCCCCCCCCCCCTGCATTCCTCAGACAGAGGGAGGAGGCCCGGAGATAAACACAGAGGGAGGGCGGCGACCTCGCCAGATGGAACCGTTTCATCGTCGGCAGAAAAGCACTCATCAATCTTCTTGATCTGGACGGACTCGGTCTCCGTCTCGTGTCCGGGTGCAGATGATTTATGCCGAGGTGGACGCTGCACACCGAGCTTTCCCGTTTCGCCGTCACGATGGACTGAATTATTCATGAGGTTGTATTCAAATCCAGGCTCAAGCTCCTTTTTGTACAGTATAATTTTAATCCGGCCACATACGATGCATGTATTGTGCGTGAGCCAGAGTGTTAACCTACATATTCCTTTACAGTCACGGTCTGCAGAGGAGGAGCAGCAGCAATACAACAGCCCGGCCTCCCCAACAACCTCAAAGTGTTTAATAAACTAAATAAATACAGAGCGGGACTGACCTTGCGGCACCGAGGGTTGGGACAGCTGAATAGAGACCGGTCTTTGTCCAACAGGGCTGGGAAATTGCAAAACGGGCACCTGAGAAGGAAAAAGAGGGAGGAGGGAAATGTATGAGACCGCTGTAAGAGAGACAGATAAACAAATCCCACTGGGAGCAAACAAACGGACATTATTTAAGGTCTTTGATGAGTGTACAGATCACCTTTAGGCCACGAAATGACATGCGTCCTTACGGACTAGATTGAAAGTTCAAAATACATTAAAAACAAAGTATTAATATGACTCTAGTGAACCCAACCTCACTACGTGGAGACAGGAGGATTTATAAATGAAGATGAACACGCAGCTGGAATATTAATGTACTGGTCCAAGTATAAGTGAGACTAAGTCCTAAAGGATTAGGGCTGCAACTAACAACTATTTCCATTATTTTCTTGACTTGTCAATTAAAGGTTTAATCTTTAAAATGATCCCCAGAGCCCATGACAAGGTCATAACAAAGAAGCAGCAGAAAAGCAGCACATCTTCACATCCATCACTCACTGGGGGAACTTTGACCGCTTTGCTTGTAAATCGACTTTTTAATTGATTATCACAATTGCTGCCAATTCGTTTTTGGTTGACTAATCGATTGATCCACATGTGGACAGTTCAGTTACAAGACAAACCTAATACACACACACACACACACACACACACGCTTACCGCACTAGTTCATCAGCACAGGTGGCGGCGACGGCCTCCTCCGCCTGCCTCTCGTAGTATTTACACAGTATGTTCTCTGGGAGGACTTTCTCCAGCTCACACACCGGGTAGGAGCACGGACAGCCGCCCTCCATGCAGCTCAACTCCGACTGCAACATGCAACACGCACAAAGTTATTAGAAATGCAGCAGGTACGTTCACAACCACCGTCAGCCAACGCACACACAAAAATGAGAAACACCATTTATTATAATGCAATCCAGTCTGACATTGTTATAAAGATGAACCAGCACCAGAGAGGATTTATCATAAAGCTGTTTTATTGCATTGGTTCATATATAATGGTTATTGTGTGTGTGTGTGTGAGAGAGAGTGTGTGTGTGTGTGTGTGTCCGTACATTTCCAGAGCCAAACACTGCCTCCTGAGCGTATTTGACCAGGCACTCTTGACAGAACAGGTGTCCGTCTGAACACTGCGTCATCTTCTCAAACGCAAACTCCCCGAAGCAGCAGCCGCACTCGATCAGCTGGCCGTCCTGCACAAAGAGTTACACACAGAGACACTTTATGAGGCTCTGGGCTTTTCAGGGATCATCTTCTGAGAGTTAACCGATTGATTTCATTCACGGATTATCAAATACAGAAACCCCAAGTACAAGTCAGTGTAAGTTTAGAGTGGTACTAAAATTAACATAGAAAGAAACTAGTCTACAATATATTCTACAAGTAAACGGCTTTTCAGGGACTTTAAGAAAACCTCTGACTTTCAGCTGATTGCCTTTAAGGGAAATACGAGAGGATCCATTTTAAAACTGCAGTCAAGAGTAGCCACAATAACAACAATGTAGCCGTCTTAAACATACATTCAGCAGCAACCATGTGACCACTACTATCCTGAACAAGCTCACCAAAAGCCTTTGGATTTCATACTACAACATTGATATATATGTTACCACTGTGAAGGTGACATCCGTTTAGCTGAGGTGTGTGTGTGTGTGTGTGTGCACTTCCTACCATCTTGTACTCGTCCTCATTGACCTGCAGAGCCAGGAGGAAGTCCTCGTGCTGAGAGAGGGGGGAGAGAGAGAGAGAGAGAGAGAGAGAGAGAGAGAGAGAGAGAGAGTTGTCACTGTCTCCAGTGAGCAAGAGTGTGAACGAGGGTTTGGGAGTGACGCGGATATAAAAGCTAGTTTATCCGTCTTTCCTTTACAAGCAGGACAATTATTTCCCTCTTTATTTGAGAAAAGTTCATATTTGTGTTGTCAAATTTCACTATGACCCTGAAATTCTGTGTCTTGTGTTATCATATACTGAATGCAAGCAAAACCACAGAGCAAAATCACACTCTTTCTGATTGAACCAATCTATGAACTGTCTGAAACAATGGATATCCGCGTCCCATATCGCGCGACGATGCCACCACCCTGGGGGCTAAGCCCCCCTAGACACGCCCCTGCCTGTGGTATTTAGCTCTTTGTACAAGCAGCAAGATTCATTTTATACTCCAATTCATTTAGAAATCGTTACAACATGCATCCAATATTCCCTTTGGTAACTCTGATGAAAAGAAATATGCCGAAAGCTAAATACCCTGAACTCTATGTCCTACAGCATAAAAAACAGAACTTATGACTGTATATGCACAATAATATAAAGACAAAAATAGGAAGTTGGATAAAGTCTGTAGGCATGAATGTAATACTGGGTGACAGGTGTGTGTGTGTGTGTGTGTGTGTGTGTGTGTGTGTACCTCTGCCCATTCCTTGGCCTTCTGCTGATAGAATGAAAGCTCCTTCTGCACAGAAGCCTCCAGACTGCTGTACGTCCGGCAGTAGCGACGGTCGTTCTCCAAGAAGTACATCCTCTTCTCAAACTTCACTGATCCTGCGGGACAAAGGGAACCCAGTGAGTGAGACAGCCACAGCAAAAAAAAAACATCAGTACACCAAGACAGATGTTATTAGAACACTGATGGAACCTTCTCCCATGATGCACCTGCAGACCCCGTGGTCAAGCTCCGTTACTGAAGCTCTGGCGAATGAATGAAAAGCTGCACGAGGTATTCGCATGCGGTGTGCAAAAGAGGAGAAAAAAAGAAGTTTGCTCACCGTGCTCAAAATAGAAGTTGATGTAGCAGCGCTCAGCGGAGGTTCGGCTCCGTCGTCTCTTTTCTGAGGGGTCGCTTGAATCTTGCCACTTCTTCAGCGCTGAACATAAGGCCTGCGAGTCAAAAGAGACGCTTAAAGACGCGTTCGTAAAAGTAGAGAAAAAGGTGGAATCGGGACTGCGTTCCTCGGTGCGCTATGATGGTACCTTGCGTGTGATTGCATAGTGTCCCTTCAGAGCATTGAGGGCCCATTTGATGTCCTGACAACTGAGCATCCGGAAATCTGCCATGAGCAGGTCAGCGGCCTGCATCACGGCCTCGGGTCCCACCGTGCCCAGTTTGGTATAGTCAAACAGGTCCTCGGTCACCTGAAACGACCCGCGACAGACGCATGAACACGGGGCCAACACACCGAGATACTGGTTTCTGAGGCGTTTATGGAGCGGTCAACAAAGCGACAAACGAAAAAATACATTGTGTAACTGCCATTTTAGGATTTTTTTCTTCTTCTAATTGTACGGTGGTGGCAGGAGAGACTAAAGGTCTGTTTCTGCTTTTTTGTGTGAACAAGTTTCCTGCTCTATGCTTTAATATGTGCGCTTTAATGGTTCCTCCTTTCCATGTGAAACACTCACATAGTGCAGATGTTTCTTCAGTATATTCCCTCTCGTCCCGACTACAGTACATATAGTCATAATCTACCGACACCAAGAAAAGCTGTTGTGAAACAGATTTAAGCTTGATTGACGTAATAACGAGGAACGATCTATCCTTCCTTGTTTTTCCAATTCGTCGGTTTGCAAGCTCACTGTGCACGACGCGTATTAATACTGGTGAGGATGTTAAACGCTCACTTACATTGACCCACATCACTACAGCCTACCTTAGAATGACTCAAGTTGGGTGCTTAAAAATCAGCCTTTTTACTTTTTTCATTCTCTTGTGGTATTAACAGACAGACACACACACACACACACCTCTGTCTCAGGGTCCCCACACTCCAGCAGGATGCTGGTGGGAGCTGCTGTGGCTGCTGCAGTACCTCCCCTTGGATACTCGGGGTTCTCCAACAGCAGGTTACAGATACTGGAAACAGCAGAGAGGGGCTGCGTGTGAACAAAGCTCACACCGACATACACACAGTTACAGGTGGGATGGTGCTTCAACACCTAATAATACGTATCCAGATTTGGGACTGTGCACTATTGCATATGCTGCAATGAAGAAGTGTACACCCCAATACTAATATAAATAAATATATATATATATATAGTATTATAGTTTAATTGATCAGTTAAAATGCCTCCAATAGAAAGAAGTATTATTGAGAATTTAGAAATGCTTAACTGAATATTAATAAAGAAAAGTCACCTGCATCTGAATAAATCACGGTAGTAAACCTAGAAACCTCATCAGGTATTCATTTCCTCAGCAGCTGAGTCACTTATCATCACTTTATATGAAGTAGTGGGAGAGAAAGAAAGGCAGCTGCTTCTTACTCATTCAAGTCTTTCACATTATTCTTTTGGATCAGTTCTGCTACATAGGCTTCGTGGACATCTGGGAAGAGATCCAACTGCAGAGGAGACACCAAGAGTTGAACAGGCGGAACGTCGTTGGGACAGAGGAGGTGAGAGACACAGTTACACCACAATTTAACTTGACATTAACCGACTGATGAGCTCAAGAGACAGCCAGCAGACAATGCAGAGCACAGCGATGCACGGACCACTTGAGTGATACTCACAACACCGGTGATGAGGGCTCTGACGTGGGGCTGCTGCTCCGCTCTCCCTTGCGGCGCAGACGGTCCGGGCCTCGCGTCCTCTATTCGGGGAATGTCCTCTGGTGCAGGAGGGACAGCGACCAGACCGGGGGCGGGATCGACTCTTTCTGGGTTTGGAGCTGGAGCCGGAAATCGACGAGCCTCTCCGCCGTTGTGGGGGACTGAAGCTGTGGCAGCGTGAGGGACGAGAAGGTTAGCGTTCATCCTGACGTGGAGGCTGCGGGCCGGTGGGACCCCGCCAGAGGCCCCGGCCTGTGGCGGAGGATTGGGAACAGCTTCCCCAGGCGCTTGGCTCCCCAGGATGATCCGGTGACCTGCCTCCGGAGGTCCGAGTCTCTCCGGGGCCGCAGCTATTAGCACTGCGGGGGGGGCCACCTGTATCACCTGAGGATGCTGCGGGGCCTGGACCGGAGGCTGGGCCGGGACCTGGGCCAGGAGCTGTGGTTGAATCTGAATGAGATTGCCCTGCAATAGATGGAACGACATGGGCTGCAGGGGGTTCTGGGGCCTGAGCTGCAGCTGGGGTTGGGTTATGAGAGCGGAGGCTAAGATGCTCGGCTGCTGGGGATGAACGACTAGTTTCACCTCCTTCAACGGGGCGAGGCGGGGCTGCGGGACGCCGGTCCCGCCGGCCTGGAGCTGTGTCGATGTACCGGGCTGCGACGGCGTCCGTGTGCGAGACTGGGACTGTGCAGACGAAGTGCTGGCCTGAGGATTGTCTTGTGACTGAGTGCTTGTACCGGCCTTTTCTTGGGTCTGGGTAGAAGAACTGGACGCAGTCGCACAAGAAGAGTGTGTGGCACTTTTAGAGGTGCTCGCCGTCGCCAGTTCTGAAGAGCCGGCTTGTGGCTGCGCGGGCCCAGATGTGCTGGGCTGAGGCTGACTAAGTACAGGTATAGGTGCTCTGGATGTGTTGGCATTTGTGGAGGTAGATGGGGTTTGGATGGAAACTGCATGGAGTTCCACTTTTATATGCGCTGACGTACCGGCCTGTTGCTGAGAGTTCGTGTGAAGTTTTGGCTGAGACAGTGTGTGCGATGACGAGCCGGGTTGTTGCTGCTGTGCGTGTCCTGAAGTGCCGGACTGCTCCGGTGTCTGTGTCTGTGTCCGTATGGCTGTCAGTAATGCGGAGGAGTGGGCCTTGGCATCTCTGGAGGTAGGGGGGGCAGAACCGGGGTCCCCTGTGGGAACCCCAGAGGTTGCACTACTGTGACCCACAACATGAATTAGGTTGTGCGAGGCCCCGCTCCATTTCGCTGCTGGGCGAATCACGTGTCTGCGTGCAGGAGTCAGCGGCTGCAGGAAAACACAGGGAGGAGATGATTGCTACGCAATTTCTGAGAACAACACACATAAGACTAAACGATAAAACGTTCATCTTTTTTTGTACAAAGAAAAATGCACTGTAAAATCTAAGAGCAGGGTTCATCAGTCACCTCCAATATGCTGATGTCGTCATCATCTGCATCGTCCGGGACTAACACAGGGCTGCCAGGTATCAGAGTCACAGGCTCCTCGTCCGAATCATCGGAAATGGTGATTAGCTCCCTCTTACGGGAACGGGAGCCTACACGGACGCAATGTCAAGAAAATATTACAAATGTGTATCATGTGTGTGGCTATTTGTGTCTTTGTGGCAAAGTGTGTTTAAGAGAAGAGAAAACAACTGAACAGCAGCAAAAATTCTATTTCATAAATTCTTCCAATAGAAGGTGTTATGTGACCGGCCACTGGAGCCTTTGCCGCGCTGAGATGGGCATGAAATCCTCGAGTTTGAATAATAAGTACAAACAAAAAGCAAACGTGTTTTAGCATAATCTGGTTCCTTCCTGTCAAAAATATATGAATAAGATAAGATAAGATAATCCTTTATTAGTCCCGCAGTGGGGAAATTTACAGGATCAATGTAGGTATTATAGCTCAATACCAATACTGGATGTTTGAGAGTAAAAAAATGTTGGCCGATATACATTTTCTTTACACAACCCAAAAAAACAAACAGAAATGTGCTGAGCAGGACATTTTACGGTTGAAAAATAAACTTGTCGCTACTCTCTAGTGGACAAACATAGAATAGTGACTCTTACTAAACATATCGTTGTCCTTTCTTGTCACTTATCGGCTGCAGATACTGACATGTCTGCAGTGAACTAATATCGGACTAGAGGCCAATATATGATTAATTTATACTGATCTGCTTTTTCCGAGGTGATATTTCACATGTCAATGTCTCTTTGGATAAAAGGCTTAAATGGTGATTGTGCCTTACACTGACTGACATTTGACATGTACAATTTGAACTTTGCATTACAAAGAATTAGGAACTCCAATCCTGAAACTATGTCTAGCAGGACTGGTATATAAACACACAACCAGGAACCAGAGTTAGGTGTAGTTTGAAATGTCAAACCAGGGCCAAAATAAAAATGACAGAAGCTACAGTGGCCGCACAAACTGCCATGTCACACAAACGGGCACTAGGATATAATGCTGTGGACATTGACTGAAACAAGTGTGTCTTACCTTGGCTGCGGTGGACGTTGAAGCTTGCCAGGTGAATGACATCATCATCACTGCCTCCATCTGCCATTGTGAAACTAAGCTTACCCTGAATCAGCCCATACACAGAGTCACTGCTCAATCAATACCATCTACACACACACACACACACACACACACACACACACACACACACACACACACACAGAGTTAAAGTTCTGGTATTTCCCTTGCATTTCAACAGATGATTGCACTTCAAAACATGTGACTTGTCATAACATTTACCAAACACGAGAAAGGTTGGACTCCACCCTGTTACCGTAAATCACCTTATCACGCAGCGCTAATAAATGACTTATATGCGACTATCCGATGGCCTGCTCACCTAGCATGTTAGCAAGAGAGAACTAAACAATGAGGAAGCTTAACATAAATCTAAAGCATGAGGACCAGGGTAAAGGGGCTATGGTCACCATCGAGATACAACATTAGCTATCTTGTATGTGTTAGCCAACCCAATAGGAATGTGTAGAAATATCCACTCCGTCATCCTCACTTGCTAACCCAGCCCTAGTTAGATCTGATCAAAGTTGGCATGAAATCAATGTATATCTTCAATGTTGTTAAAACAGCACACGCGAACACTGCGAGGAGCTGTCAATGTTGCAATGCAAGCTACACAAACTCACGTTACCCATCATCTTGACATCACTCGTGACACTGTAACGTTAGCTTAACATCCGAGCTACTGTTGTTAAAAACAAACATGTCAGAACAGCAGTGGATCATTTCCGCGAGGGCACACAGAACAAACTGCTCTCCGCTAAGCTAATGTTAATTAGCTTGGCTTGCTAGCTAGCTAGTAGGTTAAGTAGTTAGCTCACTTCTGCCGTGATTTCTGTCCATAACATTGCTTCAAACAACCCGCATACAGTCTGATATCCAGGCATGAACAACACACATGTAGACATGTACATTACCGCAGCTTCGTGTTGGACAGCCAATACAAAACGTCTTCTTTGGGGGGACTGACAAACCGTGAATATCGAAACAAACTGCCAAAACAAGAACAGCACGTCACGCGTACGGCACAAGTCGCTACGTACAGGCGCGGGGCTTCTGGGAAAAGTAGTCCCTTAAGGTTGAGGATCTCTTCGGCATTGTAGGCACGAGTGCACCGTGGACAGAGGATAGATTCTATTTACATGTACACACAATTTAAGTTGCAATGGTCCCACGTGAAGGGGAGAGAAAACAATATGTATAATATATACATTGCATATATACACAATATAATGGTTTACCTGAAAAATAATATAGAGTAGTCATAATTTCACATATCAAAATCACAAAGGCCATAACATCTTCATTTCTAAATTTGATAGGCCTACATTATAATAATAATTAAATCTATCAAAAATGATGTTGAAATAATAACTGCACACTCATTCTTTGGTACAGATGTTGGCTCTTCGGACAGCTGGAAAGTTGTCCCATAATAGTATGTAAATTATACATAAAGGTTTATTAAATGCATTCATATACAGATATTTGTGTTGCTTGATTTGAATAGTCATATATACAGAGCGAGAATAACGTACACAACACAAGGAAGGCATTTTCAATTAAATGTTCCTTTAATATAATCTTATTTACATTGTATTTTTTCATAAATGTTTAGTAAGTTACAATACTCTTGCAACCATTACACAGTGAACTCAGAACCTAGACAATGCGGATTGAAATGGTACTGCTTAATTAACAATCTTCAATAATCAACCGACAAAAACTTTAAACTTCTTCCACAATGCTCGCTCATCATGATGATTCACTTTGTTGGAGGATCAATGGCTGCAAATAGACTTTGGTCATTCATGGTATGGCTGTCCTCACTGCGGAGGAGTGGGCCTTGGCATCTCTGGAGGTAGGGGGGTCAGGACCGGGGTCCCCTGTGGGAACTCAGAGGTTGAGCCACTGTGACCCACGACTTGAATTAGGTTGTGCGAGGCCCCGCTCCATTTTGCTGCTGGGCGAGTCACGCGTCTGCGTGCAGGAGTCAGCGGCTGCAGGAAAACACAGGAGACGCAAGTTGAAAGATGATTGTACAAAGTAAAATGCACTATACAATCTAAGAGCAGGGTTCATCAGTCACCTCCAATACGCTGATGTCGTCATCATCTGCATCGACAGGGCTGCCAGGTATCAGAGTCTCCTCGTCCGAATCATCGGAAATGGTGATGAGCTCCCACTTACGTGAACGGGAGCCTACACGGACGCAATGTCAAGAAAATATTACACATGTGTATCATGTGTGTGTGGCTATTTGTGTCAACGTGTGTTAGAGAGAAGAGAAAACAACTGAGCAGAACACTTTTCATGATGTCATTATTATGTCGGTTCAAAGCATTCTTGTTAATACTGTTTATGTTGGTACCATCCAAGTTCCAGTTAGGTGTATAGTTTGAAATGTAAAACCAGGTTTCAAAATAACAAGGGGGGTGTGCCAGCCTCATGCAGATAGCTACAGTGGCCGCACAGTGCAGGATAGTGCAGGATGTCATGTCACACAAACTGGCACTGGGATATAATGCTGTGGACATTGACTCATACAAGTGTGTCTTACCGTGGACGTCGAAGCTTACCAGGTGAATGACATCATCATCACTGCCTCCATCTGCCATTGTGACGCTCAGTTTACCCTGAATCAGCCCTTACACACACACACAGTCACTGCTCAATCTATGGGCTCGATGGAGGTAAACCAGGCGTGCGCAGAATCGATCACCGGCGATCCGCCCACAACGCATGCCGGTTAGACTTGCTCTGACGTCATGCAACGATAACCTCACGAGAGCCAGGCGGCCGCGGAGTTTTGCTCTCGCCTGGCTGCATGACCCCAATGCATGATGGGAAACTTCTGGCTGTCTTCGGATCAAAGAGCTGATTGGCTCTTAGATTTGACAACAAACACTATCTTCACATATATTTATTTATATAAATGTTTAGATAAATATGACATCCAAGAACTGAAATATGCCCAATCTTATATCCTCAATTATAGTATTATAATAACAAAGTTAAATAAATAAAAAGACATCCAAACTTAAAGACCACTGTGAAAAGTAGATTTATTGTTTTGGAAAATCCCATTTGTGTGACCTCAACATGTTGAAAATACATGTTACATTTGTGAGATTAAATATAAAATATAAACATCTCACACCACAGATTTGCTTCCAACGCCCCAGAATAGCATGTAAATGATACATGAAGGTTTATTAAATGCATTCATATTCAGATATTTTTATTTGAATAGTCATATATACAGAGCGAGAATAACGCACACAACACAAGGAAGGTATTTTCAATTTAATTTTCTTTTAATATAATCTTATTTACATTGTATTTTTTCATAAATGTTTAGTACATAGTAAGTTACAATACTCTTGCATCCATTACACAGTGAACTCAGAACCTAGAAAATGCAGATTGAAATGGTACTGCTTAACAGTCTTCAATAATCAACCGACAACTTTAAACTTCTTCCACAATGCTCGCTCATCATTTAGATATTTGATTTCATTCACTTTGTTGGAGGATCAATGGCTGCAGAGAGACTTTGTTCATTCATGGTGGTCTTGAGGACAGGGACTACTGTTTTCTAACATCCAGGTTATGGAGAATAAGAGATGGGCAGAGAAACCTCAGGGCCACAAAGAAAGAAGAAAAGATGGTGAAATGGATGATGAAACATGTACGAAAAGCTTATGAGATTTTATTATACATGTAACATGAAACCAAAAGAATTCCTGAAGCCGACTCCTTCTCTCCTTCCTCGTGGCTCATTTAGATAAATATCCAGGTCACGCCCTCTGACCTCTCCATAACATCAGTAGAGTTAAGATATGAAAATTAGGGCCGGGACGATCTTTCCCTTTCACGTCGAATAAATGTAACATGGTATTTAAAACACCAACACAGTTATCATACACTGACAAAAGTATTTCTTCCCAATGATATGAAAAAAAAAAAAAAGTAATAAAATTCAATAAAACCCACTTTGTGGATTACTTGAATTGCAAGTGAATTGACCCTTGAACTCTGGTAGAGGGGGTGATCAAGAGATTAGTGTGGGCTCTTTGTAGAGCAAATAGCAGCTTGGTCAGTAATCACTTAGTAATAAATAATAAAATATCAGAGTGGATCAGAGTGGTAGCAGATACAAACGGAAGAGACAAAAGGTTACCAAAACAGAAGAGCAGGCTCATTTGATCATTTTTACAGCGTAACCGGGTGCTATGCCTGACACTCACTCACTCAGTCACTCACTCACTCACTCAAAATCACACGTACATGCACACGTTCTGGTACACGACAGTGGTTAAACATGAAGCATGGATACTACTCAATCAGCTCGTCAGACAGACAATCAGTCTCCGCCTCGTTCTTCACACGTCTGAATTCAAAAGGTCTCTGTTCCCAGACTCGCACGTGATTGGCCGATTCTGTCCTTTTTGACTCGAGTCAAATTCGCTGTGGCGGTAGACATTCTGAAGAATGACATCATAGCTTGTTAAAACTGAAGGATAAAAATGCTTCTTCAAAACATCTGAAAAATTTTAAAATACTTTATTTTTTTGTCTGTCGTTTCTTCTTCTTCTTCTTCTTTTTAATCCTTTCCTCTCCCGCTGTGCTTCCTCCTTTAACCGCCTTTAACAGTCCGGTGGTGAAGAGGTGGCCGGAGGCCGCGTGTTCGTCGTGATGCTTGGCCGCTCCGTATACTCCGTGTATACTTGATATTCTGCTGATGTCTGTGTGTGTATATGTAAAAAGTCAAATAGTTTTGTGTGCAAGTGCAAGCGCAAGTGTGACCGTGTGTACGTTTGGTTTGTGGATTGGTCACTCCACAGCGAAGCCGCAGGTCTCCTCCACAGCCGTCAGCAGTTTCTCGTAGAGCTTCTCGTAAGACTCGTAGGGAGGGACGTCTATCCGGTTAAAACTGGGGACGGAAAAAAGGACAATTAGTTACGTCACACCCGACTCTCCTGCAAATATGAACATCCTCTTCTGTTACGTGTCCTCACCATGTGTGGGCCTTGGGCAGGTTGTCTGTGTTGGCGTCTATCAAGTGGATGGTGAAGAGCCTTGGTCCTGCAGAACCTGTAGAACCTTACACACATACATTCTAGTTATCACTGCTCTACTCTGGTGCAGAGAACACTCTTCAGTCTACAACTAGTGAGAGATCACATCAAGTAGTCGACGCTTTCAATGTCATTTTAGTATCTACGACTGCACATTAAACGGCGTCTTCTAAAAAAAAGTGTGCATTTGTACTTCAGTATTTTGTTGTTGTTGAGAATTAATTGAAAACGATTTGAATAATTAAAAAAACGTGTGTGTGTGTGTCTGAGTCAGTGCATGTCCCACCCTGCAGTGCTTTGAACCCTTGTAAAGGGACTCTGGTGGAGCCCGTGACGAACTGCAGGAGGCGTCCTCTCCTCTCCTCGCTGAAGGCCTCCACCGCCTGCCAGAACCACCGCACCGCGTTGCTTTCGCTTGTGCAGTGCTTGAGCCGCGTGTTCGTCTTCCAGTCCGCAAGATCGATCTTCCCCAGTCCACCGATGATCAACTGGAGGCGAGGGAGAGGTGTGAGGAAGCGGGGCGGGAGGGTTGAGGGTGAAGAGGGAGAGGAATACATTAAGAAGAAGCAAAGGGCGGCATAGCAAACATAATGAATTAGGGCTTAAATTATTAATAATAATAATAAATATGATAATATGGCAAGTGATGTACCTCAAGTTCTTTATGGTCGAAAGGTTTGAGGAGGTGCTGGGGGATGAGCTCACTGAATCCCTTCTGTAGAGCCAGAAACTGGGCTTCTATTCCACGCATAAACCTCCAGTTCACATAAAGCCTGAGGACACACACACACACACACACACCAGGTTAAATAACTACAGTGTAATAAACTGGCAACAGCATTGTGCACAGTAGCTTTTTCTCTGCTGACACGACAGTATATTGTTCACCCTCTGTATCAAGGGCATAGTTCGGCCAACACCCACACCTAAGATGGAGCAACACTGTCTCGCTCTCTCTCACCTGACGTATTCTTTTTTGTTGTCCTCAGTGACGGGGATATTGCGGCCATTAGGTTTGAGTTCATGTTGTAAGAACTTCCCAAAGGCATTGTGCTCCACGCAGAATGTGTGGTCGAGGACTGAAGTGATGTCGTTCTCTCTGCACGGAAAGCACGAGAACAAGTTAACACACACGTGAAATAGTTCATGGTTGAAAAAAAAGCGCTCTGCTGTCAGACTCGACTCGTGCGCCGGTGCGTTTGCTCACAGTATCCACACGAGGCTCTTGTGCAACTCCGGGTCGGTGGTCTCCAGGTCGTTGAGCTGGATGGGTTTGCCTAGCAGCTGTTTGTAGAAGGGCAGCGTGAAGCTCCCGTTGATGTAGTGACCGTGAAAAACGGCCAGGCCCATCACGCGGCCCACAAAGTGGAAATATGACAGGTGGTCCTGAAAGAAGAGTCACACAGCCGGAGAGACATTCAGAGGCGGTCACATAGGATCAGAGAGGATCGCCGCACTCAGGTCGAGCGTGGAGTGCTTCGTGTGTGTGTGTGTGTGTGTGTGTGTGTGTGTGTGTGTGTGTGTGTGTGTGTGTGTGCACTCACAGGGTTGATGGAGGAGTCGGGGTTGATCTGTAGTGTGTAGATATTGTCTGTGGAGTACTGGAACAGGCCGTAATAGGGGTTCAACATTTCATGACACAGCAGGTACAGCCACTCCCTACAGACAACCACCACATTGTTAACACATGTTAAAAACTCTCAGAGACACATTAGTTAATCATTGAACAATGAGCAAAACTGCAAAACATATATGATGTAGTCCCTGGGTCCTCTGAATTCTCATTGTTTTTAAAAACCAGCAGCTCTTAATGAACAGATGTAGCACTTAAACACGTAGAGCTGCTTTACGTTGAATATGTCCTCCCTTGAGGAGGCGCTGCAGCTGCCGGTTAAGTCCACTAACTGGATGTTAGTGGACTTAACCGGCAGCTGGTTGTTACAACCGAAAACAATGGCAGAAAAATAGGCTGTGGGAATTAGTCCACAACACTCCCTAAATTCTCCTTAAAGCATTTTTAGCGATATGGCGTATTTTTGAGAAGCTGTAAATGAGGTGGGACTTATGACTGTGTGCATGGTGATGGACTCACGGGATGTGGCTTATGAAAAAGTTTGCTGACAAATATGGAAGTCCTCCAATAAATGTTGAAGTGCTCAGAGGTGTGAACAGTTACCTGGCCACGCCCCCATAGTCGAGGCCCTCCTCTCCCCTGAACTTCACCATCAGACGCTTCTTCAGGTCTTTGGGCCTCATCTTCATTATTTGCCGATACGACTCCTGATACCGACACACACACACACAACACATTATCAGAAACCAAAAGGGACCCACAACACAGCCCCCTGATATCAGAGATGTTCCATGAAACGGTTTATTATTATGCACATCAGTGCAGCTTTTGTGCTCTTCAGAGAAAGACAGTTTCTGGTTGTTGTGACTGCTGTATGAGTCCGGAGGAGTGTGTCTGTATCAATGTATTAGCTACCCACTCTATCCACACTGCTTTCATGGATTTATCTGCGTGTGCGTGAGCCAGACGGCAGCATGGTCTGGTTTTTTGGAGAGACCCACCTCAAAGATCTCCTCCCGGGACACCTCTATGCGACAGTGTCCTGCTTGAGGCTGCTGCAAGGACAGCTCGTGGCGGAGCAGCTTTAACTTATGGACCAAGTCTCTCTCGTAGCGCGCCGCCACGTCTCCGTCTCCTCCGACTCCTCCGACGACTCCTCCGCCCACCCCTTCCTCGCCCCCCACGTCCATCAGGGGGGCTTGTGAGGACTCCTTCGCTTGGGACTGCTGGCTGGAGGTGGGAAGAAGAAGAGGAAGAGGAGGAATATGAGGACGGTTCAGTGTTATCAGCAGCACTGAGGACTGTTAGTAGGTCATGTTCAGCAGTCTGACTTCAGCATCACAGCCGCGAGAGATTAGATTAACGAAAGATTAGTCTCGGAACCACTTATTTGGTATGGCGTCATGGACGTCTGCCACCCAGGTGTTCATCGACTTTGCCGCGAGTATGCGTGCGTGTACCTGATAATGGTGTGTAGGCGTGGGTCTGTGAACTGCGTGGTTCGGTTGTTGTGGTCCACAAAGTAGATCCGGCCCGACACCGTGCTCCGGACCTCCCAGCCCGCTGGCAGCGGCCCAAGCTCCTCACAGCTCACACTGGCCAGGTCCCTGCAACCGGGAACAAGTGAGCAGACCGAGACTTACAACATGGTGAGACCGCAGCCAGTCAACCAGACCGGCCCTCAATATTGACCCCCACATACTGTACGTTCTTAACCCCTCATACTGATCTGAGCCCAGGCGCCAGGGGCCGAGGGAAACAACATGAGACTCTCTCTAAATCTGTCGGTGTGATTAGTGTAGAACAGAGTCAGGAGAACATGGAGCAGGAGAACGGTGCATCGGGGAACAGCGCGTAGTAAGAAAGCGGGGGCTTATTCTCATAAATTGCTGAATATATATTCAAATATGTAATTTCCCAGTCCCAATAGAATAACGCTTTAAACTGCAAAGCTTTACAAAGATGCAGTATAGTTGCTGCATAATCTAAAACACATCCCATGAGTGGTGAATTCTCCCGTTCTTTCCTTCTCTTATATTCTGCTGTTGCTGCTACGACCTAGTCTGTCCGAGGGGTTTATTGAAGGTTCATCTCGTGTTTGGACTGGACTCGAGTGAAGTGAAGGTGTGATCGTACCGCGGTATCCGAGGGTCGTGCCAGGTGCTGACGCCCGTCTGTGTGTGAAGGAAGTACACCTGGCCCTGCACTGTTGTCCGTTGCTCTGTTTTAAAACGAAGAAGAAGAAAGATGTCACATGACTTTCTAAACGCAACATGAGATATTTAGAGATGACTGGAAGCGTCAAGAGTAGTGTGTGACTGACCGTATCCCTCTGGCAGGTCAGGCGGTTGGTGCCCATGCGGTCTGTTCTGAGGGGTGTGGCCATGGCCTCTTGAGTCCTGCCCTCTGATTCGCTGCGTCTGAAGGCGGCCCTCCTGACCGGGTGAGTCAAGTCGACAGTTCCCGCCCCCCGCCGCCCCAGTGGGGTCTGAGTAGGGCAGCGGCTCTTCACTGAAACATCCCTCAAAAACAGGCCTACAAAAACGCACAAGCACACATGCCACTGAAGTCCTATTCTCTCGGTTTTACTGAAGCAGCAACCTCTGGCTCTGAAAAGTGAAGTGCCTTAAATATGCATTCTCTCTACTGGCCAGCAGGGGGGCGACTCCTCTGGTTGTATAGAAGTCTATGGGAAAATTACCCTACTTCACATTGGATTTATCACCTCAGCAAACATTGTAAACATGAGTTTATGGTCTCAGTCGCTAGATTCAAGTCTTCTTCAACACAAAATGATGTTGATTTAGCAAATTATGGTCCAATTTAGAGTAAAATAGACGATAAATCGGGGTGTGCTTTAGGTCGTGGCTGCCTTGGGGTCGACAGATTGGGATGGCATCAAACAAATGGTTACTACGACTAAAGCGATCTTGCAACACGACAAAGCACCCAAAATAGGTCTCAGTCCAACTCTGTATGGGATCCCAACACGACGAAGAAGAGCTGTATTAGCATCAGCATTAGCACTACATTTAAGACTGATATTTTCAACAGTATTTTTGTTTCTTCATTCAGAAAGCACAGACTTTGACGTTCCCAGTGACAAAAACAAGACTGTGGCTTTTCCTCATCTTTCTCTCAATGTTACAACTGAGAAAGCGATACAGAATATTAATAAGTTACTTCATAGCGCCGGCAGCACACACACACATCTGTTGACACACTCACCCATCGTTTTCTAACAGTCCTCTACAGTCCACCACGGGACCTCCGCTGCCGATGCGGTCTCTCGTCTGTAAGCTCACTGGAAACAAGCAGGTGGTAAAGGTCAGAGGGACGATGGGGCGACACGTGGAGAGAGGCGACGGGGGGTCATTTGTACCCATAATACATCTGTGTGTGTGTCCGGCCTTACCTACTATCTGCCCCCGCACCGCGTCACTGTCCGAAGGGTTCAGCTTACATAGATCTAAACGCTGGTCTGGAAGAAAGAAGAAAAAGGAAACGTGAACCTTCTTCTTTGATTAACGTCTGTGATTTGCATTTATGTGGGCGGACCCAAAAAAAAGAGAAAAAGACGGACTTACATCCTGTGTCTTTTAGCCTGCTGATGGCGTTGGAGAGCAGTCGTATGCAGCCCAGGAAGCCCGCCCCTTGTCGTTTATGGATCTTCTTGTGGTTCCATATGCTGATGGTGATGGAGTCTGTCTTTCCGATGTAGCTGAAAAACAGATGGAACATCCTCATGGGTCTACTCCACGTCTTACAACGCAGTCTGCCATCAGTGTGAGCAATCTGAATTCATCTTTTAAATCACCCAACCGCGAGATGAATAAAAGAGACTTTGTTAGCTCAAACATAAAGTCAGACGAGCCCTCATTTCTGTTTGAAGATAAAAAAGGACCAAATCTTTTACCTTCTCTTCAAAGAACAGCAGTAAGAAAACATTCAAAAAGGGTGACGTGGTGCATTAGTTGTGGTGCGGGAGACTCACAGGTCATAGTGCTGATTCCATTTGGGGTCCAGTGTGCTCTTGACTGTGTCTGTAGAGTGGCATTGACCCGATCCGTCCACCACAACCTTGGCGAATGGATCTGGCAGGCCTGCAAATTAATTGTTCGCATCCACCACAAGATGATATCACAGTATTAGAAATGTCTCAATCGGCACTGCACAGAACATATCTATATAAATAAAGCTAAACGTTCTGCTTCTACAGATATTCAGCAGATTTCTCTTCTTATCTCTACCTTCCCAGCTATTTGAAAACGCTCTAACCTAATAACAGCATATTGCATTTGGTTGTTGGTGCATAATGTAATCATGGCGTGGTGATGGAGATGAAGACTCTTATCCTGGAGGTCTTGGGAATGTTATCAAGGGACAACAGGGCCAGTTGGCTTACAGTGTTGGTTTTGATTGGCGCACACAGACCCTCATTGAAACACATCATCTCATCATGTAAACCAATCGTCATAGCGGAAGATTCATGCGCAATAATTAAAAAGGTACTTACGAAAGAAGTCTTTCTTAGCGAGGTTCTTGGCACATAATACTGCAAAAAGAGACAATCATTATGAACAAAAATGCCACACACACACACAGACATATATGAAAATGATCTGGCTGTGTAGGCTGGTTTAAATGTATGCTGGTGCACAATGAGCTGTGTAGAGGAAGAATGCCGGTTAGGGTTTAATATATGAATGCCAGAGGATGGTAATGAGCAGCAAAAACTGATGTGACGTGCAGAGAATGAGCAGTAAAGTATAGGCTAGTGTCAGGATCACACACACACACACACACACACACACACACACACACACACACACACACACACACACACACACACACACACACACACACACACACACACACACACACACACACACACACACACACACACACACACACACACACACACACACACACACACACACACAGAGTGAGAGTGCAGGATGCCGTCTCTGCCACATCATCTCTGTGGATCCAGAGAGCAAAGCTCACACTGACCCAGACCTCGAGAGTTTGTAAGTGTGTGCTAAGTATTTAGTTTATTGTGTGTGTGTGTGTGTGTGTGTGTGTGTGTGTGTGTGTGTGTGTGTGTGTGTGTGTGTGTGTGTGTGTGTGTGTGTGTGTGTGTGTGTGTGTGTGTGTGTGTGTGTGTGTGTGTGCAATTCCTCGCTAGCTGTTTGCCAGACGGCCTGTTGGGTGCGAGAGCCGGCAGATGTCATTCTAGGTCAGCTCGGGAAACACGGCTGTAAAACTAAATAAAAAAACAACAACACACAACTCCAATAAACTAATTCTTCAAAACACAATCACGGAGCGCGCAGGTCTGGATTATAGGGGCAGTGTGGACACCGAACAAAAACAAGCTGCGTGTTTGTATTCAAGGCTGAGGTAATGCACTCAAAAGAGTGACTGCACCGTACGGTGCGATTGACGGGAAAACCACAATAATATTTACACTGCGTGACCAAATGAACTCCAAATATCAGCTTTCAAGCCCGTTGTTGGGAACCGCATGCGGCCGAGGAACGTGGACACGACATGAATTAGCTCTAGGTGTGTGTAAGAAACAGGCCACACTGATGAAGACCAATCTAAACCACTCTGTCTGAAGCAGATGGTTTGTTCTTTACACAATAGATTTGATAAGATATTGGAGGGAGGAAATCTATAAAATATTAAGACGTCTTGGTGTTTGTGTGTGGGCGACAGAGCGACGGTACGGCCACGAGCTGCAGAAGAAGACACCTCTTGTGTCTGCAACACATTGGTGAACCACGGCTGCCTTCTTTGGATAAAACATTATTCCATTCAACGTCACAGTACGATTGTTGAACGTCAGTTTTAGTGAGTGTGTTAAAGCAAAGCCTAGGCTGGTTCCAACTGTTTAGCTTCAACCGGTAATACAGCAGAACTCATTACTAGAGCAGCAACGTAAAACCCTCACCGTGTAACCCATGTTAGGAAAGGTAACATCATGTCTTTCATGAATACCGTTGGCCCTGTTTATCTGCTATTCTCTTTCAAAATAAAATGCTGACCAATGAGGGGGAATGTGCAACTATAGCATGTCCATCATCTTCATCAGTTAGAGGGGGAAGAGGAGCGCTAGGATTGGCTGTCGTGCACTACAGTTAAAGCTCAAACTAGTTGTGGTCAGTTACTCTGTTTTGATAATCAATTAGTCATTTGGTTATTTTTTTTAAGCCAAAATGCCACACATTCAAACAGTTTTAAATCATTCTAAACTAAATATCTTTATTTTCATTATTTATTACATGCTGATCAAATAAAGCAAGATATTTGAATGTCAACTAAGACTCAGGACAATTGTATTTATTCATTTTTTTTTAATGAGACGATATCCAGATTAATCAAGACAGTGATATGCTGACTAATACTGAAAACCATTGTTGACTGCAGCCCTAAACATACAGGCTATGCTAATCGGCCCATGGTAGGGTTGTATTGACAACACTTCGGTGCTATTGTCTTGGCTCAGAGAAAACAAAAAGGCATCGATTTAAAAAACGGGCCCCGAACCGATTCGCCGCACCACCTGAACCGTTATCGTGGCTTTGGAGGTCCACTTAAAAATCTGGCAGGATCGGGTTTGGCCCAGACAGCCATCGAGGAAGTTAGTCAGCCAGTCAGCAGTTTAGGATGTGGTGACTGGTGTGGTGGCGGAGATGTGTCTGGCGTGCCGCGGTTTTCTTTCCTGTGATTAACCCGTGGAGAATGGCTGCAGGATATCCCTCCCCTCTTCCTCATCGACCTCATCCATTCCTCCTCCTCCTGACTCAAACATTCCACACACACACACAATGAAAGAAACACAGCTGGAGTGGGAGTGAATCAGGTTTCTAATTTGCCCCTGCTTCCTCTTTTCAGACAGGCAGCAGAAGGAAGAGCTTCTCTGTCACTGTCACGGCTCTGCTACCCCCCCCCCCCCCCCCCCTCTCTCATCCTCCAAGCTCTCGCCAGAGACAAGTGACACCCCATATCTCTCTTTTTTTAATGCCTCTTGACCGGCCCTTTTTTCTCATTCCTCATTCTGCCAAGGTCACGGCTGGTAAAGACACACACACACACACACAGCTCAGCTGGTTCTCAATTTCCCCACCGCCGCTTTCTCTTTTGGCCTTTATGTCCTTCCTTTCTTTTTTCTTAAACCTGAGAGCTGGGGAGAGCCAGCGGGGGAAGAACTCTATTCATCCAATCTGGAGGGAACACAGCAGACACAGAGCGAGGTGGTGAGAGAGTGGAGCTACCTCTGTACTGCAGCTCCTCTAGCAATTTGAAGCACAACAGGTTTTAGCCCAATCAACCAAAGAAGAAATGTAATTTAGCTGTACTCTTGCACCTCAAGCGCAGAGAGCACTTGCTGTTCTTCGGGTAATGACCGGAGCCATAAAACTGCAGAGGCTTAGAAGCTCGTTAAAGCTTCTTAAATCAAACATAGCGGCCCCGTTCTGTGGATCCATTGCCGCGGTGCAACTGTCTGTTCATTGAAATCAATAGGAAAAGGAGCATTCCAGAGAACACTCGCAGGTTTACAAGTGAAGCAGATCGGACCCATGTCAGATCACAACGATGTCACTTCCTGTGTAACCTTCTCCTCTACTCTCAGCAAAACAAAAGCAGTGGCCATGTGAGCAAATATCTCACCTACTTAATAACACGCCGTGCACCAGCATACACACACACACACACACACACACACACACACACACACACACACACACACACACACACACACACACACACACACACACACACACACACACACACACACACACACACACACACACACACACAGCTGAAAGCAGGCCATACAATGGCATACTTTAGTGTATTGGTGGCAGAATCTTCAGTACTTGTAAACTTTACAATAACTAATCACAGATAATAGCAAAGAAATTGCAGTTTCTCACTATATAAAACCAAATTTACCATTTTGTGCCTCAACAAAAAATAAATAAAATCCAGTGATATGCTGGAGGGCCATGAGAACCGCTGTATTTGTGTTAAATAAGGTGTAGCTCGGGTCAACCTGTGCCCGAGTAGGTTTTAGTGAATGACGGGAGCTTGTTCCATCCGGTTTCTCTTAAGTTAACCTGAGGGGGGGGGGGGGGGGGGGGGGGAGTTATGTGAGGAGGAACAAAAACAGGATAAAAGAAGATGAAAGAAATGTGTGTATATATATATATATCGGCGATCGCTTGTTTGAGTCACAGTCTCTGCATTCTCAGTTTCAGCATTTATTTTGTGTGCGCTTTTGTAAGTGTGTGTTTCTGCACAAGCTGCCGGCTCAATAAGTGAGAGGATTAGGAGTGCTTAAGCATGATTTCTCCCCCCTCCTCCTCCTCCCTCACTCTCTTTTACACTTGAGCTGCCTTTTGTGTTCCTTCTTTTTTATTGCGGTTTTTTTCTCCCCCCCTTAGATATTTCTCATTCTCCCACTCCTCGGCCCTCTCATCAGCTCCCTCCCTCCCTTGTGGGTATCTTAAGTCACCTGCTGCAGCCCTGTACTGCCACTGTGTAAAATCCGACTACCTGGCAACAAAATCTGATCCGCACGTATCACTTCCGTGGGCAAATTGAGATTATGCTGAATCACCGATTCATTAGAACGCTCATTCATTGCCGAACAAAAACACAATTTATTCTACTATTTGACTCTTTTATTTCCTGTATTTTACATTGCCGTGAGCCTGTCCTGCATTCAAACCTTGAGCGAACAAAGAGTCTTAAAAAAACCCCACAACCAGCACTTGACTGTTTCATATATTTCAAAAAGGTTTTAGGTTCAACAGACCGGATAGGATAAAGTGAAGGCTTCTTCGTAAAGTCAAACAGTATCCATCCACATCTCATTAGATCATGAAACCTAAAGCAACATGTTTCTTAGAGCTCTTCCCCTACAGCTAACTTAAGCATACCCACAGAATCCCCCCTTGTCTAGACAAAACACGTCCATATAAACCAAAATCTAAACTAAATCTAAACTTGTCTGGTCTTCGTCTGTCTCCCCACCACAGAGACACACAGGCCTCTCTGGTGTGGCCCAAACAACCTCTCTCTCTCTCTACCTCTCACTCCCTCTCTGACAGACCAAACACACTGCCGGTCAGACAGCCAGCATTGCTCTCCCATTGGCTCATTGCACATTCCTCACCCAATTAGAATTCCACTCATACCTGTGGGGGCGGGGCACAGTCAGGGGCAAAAGAAAAACCTCTGTTTGCATCTAAGCTGAAGTAACGAGTGTCTGGTTCACACAAAAACACAAACACACACCCTCCACAGTCCAACACACCCATACACACTTTCACTACCGTCTGACTGCATGTTGGTATTCACCAAAATCACATCTTACCGTTATTCTACCAGACTACTTATAATGTATTTACTATGTTAGTACTGAATTATACTGATGGATGACAGTACTTTAACTGCATTTCTTCTAACTAAGGATTACTTTCAATGTCAATGTATCTATCAATTATTGTCTGGCTGGTTTAATCCATTAATTGATTGGTCTATAAAATGTCAGCGGACAATGAATCAGACGTGTGTCGTTGTGTCTGTCAAACAGTCCAAAGATTTTCAGTTTACTATCATAGAAGACTAAGAAATCCAAACAATGTTCACATATGAGAAGCTGTAGCCAGTCCATATTGTCCACTTTCGTTCAAGGAAACGACCCTTTTGAATTTTGTCTTTTTGACGTCCGTATAATATCTTTTTAATGTTGTGTTTTGGGGAAGAGTTCTTCACGGAGGGCATGGCACTGGACCAGGAACTGTTGCGAGACTGGATCACCAAGTACCACGCCGTACGTGATACCGGTAAAGATAAACTTAAAACTGAAATGGGACAAAAACAAAGTGTGATAAGCGAAGAAGTGTGTCAGATCTGTGAGCTCTGTCTTGTCCAAAGTGATGCACGCTCTCCTCATCTTGAAATCCATTTTCAGAAAAAAGAACGGGCAGAGTAGGAAAAATAAACAGACAGCAAGTGGCACTACATAGCAATTAAGAAAGCACTTTTACATCCATCATAACCAAACACTCGCTGTGCCCTCCTGTGTGAATACAAAAGTATTTAGTCTACCAGCGAGGCACAGTCTGGTGTGTGTTTTGCTCAACTTTGAACCAGAAGAAGGACCAGGCGTCTGCCCAGCGGCACAGAGTGGTCATTTCCATTTGAATGGAGGCCCCTGGGTGCACAGTGGGGTTACATTAGCTACAGTAAAAACCATTGTTCCAGCTGTGTGTGTGTGTGTGTGTGTGTGTGTGTGTGTGTGTGTGTGTGTGTGTGTGTGAGAGAGAAAGAAAGACTCATGTGTGCCTTACAGAGGAAAGCCTGACCCTCCAAAAACGAACACAAATATTCGAGTTGAGCAGCGTTACAGGATGCCCCCCCAAAAAAAGAGCAAACGTGTCAAGCTTTTCTGGGTAAGGATAAGTTTAACGAGCCAGACATTTGTCTTGCTACAGCTGACACAGCAGCGGAATGCCCCTCAATGGTCGTGGGTAACCTCGGCTAGCATTGTCAAATCTACCGGGATGGTTTTCAGAGAGGCTGCGGTTCGACAGTAGCTCTCAACCCGGGTACAGGGCGAGGGGTTCGGCTGGTCAACTCAAACAAAAATGGGTGTAGCTAGCAAGCGTTAGCGGTCAACGTTAACTACAATGTTACTAGAAGCTAACGCTATAGCTGGCTAGGAAACAAGTGTTAGCAATGGATAAAGTTTATAAACGTAGCTTTAAAAGAGTCAGTGTTTCTATTGACCGGTTAGCAGCCGGCTAACCGGTTGTCTCCGCTGTAAAAAAAAAAATCACACATGATAGTGAATAGCTTCTCGCCTGTCCTCTCGGTAATGTGGTTAGCACCTAAGCTAACAAGCTAGCACTTGTGCCGCTGTGTTTGCCACACAAAAACCGGATGTTTGGGCAAACAGCAGAGCCGAGAGACACTTCGATGAGCCGTGTTAGGTTCGCTAACAGCAACACGTTACAAAAGCGGTGTGTTGGTGAACCATTTAGCTTCAGTTGAAACATGCACCGTAAGCGCTTTCTTTTCGGTGTCGTTTTTTTTTTACCTGTCAGTCGGATTTTGATGCTGGACCCGTTCCTCCGAGTCCCAGGATTCGACATCACTCCGGGAAAAAACGATCACACAAACTTCCCGTCGGAGTCCCCCCAAAAAACACCGTTTCACCACTTAATGGGAACGTGAATAACTCCAGTTTAAAAACATGCGGTTTGCTTTTGTTTTCCTCCCGGGTAAAAATGTGTTATTTCATCGCAAAGTCCTGCTCTCTTTCGAAATCCAACAACACGGGAGAGCATTTTCGGGCAGGCTCAAGCACGTACTGACGTCATGTCCTTAACGGGTATTACGTTACGAGCTCGCGTCCGAGAGGCGTGGGCGTGCCCGTAAATATCAGATTCTTCTATTGAAACCTTCAGTTTTGCTTTTATTTTAGGTAGGCTACTGTATCCTACATTAAAGAACCAAAAGCCACCTGATTGTTTAAGAAGAGAAGTTAACCATGCCCATCATGTTTTAATGATTTACAAACAAGAAATGCAGTGTGATAATAAACAGATAACGTGGGAAATCAATAATCATATGTTGTTTCATTGACATGTACTATGAGTGTTTTCTGCTTTCTCTCATCCCCCAAAACCTCTCCAATACCACCAGTCCCTGGATATATAGACATTAATCTGTCTGATATTAAACATCACTATTACATAGAAAATAAAAGTATTTCAATGAGATAAGAAAGAAGATGTTATGCATCCTTTTATGGTTATTCTCATTTCCCCACATGATCTCTCACAATCACACAACCCTCCTATGCCTCTGATTTCCATTTCTCATTTATATTCAGAGTTTTCAATTATTTAACTGCTCCATAATAATAAGCCCATAATAGCAATAGCATTGTGGGCATAATCAGGACCAACATTTAATCAGCAAGTATAGTAGTCCTGCTGTTAGCAAAATGAATTCATTTGAGAACTCAATTAATATAGGGTCTGCGAAAACCTCCAACATACAGAATGGCAGTGAACTCACAAGCTTCATCCAACAGGTTTGTGATCAGAAAGATCAAAGATGAGCACCAATAAGACCACATGGTTAATGAGACTTTAGTGGCCTATTGGATTAAAAACATTGGTGTTTGACAGAGTCTTGATTTAAATTAAATGAGGGCATGCGGTAGATGTGCCTGCACCCAAAAAGAGTTCATTCATCTCTTAGGCTAAGTCTTTGTTGCAAAATCTGTGTTGAAAGTTGGTTAATACTGACTTCTCAAGTTAAGAAATGCAACGCTGGTTTGAAGCTCCTTGACTCGGGAGCCGACTCACATCAGTGGACAGCAAAATTGGTCAACTCAGCGGCACATTAGGGTTCACTCCCAGCACACAGTTTACCGATCTTAATTAGGTAGCTCAACATTCTAATGAGAAATGTGCAGCACTCGAGCTGAATGCTAACATGCTCACAGTTACAACGCTAATGCGATGTCTTTTGTTAATTAGCACTAACACAAAGGGGTGGCTGATGGGAATTTCACTAGTTTGGCAGCTATTTGGTCACATAGCAAAGTATTTGAAAATCAAAAAAAATGTGACCGAAGTCACCTATCCATCCAATAGTTGTTGGATAATAATACAGGTGCACTGTTCACCTGAATAACGAGAGGGGGCGTCTCTGGTAGTTTTCAATTGTTGGAGTTTTCAACAAGCATTTAAATGCAACAACATAGGAGACATCATTGAGAAGTCTAAGCTGCAATCATGCACAATTACAATTACAGTGCTAATGAAGATGAGGCTATCACCCAAGAATGCAGATGTGACATCAATTCAAGATGAAGTTAATGCGTCGCTGTATCTGCAATGATATGCTGCGCCTCACAAAATGTTTGTCAGGATCGTAAAGTGCAGCCCGCTGAGGGCTGAGGGAGAGCTGGGTGGGCAGGGATAATGGCTGGAGGGATTTGGCTGCACGGCTGCAGTATTAGCTGGTGGAACAATGGACCCTCTCACCAGCCTGTTTACAGGACACAGTAAATCCACATAAGCAGTGAAACAGCTCATGGGACACCACTCACTTCCAGAGGCTAGGCTCACACACACACACACACACACACACACACGCTCATAAAGGCAAGGGCCACAGGTGGAAGGGATGATTTGAAGATCTTTCAGTCTTCTTTTTTAGTTTTAGTCTCTTCTTCCCACTTTCTTGTAATTTTTTTTATCGACAACCGCACTGCATATGTCTACCTCCCACTTGTGGTTGTTGGTGTCATGTATGTGTCAGTGCTCCACAGGTGCAGAAACAGATTGGCACATACACATGCACATAAATTAGTCTATCCCTCTGAAACGGTCATGTACAGCTGTTATTATGATTATGTGATTATATGTGTGTGTGTGTAGTGTGTGTGTGTTTGTCTATATCGTGTGTGTTTTAGTCATTCAAAGTTCTGTTGGAACCCCAGAGACCAGCTGAGTGTGTTCACAACTACTTAAATAATTCCTATCATGGAGACTAACTTAGTTATAGACTCACACAGTTAATGAAGATGAAGTCATTCATTGCGCAGAACAGTTGGGAAATCCCACCGGGTGGCTTCTTGCAAAATGAAATAGAAATAGGAAAATAAGAAATACAAAGGGTAAAGGAAATAATTACATTCAGCTATAAGAAAAAGGGAAGAAGGTAAAGAGGATCAGTGGGAGTTTGTATACATGTTTGGATATTTTTGTTCCTTTTTAGAAAGCTGAGAAATATGTGTCCATCAGAGCCTCCTTTGGGAAACAAGAGCAACAGCTGCTTCCGTTCCGAGGAATCTAGTGGAGATTGAGGAGAAATTCTGGATACGATCAAGACAGCGACGCTCAAACGAGTGAAGTTTCCTCGAAAGCGTCCCAACAAGCTGAGGTGGACACAATAGCTTTCTTCTCATCATGCCGTATACTGACAAGAGCTGGTTACATTAAAGTTGCTTCGTATCAATGGTTTTGAGTCAGTGGTCTGAAAGTGGGCACTATGTAGAGCAACAGAATGAAGACAACTGTAAAATTGAAAAATGTGAGGAAAATGGCCCACTCTGGTTCTAATTTAAGAGGCCTGACTCATCCCAGTTTCCCACCGGGCGCACGGAGAAGAAGCAACAGACAGTTAAGAGCAGAGTCACGGTGGGGTGGAAATCGAGGTGTGGTGGAGCGGAGAGGTGGAGAAGATGGCTCCAGGGATGGGGGTGAGGAAAAGAGACGGTTTCAGCCTGAGTGATAGCTTACCAGGGAAGCCCTAAATGGACGGAGGCAGACTGAAGAATTCCCAGATCCGGCGCTGCCAGGCAGACAGGAGGGATGAGACCTCGGGGTGGCGGCTGGTTTTGGAGTTGTGACCATATCAGGTAGAAGAAAGCCTGATATAAGACAGCGTGGCCTCCAGCTCACACATCTATATTCCTCCTGAGCGTACCTCCACCTCCTGCATTGGTGAGTATCGGAGGCAAATATTGGGTGCTGTTCAACTGAGGGCCGGTGTCGTCCCTCTTACTAACACGTTCTGCTTTCCCTCCATTGCTCAGCCTGAGTAGGTGAGTGAGCTGGTCAGTTGGTTGGTGTCCGTTGGTGGCAGCAGCAGCAGCAGCAGCAGCAGCAGCAGCAGCAGCCATATAAAGGGGAGTGCGGGGTCGATGTGGACCACATGCCGTTCCTGGTTCCCCCGGAGAAGGAGCGCCTGGACACCGTGAATGATCGATACGACATCAAGCGCTCCTGCTGGGTCAAAGATGAGAAGGAGGCTTTCATTGCTGGGGAGATTCAGTCTGACGATGGGGACAAAGTCACCGTCAAGACCAGCAAGAACACTGTAAGACCAAGTTATTTTGTCTTAAAGATTTACGTTTAAGAAGTCAAATTGAGCTGATGTCTAGATTAAAGGTAATAATCCCGCTCAGATCATAATAATCTTGATGATTGAGTGATTTTCCTTTTCCGATCAGACGGTGACCGTGAGGAAGGATGACGTTCAGCAGATGAACACTCCTAAGTTCTATCAAGCCAACGACATGGCCAACCTCACTTTCCTCAACGAGGCCAGCGCGCCAGAAAACCTGCGCAGCCGCTACGTCAGCATGAGGATCTATGTAAGCTTGTTACAGCACCATGAAAACACCTATTCAAAACCATGTCCACATGACACCTCGAAGACAGTAGAACAACGTTGTTTTGTTCCCCAAATAGCTTGGTCACTAGGTCATTTAGGCCGTTTTAACCAGAAGCTGAATGGAGCAAGTTCAGCCCCCATTTTACTCATAAATGTCACATTGTTTGTCACGGGGAGTACTACTCATAGTATTATATCTTCTGTGGCTCTGGAGGAGCTTTGTCAAGTCTTAGAAAAAACCCTGATGTCATCACAAATTTTGTAAGAGCAGCAGTTACAAAATAGGGAAGTGGAGTTTTATTTTTAACTGTCCATCAAAATGGAAAGTGGATGTAACAAAAAAGAAAAATTACAGTACTTATTTCACAAAACAACACCTCAACTGTATTAAACTTGATGTATTTTCATATTCAGATATCAAATAAAACGTTTCCCTTAAGTGCACCGGACTTTTCTTTTTCTGCATGTTAGATGGGAAAGGGAAGGAAAGGCATGTAAGGGTGCCTCAGAAACAGATTTGTTTGTTGATCGTTTTATTCTTCAGACGTCTTTATATGTTCCTATCCGCTCCTAGACCTACTCGGGCCTCTTCTGTGTGACGATCAACCCGTACAAATGGCAGCCCATCTACGGCGCTAAAGTGGCCCAGATATACAAGGGGAAGAAACGCAACGAGGTTCCTCCTCACCTCTTCTCCATCTCGGACAACGCCTACCACGACATGCTGATGGGTGAGGAGCGTCGAAGACAGGGTCATCATAGGTCACTGGGGAGGGAGGGGGGGGGGAGGAAGTTGAGTTGGCAAAGAGGAGAAGTAAGCATGCAAGTGGTATGTGGTGATTTGGGACAACTCCCCTCGGGGCGAGTTGCTTGAAAGTCATTACACTGTTCTTTATGTGGAAAGAGGGAGCGGGGCAGTTGCTGTGTAATCAGCGTGGCGTGTGATGATTTGCTCAGGGAGCAGAAAAATATTTGAAGCCATTATATGGCATCAGGGGAGAGCTGACAGCTGTCTGTGTTGTTGGTAATGCTGACAGAAAACATCAGCTGTCCTCTGATCTGCTCACAGGGAAATCAGCAGCAATTATTCTCATCTCCCTCACACTCTCTCTGTTTCTCCCCCGCCCTCTTCAAGTCCCATCATTGCAGAGCAAGAAAACCAGTCTATGCCGATCATGCGAGGACATATTTTTTTTTCTTGTTTGCATGTAAAAAATATAAGGTGTAGCCTTAAACTCCCTATTTGTTTCCCTCCTCCAGTGGAGAATCTGGTTCTGGCAAGACTGAAAACACCAAGAAGGTCATCCAGTACTTCACCAATGTTGGAGCTTCTGGGAGCAAAGCCTCTGACTCTAAGGAGAGCGTGTGTTTGTGTATGCATACATGCTTTTCCTATGTGACAAACCCATGCAAATTCATCTCACATTCATCTTTTCATCTTCTCTCCTCTCAGGGCTCCCTGGAGGACCAGATCATTCAGGCTAACCCAGTGCTGGAGGCATTTGGCAACGCCAAGACCATCAGGAACAACAACTCCCCACGCTTTGTAGGGACACATGTACAAAAATCAAATGAAATTAAAACTGCGAGCAGTGATGAACGGGCCCTCGCCTCCCTTGCGCGTCGGGGCCGGCGGCGGACTCCGGCCTGCGCGTCGGAGAACGTCCGCGACCGCGGGACGGCGCGTCCGCGAGCGAGACGTCGTCGATCCCGCGTGGGACCGCCCGATGCTGGAAACGATGCTTTGCAAATAGTACTATGCTGAGGAAAAATGACACCGAAATCAAAATGGCCGACTTCTGGTAGGTTTTAGAGCACGGTGCCAAGAGACTTATTTTTAAGTCTCCGCAGGATACGTGCGCCTACCCAGTTTCGTACGTGTAGCTCAAACGTAGCGCCGGGGCTGCTCTTTTGAAATATTGTAGGGGGCGCTACAGAGGCAATTTAAAACGAACAAGCCTAAAAATTATATCACATATTTCTTCCGATGCCTTTGACACATGTGCAAAGTGCCATGAATTTTTGAGCATCCTAACCTACTATGCTATGGAAAAATGACACCAAAATCAAAATGGCCAACTTTGGTAGGTTTTAGAGCATGGTGCCAAGAGACTTATTTTTAAGTCTCCAGAGGATACGCGCGCCTACCAAGTTTCGTACGTGTAGCTCAAACGTAGCGCCGGGGCTGCTCTTTTGAAATATTGTAGGGGGCGCTACAGAGGCAATTTAAAACGGACAAGGCCAAAACTCATACCACATACTTCTTCCGATGCCTTTGACACATGTGCAAAGTTCCATGAATTTCTGAGCATCCTAACCTACTGAACCATATTTCCTTCAGCCAGTAGGTGGCGCTATGAGTTTTTTGAATTGTTTCAAATCAGGTATGTTCAGGCTTCAAGTGGCATCATGCACAAGAAGTTTTGTGCAAATTGGATAATGTACCTTGGAGTTATAACAACTTCAATTTTGCATGGCGAACGATGCGTCGCCACGGCAACAGCGTTCAACGAAAACTCACAATACTTATGGCAAATCTTCATCAATGTCTTAAGGCCATCCTAGCACAATTTGAGACTAATCGGGTCACGTGGCTAGGAGGAATAAATGAAAGTCTAAAAAAAAACATTGCCTTCAGCCAGTAGGTGGCGCTATGAGTTATCGAAATTTTTTTAATTTGTGTGTGTTCATGCTTGAAGAGGCTTCATGCACAAGAAGTTTTGTGTGTATTGGTTAATGTACCTTAGAGTTATAACAACTTGATTTTTCATAAAAATGATGCAAAATGGCCGCCACGCCACGTCAAGGTTCTTCGACGAAAGCGCTAGCTTTTAATAATTTTTAATCACAAAGGTCTTAAGAGCACCCTGAACAAATATGAAGTCGATCGCATAAATGCTCTAGGAGGAGTTCGTTAAAATACGAAGGCTGCAAAATGCGAAAAGTGCCAAAAAACACAACTTTGCGGGTTTACTGTAGCGCCCCCTATTGGTTGAATGCAACAAAAATCTTAGGGTATGTTGCGGTATGCGATGGGCACATATGCTGAAAGTTTCGTGAATTTTCGACCATGGGTTGAGAAGTTATGTGTATTGATATTAAGCCACGCCCTTAGGAAGTTCATTGGTCCATATCTTCTCAACGCAAAGAGATATCAAAAAGCTTTTGATAAATCTGAGTGATCTACATCCAATTATGATCCACAGCAATTTTGGTAGCAATCGGAGCCAGCGTGTAGGAGGAGTTTGCAAAGATGTGTTTTTCACTAAATTCAAAATGGCGGAAAATTTAAGTATGCGCATTTTCGGGGTCTGAGAGGCTTTTTTTTAGATCTAGTGGATTAGGACATGTGTGTTGAATTTCAAGTCAATCGGACAAACTGGCCGAGGGGCGTGGCCGGTCCGCTTTGTAGGGGGCGCTAGAGAGCCATTTTTTTACACACAAGTATACAACCTTGCGCAGCAGAGTTTCTCCACCACACCTGAGAGGTGTCCAAATTTGGTGAGTTTTCATGCATGGCAAGTGCCCCTACTAGCTCATTCCCTACAAAAATAAGAATCAGAATAATAATACCCCTTACAAACTCAATAGGGCCTTCGCCGGCCCGACGTTGTCGGCGGCTCGGGCCCTAATAATTATTGTCCATGGGATGTCAACAGTACAATCAGAAAATATGTGAGATTGACATATATGTATTGTTTTAGGGAAAGTTTATCCGCATCCACTTTGGGCCAACAGCTAAGCTGGCTGGCGCCGACATTGAGAGCTGTGAGTGGGTTTCATTCATTTCTTCTTTTATTACCTCGGTCAAATACCAAAGTCTAGGTTTTTACATGGTAGTATTCATGAAATGAAGATGTCATCCTGCCAAAAAAACAACTGTAAGCTGCGAAAGGAATATAATAAGTATCTTTAAAACCAATTGTCTCGCTTCAGATCTGCTAGAGAAATCAAGAGTGATTTCCCAGCAGGCTGCTGAGAGAGGATACCACATCTTCTACTAACTCCTGTCTGGAAAGAAACCAGAACTCATAAGTGAGAAAATGAAAGCTGCTATGCCATCAGATATGGAATGAAAGTTGTAAGCAGAACATAGGAACTAGAGATCCTCTTCACTGCTGCACACATCCACCTTATGGTTTCACACTCAGCTCCGTGAATGCTAAAGGTTGAGAAATTTGAGTTAGCTTTTCTTTGTAACAGTCAAAATAGTCTCTCACATCTGGATTTGACAGAGGAACCAAATTGGCAATGGAGAATTTACAAATATATGTTTTACAGATGAAGAGCAGAATATATATAGAACTATATAACTGCTGTATATGTGATGGATAAACAGTTGAAATAGGAAAAAAGTAATGGATACACGTTTGAAAGAGCGTTACCTAAAAGTAACATTATGTAAGACATGTTAGCTTAATCACTAGTTAGCTAAAAGTATCATGGTTTAAATACTTAGCTAAAAGTAATATGTATTAAATGGTTAGCTAAACGTAACATGGTTTAAATAGTTAACTGTTAGCTAAAAGTAACAGATTAGCGTCAGCAGTTGAAAAAGTGAGCTAAAGCTAATGGATTAACAGTTGCAATAGTTAAATGTAACGTTAGCTTATAATAGTCCAGCCTCTGTCATTATCAGTATGAAAGCAAACTTCACCAAACCCACCTAAATACTGACACTTGAATTGTGTGAAAAAGTAGTGAACTATATCATCATTAGAGTAAAATAGCATCCCGTTTAAAGTCAATGTTGTGTTGATGAAGGGGTACATCTAACAGGGCTGTGGGGGTTTGAGTGTCTCACTAAAAAGCTTGAGAACCACTGGGAGAAATGTCTGAATTAATAATTATATCCAGTATTAAACATTGTGACGTGCTTTCGAGGTAACAAATGAGTATGTTCTCATTATTATGTTTGATACTATGTCTTCCAGAGGCGCTGCTGCGGAAGCCAGACCCCAAACAGTATGTGTGGGTGTGTCAGGGAGTCACTGTGGTGGATAACATGGATGATGGGGAGGAACTGCCGCTCACTGACGTGAGTTCAGGGTTTTTCTGTGAGAGCTGAGAAATTCATGCTGTACTTTGATTTTAAATCAGTATTAAAGACGGACATATATACGACCAATGATAAATTATATAAATTAGCCTGTTGATGGTGCTATTGCCTCTGTGTAAGTGTTGTGCAGCAGTGATACTCTGCATCTCGTCCTCTCTCTCTCTCTTTCTGTATGCCTGCGTGTCCACAGGAAGCCTTTGATGTCCTGGGCTTCACTCTCGAGGAGAAGATGAGTGTGTACAAGTTGACTGGAGGCATAATGCACTTCGGCAACATGAAGTTCAAACAGAAAGCCAGAGAGGAACAAGCTGATGTGGATTCCACTGAGGGTATAAAAAGTCCACCGTGTCCGCTCTCCCTGGCACTTTTCGCTCTATTTCTCCTTTCATCAGTCTCAATCTCATGTGTATTTTTCATTTTTTCAGCATGTGCAACAAGACATTGTTGGAATAAACGTCATTAATTCCTTGTCCCCTGTCCCCGTTCCTCCCTGAAATGGCTGACGACGTCGCCCACCTCATGGCCATCAACTCTGGGGAGCTGCAGAAGGGCATAACGCGCCCCAGGGTCAAGGTTGGCAACGAGTGTGTGATGAATTTTCGCCTCTGGACAAATGGGAAGTTATCATCATCATCATCATCATCATCATCATCATCATATTTCCTGCCTTGCTCCTCCAGGTGAAGCCCCTGCCGATGGTGGCCCGTCAGGAGGAGACCTTCAAGGCCAAGGAAGAGGAGCTGAGGGCGGCAGAGGAGAAGGTGAAGGAGCTGGAGGGCAAGATCAAAGATCTGGAGGAGAAGATGGTCACTCTGTCACAGGAGAAGAACGACTTCGCCCTGGCGCTGGCTGCAGCGCTGCAGCTCTGCAAGTGCACATCAGTACGCATGAGGGTGTGTATTTATGTTACATTTAGAGGACATGCATGTCAAAGACCGAGGAATTTGCCCTCTCATTGAAATTCTTGTCGTCTACTGGCAAATCTTTTTGTGCACGGAATAAAACACAAGGTCAAAATACTTCTTCTGGCTTCTATTAAGCAGACAAAGACAGATTTAATCACCAGTAAAATCCTCTGCTTCTCCCGTTTTCTGAAAAATAAATACAATCTCTGAAAAACCAAGAAGGTTGTTTAACAACACTTACTGCTGTCCCCTTCTGACTATCTAGACGGTTAAAAGAGTTTCGCTGCCAACACTTGGACCGCTGTTCGAGATAAATATATTTTTAAAACTCATTTCTCAAGTTGCGTTTCTGTTTCCAAATCCAAACAACGATGGTACAGTAGCAGGAAATGATGTCTGTGCTCAATTTGCATGATATGAAACACAATTTGTTGTAACATCAGTTATATTTGTCTATATTGATGGGGCATTGTAGTATTTTATATTTTCATACAAAATTATATGAATGATAAGTGATATTTTTATTGTGTTAATTCCTTAAAATGCAAAATGTCAGCTCTTGACATTTTACAAAAAACAGCACTATTCTCAAGCCAGAGCCAGTGATGCACCTTTCCTGTCTTTACACCTGCGTACATATAAACATACAAAGACACACTACACACACACACACACCTACTTTATCCCCTCGTCTCGCCACAGGAGCAGGACACGCTGGGTGATGCTGAGGAGCGCTGCACCCAAGGTCCATATTAAATGTGCATTCATCTTTAATGTTGAGCAGATCTAATAATAAGACATTTCGGAGAGTAATATGTCTGCCTGTGTCTGAAATAACTGTGGGACTAGGATCTGCGTGAGCGCCTGGAGGAAGAGGAAGGCAGCACCGGCTCCCTTCATGGCCAGCTGTGGAGGTGTAGTTTGGAGACATCTGGATTAATGGACACAAAGGCTGGACATAAGATTTAGACTGAACTCTGTTCAATGGTGTGTTCAGGGTCTGGACTTCAAGGTGCGAACTCTGACAGGTGACCTGAGTCAGCGAGACGACGACCAATGGCGCCCGGCTGCAGAAGGAAAAGAGAGCTCTGGAGGAACTACAACAGGTAGACAAACACACACATGGCAGCATGCATGCACATAGACTCCTATTTTAAACTCCTTTTTTATGTTTATTAGTTTAACTGTGACCAAGACATACATTATTATAATTTAATCAGAAAACTCTGGAGGATCTCCAAACAGAAGAAGACAAAGTTAAGACCAAGACCAACAGCAAGCTCAACTCCCAAGTGAGTGAGGTACGAGACTCTTCAGCTTCACAGTTTGTCCTCGTGACTTATTGAAACTCTTATATGCAGACCTGAAGCAAAAAATACTAAGAATCAGTGCTTTAATCGTGTTTGAATGTGTGTGTGTGTGTGTGTGTGGGTGTGTGTGTGTGTGTGTGTGGGTGTAGCTGGGGGACAGCTGGGGGCAGGAGAAGAGGATCAGGGTGGAGGTGGAGACGGCGAGAAGGGAAGCAGAGGGAGACCTGAAGATGACCATAGAGAACCTGAATGAGATGGAGAACGCCAAGCTCGACCTGGAGGAGGTCATCAAGAAGTGAGAGAAACAAAGCCTTAACTCTCTCACACACACACACACACACACACACACACACACACACACACAGCTGACAACTTTGTTAAAGCTTTACCTTTGTCTGACTTCCTCTCTACATGTAACATACAAAATCAATTCGGTAACACTTTATATGAAGGCCATTATGCACATTCATAAGACATTACAACACATCTATAAGGCGTTATGAAGCTCTTTATTAATGTTTAGAATCATGCACGTCTACTTACAATAGGTTTTATAAAGTATTTTAAGTATTGGACATAATTAGACATCATTATGCAACTACAAATATCCCTTTAGGGGAGAAGTTGTGTTTTGGGAAATAAAGACTTGACATGGCTTTGATAATATAAATGCTCTTGAGTCTTACATTTTATTTGCAGCCAGTAATTACTGCCCATAAACCCTCGTAAGTGTGTCATAGTTGGTGTATCATACAATTACCAATAATCTCACACAGCGCGGTCACTTTACTCAAAGCTCACAAAGTCACAATATATAACAGTATAGTGTGTTATTGATGTTCATAATTTGATATGATAATATCTTATGAATTGACTCATAGACATGACCTTCATATTAAGTGTTAACACAAAGGCTTATCACTACAGCAGTCAGACATTTGTGTGTCCCTCACTCTTTTACACACTCAATCCTTGCAGTTTCTAATTCCCCTGCTGTGTGTGTGTGTGTGTGTGTGTGTGTGTGTGTGTGTGTGTGTGTGTGTGTGTGTGTGTGTGTGTGTGTGTGTGTGTGTGTGTGTATGTTCATTCAGGAGAGACTTTGAGATCAACAACATTAACTCGAAGCTGGAGGAAGAACAGGCTCTCAGCTCCATGCTGGGCCGCCAGCTCAAAGAGCACCAGGTCTGTATGCTGATTTCTTCCTCTGTGGTTTCATCCCGAGGATGGAAAAAGACTGGGACACTAGTGTTTTCACTATAAACTTGCAGCAGTCATGTTACGACTAATTTCAATTCCTACTCACAATTTATTTAGGAGCTAAGACAAACATCAAACGTAACTGTTTTTGAGTTGTGTCGATTACATCAATGTTAATGTATAAATGTACTGCGTTGGCCTCCCAATATTGGTGAATTCACTGCAGTATTTGCAAATCCCATGAGCCGCCCGACACGATTGATTTTAAGCCGTGGCAAATGAGAGCTGATGACTGTTGCATGAGGTCACTAGAGGGAGAAAGGATGAGATGAGGAGGAAAGGTGCGATAGCAAATGGGAAAAGGATGAGAATGAGGAGTTGAAGAAGTGAGAGGACGATGATCAATGATCTGGTTTCAAAGATGCAAGTTTAATGTTGTTTGTCATTCCTCTCAGGGCCGCATTGAGGAGCTGGAGGAAGAGCTGGAAGCTGAGCGAACCATGAGAGCCAAGGTACAAATGAAACCTCATACATAACTGCAGAATTACAATTCTGTTTTCACATGTTGACAAGTACAAATGAGCAGGCAGGTGGGATGTTACTTATGCCAGTTATAGATTAAAGCCGGTTGTTGGTCTGCTCCCTGAAAGGTGGAGAAGCAGAGGGCAGAGCTGTCACGAGATCTGGAGGACATCAGCGATAGGCATGAAGGCGGAGATCGAAGACCTCAACGTCACCATGGAGGCCACTCAGAAAGCGACGGTACGAACGCTACTCGGAAAAGCTAGTGCGATCATCTTCCTTGAACATGAACTCATACACACACACCTGGCTTGCACCTGTATGTATTCGGATGTTTCCATGTGTAGATGAGCTCTGACGTCCACGCCCGTAAACTAGAGGACAACCTCGCAGAGGCCAATGCTCGCCTGGCTGAGATGGAGCACACTCAACCCTTACTTAGTAGGAATGTGTCATATTTTAAACACACTTTTCACTATCTGTTCTCTTTTTGTTGCCTTTAAAACAACTCCAATAACACCTACTGCTGCTCCTCCCCTCCACCACTGCAGGGTCGTAACACAGCGGTCGTGGGCCTGGCCAACGCCCGCCACGACCTCTCCCTGCTGAAGGAGCAGCTGGAGGAGGAGTCGGAAGCGGGGAGAAGCAGGGAGAGGTGGAGGACCTCACCATAGACCTGGAGAGGGTACACACACACACACACACACACAGACTGCAGGAGTTCAGGGTTGTGCCTTGACTCAGAATACTTGCTGTAAATCTGATCAGTTATCCAATATTGATTCTTTAGCATTACATCTTTAACAACTCCTTTTTTATCTCGGAGCCCTTTCCTGATGACATGAAACTATCAAAGTTCCCGTGTGCAGAAATAATGTTCCCAAAAAGGTGAGATTTATTGGCTTTCTGCCTGTGTGACTAGTCCAACGCGGCGGCGGCAGCAGCTCTGGATAAGAAGCAGCGTGTTTTCGACAAGCTGGCGGCCGAGTGGAGTCAGAAGAACGAGGAGCTTCAGCTGGACAACGCTCAGAGGGAGAGCCGCTCCTACATGACGGAGCTCTACAAGCTGAAGACGGCCTATGAGGAGAGCCAGGACCACATCGAGACCGTCCGCAAGGAAAACAAAACCCCCTCAGGTAGCTTCTAACTGCTGCGGTACAGTCGAACCACGATGGGGGGAAAGTGTGTGGAGGAGTTTGAAGTCACCAGGTCAGAAAACAGACATTCTAACGCTAAGATAGTGTACACACACGCAAATACTAAAATATGATTACAAGAAAAGAACATAGAAATATTTTCAGAAGTCTTCATTCACAACTTATTGATCACCATGATCAACAATAATGAACTCTAGTATCTGTGTTTCATAACCAACTATAGTTCTTAATTAACTACGTCCTGTGATGTTTTACGCGACTAAGAACCATGCGCGTGCAGTGCAGTCGCTGCAGGCCAGCCTGGAGGCTGAGGCCAAAGGTCGTGCCGAGGCTACGAGGATGAAGAAGAAGATGGAGGGGGACTTGAACAAGTCACAAGTTCACAAAACAACTCCAAACTGAAAAAAAAGGCACAAGTCACAAACCATAGAAGCAACACAAGGGAAAAATGCCAGGACACGATGAACACAAAGGGGAAGGCCAAAATGGCGGCATATGAAGCAGACAGGGGGACGAACAAAGACAATCTGACAACCAGAACAGGAGAGTATATATATATATATATATATGTGTGTGTGTGGGGGTGATGAGTAGATTGCAGCTGGGTGGACTGGGCAGGTGAGTTGAATGTTGGCAGAGGGAAAAGCCAGGGGCAGGTGATTGGGCACAGGTGAAGTGAATGAGAACAATCAGGAGAAACACACACACACACACACACACGAGGCAAAGCTTAACCGTGACACTGGTAGAGATCACGGAGAGGTTCAGTGAGATCAGCATGCAGGTGGGTGGCTGCACAGGAGGGCCAGGCAGCCCCATACAGAGGCTCACACAGACAGATTTGTAAAGAGTTCTTCTGACTTGTTGCCGCAAGTCGTTTTTCTCCAACGGATCACCATTTCCATCCATGTCTCCTGCTCTAGAACCAAAGCCTGACTATCCTGAAGAGAAAACTGGAGGCCGACCTCGCCCGACTGTCCAGTGAGAATGAAGAGCTCATCTCAGAGTTCAGCTCTGCCGACGAGAGAGTCAAGAAGGCCGTAACTGATGTAAGCTGCACGACCACACGTGCAACCATAGAACGGTCACAGTCAAGGCATGACATGCATGAACCAGACAAGATTTAAACATTGATGAGTTCAGTTCACGTCCGTTTTTTTTCAGGCCCACAATTCTGTACGTTTTGCACGTGTCTTCCTCCAGGCAACGCGACTGTGTGAGGAGCTTCGGCAGGAGCAGGACCGGAGCTCCCAGCTGGAGAAGGTCAAGAAGAACCAGGAGCAGAACCTCCGAGACCTCACACTGAGGCTGGAGGAGGCCGAGCAGCTGGCTCAGAAGGCCGGGGAGCGCACCATCCAGAAACTGGAAACCAGGGTGAGGAGCTGGGTTGATGAGCAAGCAAAAGCATTTCCTTTAAAAAGTGACGAAATGGGAACGGGTCAGACACCCGTGCAGACGCCACACCTCTCATCCACACGCCATTCTGCCCTTAGATCAGGAAGGTGGAGAGCGAGCTGGACCAGGAGCAGAAGCGCCACGTGGAGACGGTGAAAAATCTCCGCGAGGGAGAGTCTCGACTCAAAGAGTTGGTGTTCCAGACGGAGGAAGACCACAAGACCAACCAGCACATGAAGGAGCTGGTGGAGAAACTCCAGAACCAGCTCAAGTCCTACAAACGGCAGATCGAGGACGCTGTGAGTATAGGAGCGGGGATTCTGGACCTAACCGTCTTACGTTTAAATTCTGTCACTTTTAATTATGCTACTTGGATCCCATTGGAGCCTCGAACATAAAACAAAATGTGTCAATCAAAAGAAATGGGGCACGTTCTTGCAATTCCTCAAAAGCAGACACGTTAGAGGGACGTTTTGTGACGCAACGAACCTCGTGCCATGTGTCTCTGCAGGAGGAGCAGGCCAACAGCAGCCGGTCGAAATACAGGAAGATCATCCACGAGCTGGATGACGCCGAGGAGCGCGCAGACGTGGCGGAGATGACCCTAAATAAAGTGAGGATGAGGAACCGAGCCTCCACCTCGAAGGGCGCCACCTCGGTGGAGATCGTCCAGGTCCCGAAGCCCTCCGGGGGAGGGCAGGACAATTAGAGGGGAGCACACACACACACACACACACACACCTACACCTACACCTACACCTACACCTACACACACACACACACACACACACACACAGAGCTAGCAGGTAGGCAATTAAACATCTCCCTATATATGTGTGTAGGTAGTGGCCGGCTGCAAAGTATTAATAAACTACAAGGAAATGAGCAGAAGGGTCTGTGGATTATTCTGGGGGGGGGGGGGGGTCCACACTTAATGAAGCAGCCTGCAACAATAAATTGAGTGTGTGCCTCTCTAGAAAGCTGCTCTGAGCAATAAAATCGATTAAGTGCAAGAGGTCAGCGGTACTTTCTCACCGCCCTGCTGATGTGTTGAGCTTCTCTCAGCTCACTGTTCCTTCTTATCGACCGTGTTTTTCTCCAGCAGGACAGCTCAGTTAAACCCACTCAGACACACGCGAGCTGCTCACAACCTAACTGCAGCATAGAACAGACACAGACACAGGTAGTTGGTGGAGATAATACTCCAGCTAAGAGGAGAGAGAGAGCTCACTGGACTCATATTCATCAGGTGGGCAGAAACGAGGCTCCACGTGAACGCTAATGTTGCTCCGTGTCCGCTGGATGAGCACTAAAGGTGATAATAGCCGGTTTTATAGATCGCTGCAGCGCCCCCAAGTGGAACAGAACAGTGCATGCAGGTTTAAATGTTTCACCTATTCCATGATTACTGTAACATGAAATCGGGGGTGAAGTAAAACGTTTTGTAGCTAAAATAAACAGTTGTAAATGGTAATTGTTCTCTCTAAATTAAGACCTTTTTAAACTGGACCACACAATGAGTCTATAAGCAAGAACAAAAGGCACCTGGTCTCATACATCAACATGGAATTTATTTTTCATTTTAGTTTCAGATGAACGTTTCACATTTTGTACAAAATCATTAGAAAACGCCTGACAGTCCCGTGGCTGATCCTAGTTCAGCGGCTTCAGACACCAATGGATTAATGTGGGGGGGGGGGGGGGGGGGATCATGCAGCATCCTGGAACCGGTCGATGAGGCTCAGCCTGAGCTCCAGATCAATCAAACTTAAAAATCCACGGCTCACCCGTCTGTCCCAGAGAGCGTGCACTCTTCTTCGGTCATAACCCGACAGCGTGGTGCGGCGATATCTTGCCACATGTAGTAATGTACAGAGTAGTTACAGTGAGGAGGCTGTCGATGAAGACGCATCACTGACAGCTCCCCGCCTTTCTCCAACTGATCCTCACCGCCCCAAATGTCTTCCATGTATGGACTAAGTACCACGTCAACGACACCATGCAGGTTTTCTTACGCATGACACACCGTTGGCTGTGATCAGTTAAGTAGATTTAAGAAAAGATCATCAATGTCAGAGTTTAAAATCAACCAATGATTGTGGGCCTGAGGGAGGGGGGGGGGTCCACTGAGCCTCTGTGTGGATGAGGTGAAAGTGAGGGGTGGGTGGTTGGGGACAAGTGGAGGCTAATTACTCAGTGTTTTGCTAATGTACATGCCCAGAACACACGAATGAGGCCTCAGCACAAGCGCACAAACACACTCTTAAACACACACACACACACATCCGCCTCCTGCCAAAGGCTTCTAAATCTTTCTTTGGAGGTTAAACTTGAGCCGGACTCCTGTACGTGAGAGAGGAAAGGGTCAAAAAGATTGGTACACACCGTCGATTAAGATCCGACAACTGAAAATAGATTTTATTAAGCCAATGCAAAGAGACGCCCCTCTCAAGCACGGCGCCGGGGCAGAGAGGCACTTACACAAAACACTTTCATTTTACACAGTGCTCGCGTCCGTGTGTCTCGAGTGAAGACACGGCTACATTTGTATTCTTTTATCAAACGTCCAACACACTCACACACACACACACTCACAGATACTCGTTTTCACATTGGAGCATGTTTTTAGCAGTTGGCACATGTACATGCAAAGCGTCAAGTTTGGCCTGCGCAGGCAAACTGAGGAAAAAAGGGGAGTCCAAATAGTGGGAGGAGGGGGGGGGGGGGGGGGGAGGGAGAAAAGATAGACATGTATGTGAACGGACAAACGGACAAACAGACTGACAGACAGGCTCTCGAACACCTTTGAGCGTTTAAAAACACCCCCGTCTCTGATCCTGCCCCCGCCCCCCCCCCCCCCCCCCCCCCCCCCGTGTCACACGTTCATAGCAGCACCAGAGGAGCCCTCTGATTGGTGGGTACTAAGTCAGTCAGTTTCGAGGATGAGTGGCGGTTGCTCGTTCTCTTCCTCTAGGCGCAAGTCGTTGAGGTCGTCGTCTAGCCCCGCCCCTCCCACGGCGCCCTGCTCTTCACAGTAACCTAGGAAAAGAACAAGCGGTGGAAGGTCCTTTATGCAAACAAACAACTTTGGACACGTCTCTCTGTAACAAAGGCAAATGTCACAAAGAAAGAGATTTTTCGTGATGTCCTTCCTGAAATGACTTACATAATGATAAGGTATAATTCCTCTGGAGATATATATATGTATATATCCAAATGACATCGTCCTTTCCAACAAACTTTGGGTAAAAAGTGTTTGAGTGACATACCTTTAGTGACAGCAGCACTGTAGGTTTGGGCCACAAGTGGGCGGTCATGTGACTGCTCAAGGATCTCATTGGCTGGCTCAGCGCTGCCGTCCAACCTGAAGAGATTCAGGAGCAGAAACTCTCAGCACAACTCTCTAAACCTCGGGCTGTTGGTTGTGTAACAACCTCAGACTACGGTGTTCAACGACCCGTTCATCACACTCTGTGTGTGTGTGTATGGGTGTGTGTGTTACCTGTGCTGCTTCATGAGTGTGCACTCTCCTCCCTCTTGTGGATCCAGGTTGTACAGATACAGGTAACCATCAGCCGCTGCCACCAACAACCTAGGAATCTTCTGAATCCTGATTTTAAACAACAAAAACAAAAGATTCACGAGCATGTTAGTTCCATTTAATGATGAAGACGTGCCGTCAGCTACCACGGCTTGTATGCTGCCGTCGTTTGGATCACGGTTATCTTTGGCTGAAGTAACGATCTGCAGCACCCTCTCGTCAAATGGCTATTACAGCCTGATATAACACAAAGTGATGAGGACTCCTTCAAGTTCATTAAAGCTGTGCCGCTCTAAACCGTGCTGGTGAGCATCCTGTTGGATAAATCTCAGGGCCGCAGGAGGCTAAGTGATTCATAGCTTAGTGAAGCAGCTGAACTGGTAGTTAGCATGACTGCGTTAGTTAACAGAAAACATCACAGATGATGTCCGGGGACAAAATGATCTCAGTGACCAAAACAAGAAGAACACGTCACAGGTGACCATGATGTTCTTATTTTTCAATAATAAATGAAGAGCAGACTGGCACTGAGTCACGCATATTACTTCTGATTCCACTTTCACGGCATATTTTAAAGGCAGGACCCACACAACAACAACAACAACAGTGTTGTGTGTGTATATATACTCACACAGCTAAGGCGCAGATGTTCTTATGTCCACAGAAAGGCAGTCGTACGGTAGCGAAGGCTCGCCCCTGGGTGAACATTTCCGTAACCTGAGAAGGCAGGTAGGTGGTGGACGCCATCAGCACCTTGCCCAGGTACCCTCCCCATGTGGTGGGCTCCTCCGCTGGCCTACACACACACACACACACACACACACAATGTGAGAAGCCTCTGTTACTCTGAGGAACATGAAGCATAAGTAAATGGGCAAGACTCATCCCTAATCCTCAGACGCTTTTTTTGTAAAGTCTGACGTAATAGGACGGAAACCGAAAGGTACGTACACATACTTCTCCTTCTGCAACTCTAATTTGAAGATGTGGACCGTCTCTGTGTTGCTGGAGGCCGACAGGTACAGGCCTTCCATGCTGAACGCCAACGAGCAGATGCTCACACACCTAAGATAAGAAACCCACATGTACGGGGAAACAGGTGAACACAAATACACAGCACGAACGAACACACACACAGACATCACGGTAAAACAGCTTTCATTTCTGAAGTGTAGTCAAAGATCAAACCATCTACCTCTTGACTCCTCTCCGAAACTCAAAGAGCTTCTGTCCCTCTGGGATCGAGAAGACGCGAATGACTGTGCCCTGGGGAGGAAGGGAGAGAACACAAGGCACGTGAGAGGATGACAAAGCTTGGGAGGCGAGGACACACAAATAAGCCACATAGTCATCGGGTCAGTGCACTGTACAGTCAGCGCCTCACCTTCTCCGAGGCCGTGGCCAGTTTGACTCCACTGGCGTCGAAAGCCAGAGCCGCTAATGGGCTGTCGTGGGCTGGAATCATGTTAGCCGCTCGCTGGAAAACACACACGGACACGAGTTAGAGATGCGCTTCTTCAGACAGGACACAATTCAGAGTGTCAGCTGCGACTGACGATGGGAAGCACTGGAGGACTGAGTCGCACAGGACCAGTTACATTTCATTTCAGCTCTGGGTCTCTTACAGAATGACATACAATAAACACTAGACAATCTAATAAGCAACAGCACCTCAGCTATATACACGCAACAAGTGTTTGTGTGCACATAAGAGCTTTGTATTGAAGGGCAGAGGCCTTTACAGTGTTGGTGTTCACCTACCAGGTTGACTGTGTCAAACACCTGCACTTCTCCTATCGTAGCACTGCCTGGGTAAGCCAGATAGCAGTTATCGTTGCTGATGGAAAGGGCGCACAATCCTGGAGAAACAAGAGCACAAACACAAGCGGATGAACAAAAGGAAGACAGAGAAAGAAAGAAAGAAAGAAAGAAAGATAAATCAGACTCCAACAGAACCACATTCATCTCAACGTGACAATCAGTGAGACTGAAAGAACGACTGAAAGTACACGGTGACGCAACAATCATCTCGATGTTGAGAATAGTTCTGACAGCATGAGCGGGTTTTTGTTCAGTGGTCGTATTATTAAAACAGACAAATAGCACAGAAGTAACTCAAACTTTTGCCGTTAAGGCAACAGAAAACAAAATGGAGTTAATTGTTAACTAAAAATAATCTTGTAAATATGAAAGAGAAACCAAAACCTGAGGAAAGTCACGCCCCTAGTTTCAGTTTGAGCACATTGTACACTGACAAGGAAAAACTCATTTTTCTGTAGTGTACCACGTACTATACCGACTACACACTCTACCACGTTGCTCGTCATGCGTCGCACTCACCCGAAGGGTTGGGTGGAGTTTCTCTGATCGTGTGCAGCACCTTCATGTCTCGGATGTTGTGAATGTAAAGGGACTCCTCCAGACACACTATCAGCCTCTGCACAAGGAACCACACAACAACATCAGCGTCACAGGCACACACTAATTAAGACACCGATATATTAGCCAACGAGGACATCTGCACGAGATGAATGCGTCTCCTGTTGTTTGAGGAATGCGTGAGACAGAATGTGTCTGACAGACAGGTATTTCTTCCCCCTCCATCCTCCTACCTGTCTGTTGAGCTTGACAGCCAGTATGGTGTTGGAATAGGAGTAGTTGCAGATCTCGGTTCCCTTCTTGAAGTGACAGACTTTGAGCTTCCTGGGCGCCTTGAGGCTGACGATGGCCACCAGGCTGCTGGAGAACAGACGCTCCACAATGCACACATCCTCCGTGTCGGCTGTGGGGACAAACACACACACACAAGTCATCACAGCGTTCGCTCGGTGGCATGCCGTCATCTTTTATTAGCTGCCTCTCCCTGAGCCGAACAACGGTGCAAATGAAAGCATCGCATGTTACAGCGCGTTTGGGCAGTGAGCCGATTCACAGACGTTTCGTTGCTCCGCATTGTTCAGTAAACATATCGAGCAAAAGCCGGGTTCATGAATTATAGATTATAGCACTTACGGGCTGAAAACACTCATCGCCTTCGTCTGACTACACAACTCGAGTCTCCAGGTTAGCTCACTGCACATGGGTAGTTCACATGCACAATAAGACTGATAGTAGATAGTAGATCATATTGTAAATGATGTAAGTCCAATAACGAGGAGGAGGCTTTGATGTACGTGTGTGGGGAAAGTGCCAGTTAAAACTTTATGAATATTTAAAAAGGGACAGCACTGCTCTAACAGTGCAGTGATCGTGTCTAAACCGAGCCTACGTTTAAAAACATTGACTCAAAGATATGACTGAACAATAATATAACGCAATAGTGATACTGTCAGTGTAGAACAAGTAGCTTTAAACCGACTACACAAAGATGGTGTACTACTCAGTCTGCTCCCTGACAGAGTAAAGAGAATAAAAGTAGGAAGACAATACTTACGACATTCATATATCTGCTCCAATTTGTCCACAGAGGACAGCGAGAAAAACTTGTATCCTGATTTGGTGCCAACAGCCAAGGACCTACACAAACAACAGAAACAACACAAAAGCAGCATTGAACAACTATTATTATATCAGCACACCACCACAGCCCTACACACACACACACACACACACACACACACACACACACACACGCTGGGTATTGACAGGCTCAAGTATCGTCACTGCAGCTCTCAGAGGCGTTTTAAACTGGACACCGCAGTGATCAGTGGTCTCAGAGTCACTGGATGAACCGTTACTAGATGAACCGTTACTGGTCACACATTGTGACCGTCGTCACACGACTGCAGCGGTTTTGCAATAGAGCCACAGGCCTCTGCGGTCTGGAGCAGAGGAGCAGGACATTTAGCAGACTTACTGCACTACAAAGGCACATATCTAGCTAACGTTACTTACCTCGTTTGCAATAAATACAGTGACACAGTTTGTGACCGTTACTGCGCTATCAAACAGTCACGAACTGTAGAGTCAGTCCTACAAAGAAAGGACGCCAGCGCCCCAAAAACATACAAAGAAGTATTTATTCTACAAGACTGTATATTAATCCCAACAACCGTCACCACAGCCCACCGAGAAGTTACATGACACCTAGCCTACATGTGTGTTGTGGCTAAAGTTAGCCTCGGACCCACACAGCTTCACGTTAGCTTAAAAAAAAGCTATGCTAGTGAAATAACACGTAACGTCATGCTAGCGTCCACTGGACCGCGCGCACAGCTAGCTAAAGTTGGCGTGTATTTAGCAGTAATGTCTCTTGGTAGACATCGCCTCCAGACTAATTCACATCGAGCCCAGTCACCACGTCCAGACCCGGTCACACTGAGCTAACTAACGCCACCCATATACCAGCACAGGCCGTCGGACCCCCGGCCCTGTCTTACGTGTTGTCCTGGTTGAAGTTGGCGAAGAGAAGCTGGCTTCCGCCAGCATCCCCGCTTTGACTGGCTAAGTTCATGGGCTCGACACCATCGACATATAAGGCTCCGGTAGAAATAGCAGCTGGGCTGGGATTAGTACTGCGATAAGGCCCAGGAGTGTTGCGCTTCAAGGAGCCATCTCTTTTTCCTGGCCCCGCTGTAGTGATTGTTGTTGTTTTTCACAGGGGCTGTTGCTCCCCCTTACTGCGCATGCGCCGGGCACGCAGCGTGCAGTGCCTTTAAAGAGCCAGGACAGTTTTGTCAAGTGCTCAGTGCTGATGATAATTAATGTAAACATACACGGTATGACCGAGAATAGATTTTTATTGTCCGTTGTCTCGGCTCCACGGGCGACAGAGACAGCAGGAGCAAACACGGCTCTCGTGGAAACACTCCACTGTACAGTAACTATTTGTGATTTGATGCAACAGCGCCACCCATCGTCAATATGTGCAAACAACATCTGAAAAGAAGGGGCGAGATACACAGTCTACTTTGATTGGTAGGCTAAATTAATTATATTTATTCATCATATCATTGACAATACACACCAGCTCCTATCTTCTCCTAACCTCATCCTAAAATAGAATATTAACGTTTTATCTAGTTTTTATCACACCATTTGTAAAGCTGCTATTCACTTCAACGGCTCTACCATTAATTAGAAAGACTCATGTCTTAAAACAGCACCTCCTCCTGATATTCTATTAAACAAGGATAAATTACATTTACAAATAACACACACACACACATACACAAAGGCGTGTGATGAAGCGTGGGATGATGAGAAGGAAACTGTTCTGATGTTGATCTGATGTGTGTCGACTGTGTAATTTTGGGTGTGAGTTCGGGTTGCAGTTTCAGGTGTAAGTCTGAGCATGTCAGAGAGTCATTTTGAGTGATACAAATTATTCAATACAAAATACTCTGTCTGTATATATAATATTCTTTATTTTTACTGTTTGTTTTTTTACTATGTATCTTGTGTGCACTGTCCACTTTGCTGCTGTGATCCTGTAAATGTCCCCACTGCGGGACTAATAAAGGATTATCTTATCTTACCTTACACTGCAGACAGCTGCTCGCCCTGTGTGAGGATCTCACAGAACTAAAGAGGGAGAGTATCACTATCAGCTAGTTGGCACAAGTATAAATAAAAAGGAAAGAAAGCAAGACAAAAAACGTACAAAGGTGAGAAAACTACAAACGCTCAACTGCCCCGGGAGAAGAAAGCCAATCCACCACGATCAACTTTTAGCCAGTGGTGGAAGAAGTATTCAGATCTTTTACTCAAGTAAAGGTATTAGCGTGACAGTATACTTAAAGTACCAAAAGTAAAAGTATCATTATGCAGAATGGCCCATTTCACAATGACATATTTGTTATGATATATTACTGGATGATAATTTAATGATGCATTCATGTGATCATCATTTGAATGTTGCAAGCTGAGGTGGGGCTAATGTACAGTACTTTATACTGCTGGGCAGCTTAAACCATAATTATACATCATAACTTATTAGTTGATTTTTTTTTACTTGCATTTAAATCTGCAGAGTGACTAATGTTGTCATTGGAGTAAAAAGTACAATATTTGTCTCCAAAAGGCAGTGGAGTAGAAGTACAAAGTAGCATGAAATTGTATAAGTACAGTACTTGAGTGAAGGTACTTCGTTACGTTCAACCACTGCTTTTGCATAAGTTCAGTACCTAAATGTCAAAATAGTACATAGTGTGTACATGATCCTTTATTAAAGCACTACTAAGCAGAACAGAGGTCTCCTAAAGAGCATCACAGACACAGTCATTATGACATTTCCTCTGTGGAAAGACCACAGCGACTCCCTCCGTTTAGTTAATCAGGAGGTTCTTTGTTTGCTCCTGTGTGGTCGTGATTCTGTGCCAGCTGTGTCCTTTGGCCCAGTTTACTGCTTTCAGGGGCCGCGTGTCGGCCTCTCCAATAGAGGTCCGTCAGCAGAGGCAGAGCTCCAACACACTGTGTACATGGCCTTTGGTTTACACAAGCCGTAGCCCCCAAACAAACATGGTGGACGGAGAGACAGAGGCGGGGTTCGTCAAACAGAAAGCAAAGCGGCATAATCCAGCTGGTAGGGGAAAAAAAAGAGTCGCGTTTATTGAAAATGACATGATGCTATGATGGTAACACACAGAAAATATACCACAAAATATACCAAAAAAAAAATGTCTTTTATGTTTGGTTCATGGCTTTAATATGAAGTTAATCTACCTGCTCTCATTTTTTTAATGTTATCACTCTAATCTATATTTTTCACATGCACAGTGTTAGCTGTATACCCACAGTGTGTGAACTGTGTGTGCACAGTGTGTTGGGAATAACCTATGCGCTGTACAAATATGCTTGTCTGGCCACTGTCATTGTTTTTAATCTTATCTGTAAACACGGTAACACATTTCTGTTGGAAACTTGTTTGGATGTGTGTGTGTGTGTGTGTGTGTGTTTGTGTTTGCATAATGTATCTGTTCTGTCTCACACAGCTGCTGCACAGTGCAACAAAGGGCCTCTGCTGGCCACAGTTATTGTTGGGTCATATTTAATTTTCCATTCAGTTTGAGCGTCAGTGTTATGTGAAAGGGAGGCATGAGTGGATCTCCAAAATAAATGTAGCGAGAGAGAGCATAACGCTAAAGATCAACCATATTAGTTGAGTACCAATAAACAACATTTGTCTTTTATCTCTGCTGGTCCTCTGCCGTTTATCTGCATCAGCCATGTTTGAGACTGAACCCTTTGACACATTAAATAATTAAATTTTTAGGTTTAGGCTTTAGCTGCATTATTTGATGCATTGGTATGAGAATGTGTTGGATTGCAAGACCGCAGACATCTTTTTTTCGAGGGGGGGAAATATTGGGCTGTTAGGAACCTTGGATGCAGCTTTCACTCTACAAGAAAACACATACGTTTGAGGGGATTTTAAAGGCTGAATCATATGTTTTTAAGACAATAAATATTTACATTTCACCACTGTAAGGCCAATAAATAAATATAGGACTCCACCTGTTTATTCCCGGCAGTGTGTAGTAGGCAGAGAATTTAGGAAATGAAAATCAGTGGTGGAAAAAGTTTACTTATCTAAAATAAGTGAATGTAAATAAAACCACCTCAAAACAAATAGTCCTTCTTTAAAAATTCATCTGAAGTACATTATCAACAGATTATACCAAAGTAACAAAAAAAGACTTGTTCTGCAGAAACATGCCCTCTGTGACTGCTATATTATACATTAATAGACTGTTACACATTAAGCAGCATTTTATTGTTGTAACAGAGTCACAAGAGGTGAAATCACTGCAACACTCTAAACAATAATGTTGAGAACCACTGGTTTAATCTTAAACAAGGTAATCCATAAATGTATCATAATCTTACGACATATTGTTAAATCTCAATCTGTAAAGTAACTAACTAAACTGTCAGATGAATAGTGGAGTAAAAAGCACAATATCTACTTCTGAAATAAAAGTAATATACCCAAGAAAGACCAAGTACCTAAAACAATACTTCAGTGCAGTATTTGAACACATGTACAGTCACTTTCCAGCACTCAATAAAATGTTCAAAATACATCATTGAACAGCAAAAGAAAAAATGAAGAATAATGAGAGAACACATTTTGTTGTGTTCTCTGAGGGGGTCAGCGGTGCGTTCCGGGAACCTTGGACTTCTATAAACCTGGCCAGACTGCAGCGGACAAATTGTGCTTTTTTTGCCCGCCAGTGTGTGTTTACACTATTTTCTCACCCACGACAACATGAATGACTTTCTCAAATTATGTATTATAGATTGGTCGTTTTCCCCCTGTGTCCCATCCTCTGTGTTTCCCTGTATATTTTGCCCGAACAACATTTAAAACGGAGGCATGGGGAGGGAGTTGTTGTGTCGTGGGGAGCTGTTTCTGTGCGCTGGTGTGTTATCATCAGCCTGGATAGGGGAAAGGGGAGGGGAGGAGAGGGGAGGAGGGGTTACAAACCCAGTCCCGCGGAACATCCTGCGAACACATCTGAGTCTGGGACTCGGAACAAAACTCTGCACAGTTTCCCCTCACGCGTCGCCTCCGCGTCCCTCAGCGGGATGGCTCGTCGTTCTCCCGCGGGAGGAGTCCCGACACTTTAGATAAAGTCGCGAGCTCGTTGTCGTGGAGTTGACTCCACGGGGTCAATGTTCCTCTCGGACTTTTTGTTGTGTTTATGTTTGGACTCGCGGCGGTGGGACATCCGGAATGGGGGATCGGTGTAGGAGGAGACGACGCTCGCTGGTGTGCTGTTGGTAAATAGAGCGCACCAACGCGCGCGCGCGCACAGAGGCCAAACGCACGAGATGGACTTTAAGAGGACACAATTTGGAAGGTATTTTTTAAATATTGATATTGTATAATATATATATATAATCACAGGAAAGTTATATCTTGCAGCACGTTTTTTCTATGTGTGATAGCTACATCCTGTGCATCCATGCGAACTGACTCGCTGGCACAGGGACACGGGATGTTATCGATTAGAGTGTGTGTGAGTGTGTGTGTGTGTGTGTGTGTGTGTGTGTGTGTGTGTGTGTCAACGAGAGATGAAGAGAGAAGCAACAAGCTGGGAGACCATTACTTTAATTACCACTGAGTTACCCAATGATTTCATTTTCAGTTTCACCATCAAATCACTGTATTTCCATCAATGCTCCCCAACCGTCTCTCTGAGGATCAGGTTCCTTCATTGGCTTGAGCTCAGCAGTAGTTACCTTTTTGTTTCATGTGCTGCTGCATTCCACTGGAGATGGCATCACATACACAGCAGTTTACAGTATCTCCTGTTGAAGTCTGCGCGAGTGCATTCGTCTGTCAGTTAGCCTCCATGTCTGTATGTCTTCCTATGTGTGTGTGTGTGTGTGTGTGCGTGGGAGATGGCGATCATCGTGAGAACCAGAGTTTGAGTCCCAGAGGAGATGAACTTAATCTTTGCTCGAAAAGGAATAGCCCTGGAGTTACAGAGAGTGTACACACACACACACACACATTCCTACACTATCCCACCATGATCCAAAGGTTCTGATCCTCTTAGATGCAACCGATCCTATTAATGTATGGAATGTGCTGTAATGGGCTTTCATAACACACACTCGCTTTGTGAGGTGGAAACACGCCACACACGTGAAGAACATATATATTGAAACCATATGACGCACACGTGTGGAGAATCTCAGAACATGAAAGAGAGAAAAAGAGAAAGAATAGTGTGCTGATGAGGACAACAATGCTCTCTCTGATCAGAGCCTGCAAATCTCTATCCAGTCCTTTCAGTTCATTACACACACACACACACACACACACACACACACACACACACACACACACACACACACACACACACAGAGTTCTGTCATAACCGATTAGAGGACATCGGAGTGCTACATTCAGGTCCATTGATATCCCACAACAGTGCTCAGAAAGAAAAAAACTGCTCCCTTGTTGTGCACTTGGCACGGCCTGTGGAACTGCAGGGGAAAACTAAAGGAATGGCAGCCAAACAGTAGTCTAATGTTACTAAATATTTTCTTCATGTGGATTACATCTAGAGAGTGATAGAGCATGTGACTCCGGTTTATTTAAGGATTCTTGCCGCAGAAATCATGCAGACATTCACATGTGAGCAAAACTTTAAAGCTGCTAAATTTGAAATTCAGAGGATTAATATAACAGTAAAGAACTATTAGCTGTGTACAGATGTAGTGGAGTAATGTCCAGCTGAGCAGAGAATGAAGTCCCTCTCCCTCTCTGTGTGTTATAATCTCAGTTTTTCTGTGCTTTGTTTACGTAGACGGGCCGGCTAGTGTGTCGCCGCGTTGAATTTGAATGTAGCACTTTTAAAATAAGTGAAAAAGAGTCTGCATTACAATACGTAAGTGATGGCAAGCCGAGAAAAGTATTTTCAAAGCAGTAACGTGAGTAAGACGGATGTAATAACTCCGCTATATTAGAGCTGGTAAGCAAAACAAACGAGAGATACGGAAGAAAGCTGTGTGTGTTTGTGGAGGTTGTGTGTGAAAGACGGATGTGTTTTGTGCGTTAGAGAGCCCTGATGCCTCGACCCACAACAGGAAAACACACCGACATTCTTGTTATGAGGGTTCTGGTGGTGAGTGCACAAACACACACACACACACACACACACCTCAAGCTCTAACGTAAAATAACACGACCAATACATTTTACTTTCTCATACTCTTCCTGTCCACCAAACCGCAGGCACACGTGACGTTTTTTTAAAGATGAAATTGGTGATCAAGATATCCCGAGAGCAGCACCATAAAATACAGCAGCGTGTTCTCTGAATGCAGAAAGACTGACTGTTATCGCTTCCTATTCTTTTTACTTGCAGATACAAATGATCTTGTGATCTCACATAATATTTGTACTTGTTTCTAGTCAATGCATTAATATAGAAGTCACTCTTTTACTAAAATGTGTGCAGTTTTTTTGCCAGATGTCAGCGACATTAACAGGAGTGTTTTGATAATCAGCTGTTTTATAGACGTAAAGGTGAGAGTTGTGGCAAGTGATGGCGTCCCTTTGTCTGGTTCTTCTTCTGCTGATTCACTTTCTCCTCCCCTGTGCAGAATTAACAGACTATTAAAACAAGCCGCTACGGGACGTTTGTGTGTGTGTGTGTGTGTGTGTGTGTGTGTGTGTGTTGGAAATGAGGCGTGATGTCTGTGTGTGCGTGTGATGAGGAGGCGTCGGCCTAAATGTGTAACCACACAACACAGCTGACCAACGTAGACACACCTGTGGCCCAGCACGAGAGGCTGCGTTCAAATTACTGTGCGTGTGTTCGTTTGTGTGTGTGTGTGTGTGTGTGTGTGTGTGTGTGTGTGTGTGCATCTAGTCGTATAAAATGTGGTTTCGTAACATCTCCAGATGTGTTTTTTCCTGTAAGCTGGGATAGAGAGATTTACTGCTGATTAAATAGACTACACAACACACACACACACACGCACACACACACACACACACATACACACACACACGCGCGCACACACACGCGCACACACACAGACACACACACTCAAAGTATATTTCTCAGTAGTATGTGGCAACAAAACAAATAATGCAAATAAAGTTAATAGTTAGTGGTCAGTGGCATCCTGTTGTTGCAGTACAGCCACTGACATCACTGGTGACCATAGCGACGCGGACAGTTGCCCCAGCAACGATGAGGCACACTAAAATTCAGGCAACGTGATGTGGATTAGAGACCTGTAAATCCTTCAAGAATGACCATCATACACACACACACACACACACACGCACACACACGCACACACACGCACACACACACACACACACACACACACCATTGGCCGTCGTGGGCTCAGCTCACAGTAACTTATTAACTAATAAAGCAGAACTTTGTTTTGCCCTCTAGATCTGCATTCATTACCTGAACACCCCTCCCCGTCTTTCTGTCTCTCTCTCACTCTCCTCCCTCACCTCTCTCTCAGGTTCATGAACTGCAGGGTCCCAGCCAGTAAGAGATACCAGCCCACTGAATATGAACATGCTGCAAACTGTGCCACACATGGGGTGAGCCAAACAGACACACAGAAACACACTTTCAGAGCAAAAGTGAGTTCTACTTCAGTTCTTCTGGTTCACTCTCCCGATCCCACACCGTCCCCGGGCTGCTCTGCGTTTGGTTAGACTGTCTCTCTGAAACGATGGAGGGGATTGCGAGGAATGAGGTGGAATATGGAGGATTTTGGGCCGTGCCATAGAGGCTGTAATCTGTGATTCAGCCTGTAGCTTTCTCTAATCTGCTGTAATCCCCGTGCGCTTCCGCCAACCGTCAGAAAGTGAATGAAACAGACGGACAGACATGGAAGGAAACAGAGAGAAAACGTGGCCGTAATGACTGTAAAGCCTCAAATACACTGGGGTTTTCTGACTCATTCATTCATTGTCGCATTCATTCATTCACACAGTGCCATTTCGCAGGGCAGCGTATCCCATAAACATCAAGCATCATCTTCACCGTTGCGAGATACAGAATCAGTAAAAGGAGTAGTTTGATGTTTTGGGTTAGATGAGGACATTGATTCCACTCAGTCTCATGTGTGTACGGTGAATGTGAAGCCAGAGCCAGCAGACAGATAGCTTAGCTTAGCATTAAGCCTGGAAACAGCTAACGTTAGCCTGCTTCTGTCCAACGGTAACAAAATCCACTTACTGACACGTTTTACTGACATGTTACGAAACAGCGAATTTATGTTTTTTACACTTTGTTTTTTGTACAGATTAAACGATATAACATCCCAGGCTAGCTGTTTCTTAGTCTTTGCGCTAAGCTAAGCTAACCGGCTGCTGGTGGTAGCTTCATAAACTAGCATACGGACATGAGAGATCAATCTCTATCAATCTCCTCATCGAAGTCACGGCAAGAATGCAAATAAGCAAATTTCCCTAAATGTTGAACAATTCCTTTCATAGAGGTTGCAGCTGTTTCTTCTGGATTCAGAGAGACAGAGAAGAACGTTAACACATGTCAGGAACACAGACGTTTTAGGACAAATGCAGAATAATTCTCCCACAAGAAAGAAAATCGACCAAGTAAAATGTGTCTTTTCGGATCTTTTCCAGTTGTGGATCCTTCCCAGTCTGGTGGGCGGCTCTGTGCTCTACTTCCTGTCTGTGGACCAATGGCATCGTGTGGCGGCCTGGCTCTATGGGAGCGGTCTCACCGGCCTGTTTGTCACCTCAACACTCTTCCACACCGCTGCCTGGAAGATCAGCCACCTCCGGTGTGTGTGTGTGTGTGTGTGTGTGTGTGTGTAGCAGAAAAACGCTAGTAGGGATTTGGCAGATGTACATGTGTGTGTTTATGTGCTGCTCCGGTAGACATTTACATCTCACTCAGACATACAGTGTGTTAATTAGGACAGAGCCAGAAGGGCAGGGAGCACACGACAGATGTGGCGTGGTAATGAAAATACTTCACATCAACTTCACCTCACACCCTCTAAAAAAGCATTCACTCACATATATAACAGTCAAACACACACTCACGTTATGTAATGTGGGGAATAGACACGCGCTCTTAAACAACTCCTCTGGCATATCACACATAGTAGTCCCAAAAGACACAACAAGTCCTGTTTTATACGTTGAAGGACGGGGTCACGGGATGTTTGCATGTGTGCATGTGGGTGTGTTTTCACAACAACCAAATATGTCTTCTAAAATGTGACACCTGCCATGTACTGAAACTTTTTTTTAGCAGACTGTGCAGTTAGAGATTATGGATTAAACTGCATAAAGGTTGCCCCGATTTAGAAACGAGCTCTCCCTCTCTTTGTCCGTGTGTAGGACGGTGGAGCAGCGTTTCCACATGTGCGACAGAATGGCCATCTACTTCTTCATAGCGGCCTCCTACGCTCCCTGGTGGGTCAAGGAGCTACATACACAGTCTGCACGGATAACGCACCCGGCTCAGATAGTGACCGTCCCCGCTGTGTCTCCTCAGGTTGATGCTGAGGGAGCTGGGGCCCTGGACGTGCCACATGCGCTGGCTGATATGGGTCATGGCTTGTGTAGGATCCATGTACGTCTTCTTCTTCCACGAGAGGTAACACAGCCTGCCTCTGTGTGTCTCTCCCGTGTCCCCGGTTTGACACAGTTAACCTGAGACCAAACTCCCGTCCCCGAGTGTTTACAGCAAACACTGGGTTTGAAGCAGAAACAATTACATAGAAGATTAGTTAGTGTTTTCACGTCGTCTGTTTTCTACCTGCAGGTACAAGCTGGTCGAGTTGTTTGGATACGTGGCCATGGGGGTCGTTCCCGCTTTGGTCATCCTGTCTATGGTAAGCACAAAACACAAAAACCTGCTTCTGGGGGGAAAAAAAGAGCTTTCTTCTGTGAGCCGTCTTCCGCTGCAGCGGGCTTCCTGCTATTGTGTTGGAATCACACACTGTCAGTGTTTAAAGAACCAAACAGGTGGTTTGTTTGAGCCCATTACCTTCAAATCACATCTCGTTACTGTAACAAAGTGCATGTTTTAGATTCACTTTGTCCCAGGTAAGATTTTATCATATTGTAATATATTATATGACATAAATTATATATATTCTTTATATTTTTTACTGTCTACAAATCCCATGAAAAGACCAAAATCAAGTTTAGTCTGTCTCTTAATACTTTTCTACCTTGTCTGTGGTTTTTCTGTCAAAAATATCATTTACTAAAGCTTTTTTACAAACTTTATTGAAACAGGTGTAAAGAGAGTAACACATTTGTTGGGGACTATTTTCTACAGCAGATTAATTCACATTTGAACAATAAATTCTGTGTTCTTTGGGAAACATTTGGCAAAAATGTAAAACACAAAGTATTAACAATTTTAATATTTATCATTGTTACATGTATTTAGCTAAACGTGCTCTTTATTTGTTTGAAATGTATATACTCTTCTCACTTATGTGACCGTTTGAACTGTTACAGGTGGAGCGTACAGGTGTGTGTGAACTGGCGGTGGGAGGGGTCTTCTATGTGGTGGGCACGGCCTTCTTTAAGAGCGACGGCCTCGTCCCGTTCGCCCACGCCATCTGGCATCTTTTCGTCGCAGCAGGAGCGTGCATTCATTATTACGCCATCTGGAGGTACCTGTACTTACCCGGGCCACTGCTGCAGACATCGAGGTGACCCGCCGCTCTCACCTGAGATCATCAAACAGCTCCACGAGAGAGAAGTGAATTCAAGTCACGAGACTTTGAGTTTTGACAACAGCTAACCTGACTCGTGAGGCTACACCTGGAGGGACGGTGACGACATGATCTGACCGTCAGCACTGACAGCTGCAGACCAGATGAAATTCTCCACTGTTGGGGCCAAAACCCTGGGACCAAACACTCTTACTGTCGAACTACAAGTCATTTCAACATGCTAATTATAGAACAGACTGATGCGTGAACATTCAGCCTGACGGGACCAAACGTACACGTGCTCAGTTAAAAGAATAGTTTGACAATTTGCTAAAGCGCTTCTTCACACAGAAAGCAAATAAGCCTATAAAAAATGTCAAACTATTCCCTCAATCAAACATCTCAGTAACAGAACTTACCAGATACAGTCTGTGACTGCACTTGCTAAACTAGCCGAGGCTAGTTGAAGCCACCCTTTCCATATTCCAACCGTAAGAGATGTGCTAAAACCTACCACAAAGGCATTCCTTTACACTGGTGCTAAGCCCGACTTTATTGTAGTTTTGTCCATTTTGCACAGCGGCAAAGTATGAAAATATAAGAGTTGGCACCCAACACAGCACCCTTTGCTTCCACTGGTTTCATAAACAAACACTCTTGGGTTGACTTATTACTGCAGCCCCCTAAATGCTGGACACTGGCCCTTTAAGGGAAGTTAAAATGATGAAATATTTTAGCGTTAAACGTGTTTTCTACAGTACATTACGTCAACTGTAACCTTCATTAGTAATCATTTTATCCAACGGTTCATTTTGTGAACAGTCCGAAGAGCCGCAATGCATTTTGGGACGGTTGAGTGTGTCCAATGAGCTCACGCCTCATACTCTGCTCATGTACACGCGTGGGCATTTCCTCACGATCACAAAATCCACACACTACGCAGTTGGAAGGCACCGCATACATCAAACCAAGTTGTCGAACTTAGTATGAATTGTAGGTTCGTGTGATATTTCGAACACAAGCCTTTGACTGCATTAAGCAACCTGCAGACAGACTTACGGTCACGGTGTATCAGCTGGGTGACGCACTGATACGAATTAACAGTCGAGCTGCTTTTCTTCCAGATAAATGTCGACGGTTGAGGATAACTGGTCCATTTGTGATTCTGTTGTGATTTACATTCGTCTTGAATCCGCCTAAAAATCAAGCCTCATAATTTACTGTTATTTGAAAGATAAAAAAAGTTTAATCTAGAGCTAGTGTAACACTGTATGCTTTGATTATCTTGTTCAGAAGACGATGATTGCGGCTCTTATCCTGAGAACTTCACACACATGGGCATGTTATACACCATTATTCTCTTTTTACAGTCTTCTTTTTGGTGGTTCTTCATCCACTGCATAGACCAAACTTGCAGGTTCTCCCTAACCTCTAGAAGTTGAACTGTTTCTGTTTTTACAGAAAAATGGAGCACTTACTCAGGAAGTGAGCTTTTTCTTTTTTAATCAGATGATCTATTTTGTAAAATTGTATTTTCACTGAATTAAAGAGGAGACACTATATTACTCTGGGAGGGGTCGGTGTATTTTGTGGTTGCTAAAAAATGTTTCATCACATCAAGTGTCAAATCAAATAATGTCATTTATTAACAAAAACAATGTGCAAATTTCACACCAGATTCATCAGCATGTCCATTTCATGAGGGAAATCTAAGTGTGAATTCAAAATGATGTGTGTGTGTGTGTGTGTGTGTGTGTCACTGCGAGTGTGTGAGGTTGGTGAGGGCCCGCAGTCGCAGGGGCATGGCCACGTTGGTGTCTCTGTGCCACTGGGGCGTGGTGACGGGTGGGGGAGGGGTCAGGACGCTCTGAGCCACACCGGGAGCCTTCAGCAGCGACCACAACTCCTCACCTCGAGTTACTATGGCAACAAGGTCCTCTTCATCCGAGCACCAGGCAACTGGCCCCCCTCTGGTTACCGTTCTCAGCTTGGAGAGGAACAGAGACACCCTGAAATAGAAGAAAGAAAACACACACAATTACATGACATTACATGTGCTTATACGAGTAAGAATATATATTAAAAAATGTAAGTGTGTGGCTGTCACCTGGGTATGAGGTCATGTGATCGTGACGCCAGCTTAGCCAGAGCGCTCATTAGAGAGGTGACGACTCTTGGGACGGGGCAATCCGCTCCAGGGGGCGGGGCGGACGAAGTGATCTCGAACAGCACCGCCTCCAACGTCTCAAAACAGGAAGTGATGAGACTCACGGAGCAGCGAGAGTCACACGACGCCGAGAGGTACTCTCCCAGCACCCACACCTGACCGCCAAACAAGTTCAATATTATCTCGGCGTCAACGTCTTTTTTTTTTTTTTTGTTGCACTTTTTATTTGTTGTGATATTTTACACACATTCCAATACAATGGAAAGGATGCTGAGATTTGAGGATCCAAGACATACACAAAGGAAAAAGTATGACCCTTAAGTCAGCACGGTCCTCCTCTCTGCCACCCTGTGTGTTATGCAGACACACATACAGTATCTTTACCACGTGTGTGTAGATTTCCTCTTTGCTGTAGACCTTGGCTGTGGCTCCAGCGAACTCCAGCAGCTCGTGAGACTGGTCCACTACCAGAGACGGGTGGAGCTTGCACAACCTCAGCAGGTGGCAGCTGAACACCCTGCAGAAAAAGAGGAAGTGAGGAGATCAGGGTGAGGACAGACAGCAGAGTAACACTTTAGCTCTACCGAGTACATTTTGGTGTACCTGTGGATCTCTTTGTTGTATTTCGGGATGCTGAGGAGGAGGCTGCTTCTCTCTAGCATCACTTGAACCAAGTGGGCTAACAGCTTCTCATCAGCTACCTACACATACATAAAATGGTTTTCATGAGATGGAACTAAACATCCAGCATTTTAGTGTGCAGTGGTTGCACTTGTAATGAATTGGACGTTTAATCTCTTCACACCGCAATGACTGTGTCGAAATAAATGTGCAACAGCACGGGGACAGTCTGTGCACACTGAACGACTCTCGGCCAATCGGCGGTCTCAGCCAGCAGCTCGTGGAGCGTGCTCAGTCGGTCTATTGTGTCACCTGTGGAGCAAGAGAGGAAAGACCGACGTTTACCAGCAGCCGCTGTTACGATAGACAGTCTTAAAGACACAGTCAATATGAATTAAAATACACCATCTAATGTCATAGCCATCTGCATCGGAGTCATGCAATTTGTTATAAATATTCACTAATATCGTACAAATATTTCAAAAATGTTTCATAAACCGCTGTCTTTTAAAAGGAATAGCTCGGAATTTTAGGGAAATATGCTTAATTGTGTGTACAGTACATATGAAGCTACAAACAGCAGCCGGTTAGCCTAGCTTAGCATAAAGATGGTGAGACTGCTGGCCTGGCTCTGTCCAAAGGTAACAACATCTGCCCCTCAAAAGATCACCGATTGACAACTTATACTGAGAGTACCTGAGCCCGCTTCCCCTCGAAGCAGGAAGAGGAACAGCCCTCGGAAGGATTGGCTTCGAAATGCATCGAGTGACAGGAGGCCACGCCCCCCCGGCTCAGAGATGGGCAAAGAAGTTGACCTGCAGCACACACACACACACAGTAAAGATGGTGGTCCATAGTAAAATCAGTATGTTAGGTAGTTTGGTAATTTTTTTTTAAGAGCGTTTTGCTCTGATGTGTGGCTGCACCTGACTTGCAAGACCAGTGTGGCAGAGAGACAGGGCAGGTCCAGCAGAGTGTGGAGAAGCTCCACTGCAGTTCCAGCTGTCACCAGAGAAGGCAGCAGATCCACAAAGTCGTCCACCACGGCCGGGCTGTCCCACGCTAAGAACTACAGCAACGGACAGACAAAGAGCAGAAGGCTTGTGTATCCCCCACGTGGTGTCACATGTACTCCTCACCAGCCTACAGAAGGCATGCGTAGAGAGTACAACAGTCAAAAACATCTCTACATCTCTGTGGAGATCTTTACCTTCAGCAGGTTTGGGAAGGAGTGGGAGTACTGTGGGACTCGGAGCTGTAGGCTCTCGACGTTCAGTCGAAGGAAGCGTAGAAACTCGTGTGCCAGGAATGGGTTGTTGAACAGCTCAGCGGGGAACCGTCCGAACACCAGCGTCCACACACTCTCACAATCCACCGCAGCCATCTCGCCTGGACAGGTTGGAGTACACCGGTTTCAAATTAAAATGCTTCGGTTGTTCGTGAAGCAAGCTGCCGAACTGTCGACGTGAGAGAACTTATATGTGCGTGACTCCATACTGGTGCTTGTATATTTATGTGCTCGGATGTGAACACGCACCATGGTTGAGGTAGAACTGAGCTATGGGCAGCAGCACTCTGGCAAACGACAGGTCTGAGCTGAGCCGACCAAAGAGCGCCTTAATGCACGGGAACGTTCGGAAGACCAGCGAGGCGTCCTCCCCACACACACAGTCGAGGATACACACCGCCTCCACCAGACACTGAGAGAGGGAACAGGACGGACGCTTTAAAGGCACCAGTATAAAACCCTGGTTCCAATGTTGTTGGAAAGATGTGAGGTCTGGGTTTTTATTTTTCTGTGTCAATCATTCTTCAAGAAGTCTGATCTTTTTACTGTATTTTGAGATTATTTCCTACATTTACCCCAGTAGCTTTCTGCTCGCGGATAGATTAGATGTTACATGTGTAGATGTGCAGTGACTTGGTAACAGCAAAGGGACAGAAGAGACACTACACCATTTTACACTACTGACTGTTATTATTGCTGATGTACTGGAAGGGAGAAAAACTATTTACGGTGTTTCTTTCCCCTTAATATTAGGAAAGTTCAGCTTCTTTCAACACAAGGTGTTTGGAATGGATTAGTGCCCACACACACAGGACGAAGAGGACACGTGTGATGCTGAGGTGGAGGCTTGATTGTACCAGAACCACAACACAGACTCACCGCCTTCTGCAGGTCTGAGTCCGTCCTTTTGTGTGCCTCTGAGACAAAAAGAAGAATAAACATTGCAACTGTTCACACTTGCACTGAGAAAACTATAACGTACTGACAGAAAAGAATACAAGATTACAAGATTCAACATCTGGATTTACAACTACGCAACCTACTTTTCTCTCCCACACACACACACACACACACACACACACACACAACACAGTTTAACGGGCGCACACTCACTGCGATCGCTCTGCTCGATGAGGCGTTGGCAGTACTGGAAGGCCTTCTCTCTCAGACGCTCCTTTGGAGGCAGCAGTCGGCTGGAGGAGGAGGTCGCTGAAACCATGGAAACCACCGACCCGTCCACCTCCGACCGGTCATCTGCAACACGGGAGGTCAGAGGTCAGAGGTCACGACTCAAAACCTTCTGAGAGAAATGAGGATTTATCGCCATCATGGTGTACTTTCAAACTGCTTGTTGCCGAATGGGAACGGACGACAGCAGTTATAATGATTCAAAAAGGTTTTCAATGCCTTGATTTACAGAAAACAAAAACTTCAATCATGTGACTTCTCCTTTTAGTCACCAGAACTACGTGATTTAGTGACACGTTTAGTAATTTAACCAGAAACTCCACCGGGCACCGTTAAACTCAAACCTTTAAGATCAAGCTGGCTGCTGAGGTTTAGATCAGAGATGATTAGAAAGGTTTAAAGTTAGGTTAATCATTGAAGCATCCTTCGAGAAAGACGAGAAAGTAACAGTTGGAAATATAACACAGCATAGAAAAAAAGCCCCAAATCAACCAGACTTAATATGAATCAGATATCTATATGAATACACTGTACTTGAATTATGCATGAAGATTGAAGACCAAGAAACCATCAACTTGAACTTGAAAAGTGTCGAGATTAAACATGTAAATTCATAAAAGATTTGCTCCTCAAAATATACTCTTTACCGCGAGCAACATGTACTGGAGCTCTACAGCAAATGTGTGTTAAGTATAGAAATATGAAAGAGAATCTGAACGTGGCCGCTGTCAGAGCAGTTTATTAGTCATTCGTCGCCGTGATTCATCCATGATTGCAAACCAGGAGATTAGAAGGAAGAGTAAAAGGAGAGTTAAGAAGTCACAGATCAGGACGGTTTGTTAGATCGAGTGCGAGTCACGATCATGTCGAGCGTCGTGAGTTGACACCCGAGGTTAAATTAGTTTGTGTGCAGCTTCTTAGGAGCACGCGCATGCAGGTACGGTCCACGAACCTCGCACGTCTTACCATTAGAAAAGGAGTGGGAGAGGGAGAGGCTGAGCTGCAGCCGGTTTGCTGGAGGTGATGACAACACAGAGGAGGTCATCGGGGACGAGAGGTACGAAAGGTACTTTGAGACTGTGGTTCCTTGCATGTTCTCTGTAGCTGTGACATGAAGCAATGAGCCTCTATAGCATCGGGAGGCAAACGGTTGTGTGGTTGTTATTATTATTATTGACGGGAAAGGTCATACCGGTGTCAGCTGTATTGTTGGCGCTGGAAACGGAGTGGTAGGTGAGGAGCCAATGGCGGAGCATGGAAAAGGAGTAGACGTTCATCCACTGGTCCTCAGTGAAGCCCTGGCCCACACACAGCACAGTGAAGAAATCCCCCGACACCGTCCCATCCAGCTCCGCTATCGGTACCGGCTGATGGAAAAACACAGATGCAAAGAAGTAAAAAAAAAAAAAAAAAAGTAATTTTCTCCACTTTTTATTAGTGAAAGAGTGAATATGAAAGTGGATTGCGTACCTGACGTGACCTGGGCCCCGTGAAGAACCCTCCAGAGGGAGCACCGCCTCCCTGAGTGATGCTCGCGTAACGCAACCAATCCACAAGCTTTTTACTCAGGAGGGTCACGTGATCTGTAAGTCAAGGACAAAAGGATGCTGATTTGTGTGCATGTGGAATTCGCTCGATCGCTGATTGGATGTCTTTGACATTTTCAACTTTGCGTCAAGTTTTGCCCCACTCTCTGTCTGCTACCTGCAGTGAGGCACTCCGGGCTGTGTGTGAGCACGCTGTTGAGGATCGGCAGGGTGTGTGCGAGCGGGTTGGCCGGCCCCTCCGACTGTCGGCTGTCCAGACTGCGGAGGAGATGCGCGCAGAGTGACGACACATCAGCCCTGGTTCCAGCCTGTTGGGGTTTAAGTTTGCAGGACAGTGTTTAGGTCATCTCATATATTTCTCAAAATAAAGAAGAAAAAAAACCCCCACACATTACTGCACACCTGTGAGAGCTGCAGGGCAGCAGCATGACTGTTGAGCTGAATGAAGTTCTCCTGGTTGTAGTTCACTTCCTGACCAGAGAGGGGCAGTGTCTCTCTGAGCACAGCTGAGCTCAGCACCTGAAACTGCTCCGCAGGAGACGAGAGGAGGGATTGAAGTCTCTTCTGAAGCTCTGGGGGCAACCTTTGGTCGGTGATAACAGAGGAGACATGCGGAAGATATGTTATGAATCAAAGCTCACGCTGAATATATTAAAGAGTTTGGAGCCGGAATAGAAGATTGATGACTGGGGAAGTTGAAGCTCAACATTGTGGCAGTTTGTGTTTGCTGACAGAGAGGGCAGGTGAGATCACCACAGACAGCAAAAGAGGGAGTGATGGAAAGAAGGAAGGAGTTGGATAATGGAGCAGGTTGAAAGGAATGAGGACAGGAAGGGGACCGGACAGAGGGCTCGTGCATGGTGCATGGTGTATGGCAGGTGTCAGTGGGAGCCCTTACGTCCTGGTGTACTTGGTAGCAGAGAGGATGAGGTGCAGCCTCTGCAGGGAGTCGACGGCCTCATGGCCGAGCTCCTTCCCCTGGAGCAGCTTCACCAATCTGCTGTGAAACTTCTGCAGCTCAGACTCCTGAATCTCTCTGGAAACGACACACACAGAGCACCTGGATTTGCCTCTGAAAAGTCCTTCCAGACGTACTGCTTAAAGATTTCACCACCTAATTGTTGACACATTAATCAACTCCATATTTGATCACTAATGTGGAGAATTACAGTATTAAGAAGTAGAAGTAGTAGAATTTGTAGCACCCTTAGTGGTGAATAGAAGTGTTACAATAATAAAATGTAAAATATGTAAGAGTCACAAAATATTTACTGAAGAATGAATTATGTTTGTAATATGTTTACATGAAGGATATTGCATGTTACAGTGTACTGACATATTGAATGTATTGAAATCATGAATGCATAAACACTGGAGGATTTAAACACTGTAAAGAATAGCCAACAGGGAAAGTTAGGGAATTCAAGGCAAGGCTTTTCAGAGACATCAAAGGGGACATCAAAGGGGACACAGAGGTGCTGGACAAATGGCCAAGGAAGGAGGAGGAGAACCGGAGACGACTGATGAGGAAGCAGACGGCCATAAAGTAACAGAGAGGACTCCTGGGAAAAACCATGCGGTCCCAGGTCAGAGGTGATGTCAGAGGTGATGTCACAAGGAACCAGCCACTGAGATGAGCAACGGATCGATGGAGGTGGGGTCAGATCAATCGGAAACCAATCACTGACCCCGGATGACGGCCTTTATGTTTTGCGACGGCTTGGGGCGCTTTCCAGCCATCAAAGAACATAAAAAGAATGTTTGAGAGAGAAAGTTTCAGTTCTCGGCAATATTCGTTTTTCAGAACCCGGCCAGGTCGGACCTGTGAGTGAAATTGCACGTGGACTCTGTTCTCGAGAACATTACCATGCATGGTGTATTTCAGATTGCATTTGTAAAACATTAGGTTGCAATTGAGTGCATCAGTTTGCATTGTTTACCTTCGTGGTTGCAGTTGTATCTGCTATCTTTTTATTAAATACTATTTTTGACTTTTAATTGGATCCAGTTCGTTTTTTGATTAGTCTCCGTTGCTGGAAGTCAGCAGCGGCGAAAGTTTGCAGCCTACCTCCTCTCGTGAAGTTCCGGCCTCGACACTAATCAACCCTTTGACACGAAAGCAACGGTTTTAAACAAAACAATTTACAGTAAATTACCTTTAAATAGTAACAAAAACATCGACGCGATAATATAAGTAATTGTTAGCAGTCCTACTGGTGATAAACAGCTGTTAAAGTAACGCTTAATAAACGTAAACATTAAAAGTTTAGGTAATATGACAAAGCGTAGTGGGGTTTTGACAGGCTACTAGCTTTAGCATTGTTAGCTTAGAAGAGGAAATGGTAACTCGACGAGTGTAAACCAGCTGAAGAGAGGAACTGAAGGTGGCGGAGGAAGTTCTTCTTTTATGGCTTTCCTTACCTTGCCTGTTTGATTAAACTTTCCGAACCGTGAGAGTACATTACGAGAGAAAGTCTGGCATTCCTCTGCCGTGTCTTACTGCAGCGAAAGGTAAACAGTGCGGTCGCTAATCATGTCCTGACTGGAATCACATGACCGTCACGTTAGTTCCGTCTTCACTGAGGGGAAGTTAGGTCCGACCGGTAACTCACTCACTCTTAATATAAGCCGTCATAAATGGTTTGTATAATACGTCATAAATGGTTTGTATAATACGTCATAAATGGTTTGTATACTACGTCATAAATGGTTTATGGCGTATTGTATTGAGCGTGAGTGCACGTAAAACCATAATCTCCGGTAAATTATTGTTTGGGGCTAACAACCTGTTTTTTCCCACTTCAATTATTAGTTAGGTTACTTCAAATGTCTGTTTCACAGTCTTACTTATTTTTCTTCAACAGTTTTAATTGTCTAAAAATGATATTAAACGCGTGCATTTTACTGTTATACAGATGATCCCCCAAGTAGCATTTCTTTCATATGAGGACCAAACAGAAACAAAAACCTGTGTTTTACAGCAGGCGGCTTTAGTATGTATAACACATGTACAGAAACAGGTTATTTTCAAGTCAAATTATACTTACAGTAGAGAAGTAACATTACTCTTTTCCTTTGTGATATCATAAATCTATCTAAAATTCTAAATTTCAGATAGAAGATGGTACAGGTCGTCACTGTTTACTCCTCTGATCACAGTACTTTAAGTAAAAAACGTAAAGGATCTATCCACCACTGAAAAGTATCAGATTTTTACTTAGACTTTTTATTCACAGAATAGCAATGTCATTTTCTTACTAAGTAATTCTAAAATATAAAAATAACCCATTACATTTAAAGGTCCTGTATTGACAATGTCACTTCAGTAAAAGTAAGCAACAGGCCTATCAGGTAAATGTACTCGATTAAATTAAATTAAAATGACTCATACTGCTTATATAAAAATGGACCCTGTAATTGTCATAGCCTACTAGGTTATATTAAATCATTGGATTAGTATTATCACATATGCATTAATGTAAGCAGCATGTTGGTGTAGTTCCATAATTTTTGTTTTGTAATGTTTTGTATGCAAAACTGTTAAGTCACTACAGGAGTAAAAATCTGCATATATATTTGCATAGACAAAAAAAAAAGTGTAGTAGTGTTGTGTAGTATAATTGAAGGCTACTTTAATATTATTAGGACTAATTCCATGTTGCAAGAAGCTGCCGCTGATATCACGCATCTGAAGGAGTAAACAATGAGGTTAGATGGAAACCTTCAGAACAAGAGACCCACAATATGATGCAGCCTACTGACCAAATATGAACTTACAAGCAGCCCCTGTGCGACTGAAAGGAATATACGTCCATACGGCCACCGTACCTGATGACAGACGCGGAGCACAGAAGTGAGACAGGTTACAGACACTGAGGGTGCGCTCTTCCTCACCTCTCTGCACTAAACTTGTTATTTCCATCCGAGCTCACACCGCCCACCTCCGCTCTCTCTCTCTCTCTCTCTCTCTACTCTCTCTCTCTCTCTCTCTCTCTCTCTCTCTCTCTCTCTCTCTCTCTCTCTCTCTCTCTCTCTCTCTCTCTCTCATATTCTCTCTTATTCTCTCTGTATCTTTCTGCCACACAGTGGGTCGGTGCCACTGTTCGCATGCGCTCCTCCTGATTTACTCTAAACGTCCCCTCTCTTTTGAATAAATGGAGACAACCTGAGCCTCTGGGATTCATGGTTAAGCAACCGTTTTAAAACAACAAAAACAAAACAGGCTACCACAACTCTGACTTCCCTTCAACTCTTTGGACAACTCCCCGCCGCATCTCAGGTAGGCAAACCACCTCTAGTAACATATAATGTAACTCTCTTATTTGTATTCATGTAAGTCGCGTGTTGATCACTTCACAAATACGGAAATAAATTAGAAAAGTGGCCGAACAGGCTCGTAAACGTGCGCAGGTTTGAACGGAAAACCCGAGAAGCTGAGAAGTGATACGCGCTACATCCCGTGTCACCGCAGCGGTGACAGCTTGTCACAGTGTGTGTGTGTCATCCACATCAACTCACTTTGACTTTCAGGAGAACTTTTAATAACTCTTTAAGTTTGTCCCTGAACAGATGCCCAGATAACTTATTGATGCAAACTATGAATGAGGACTTTTGCACCTCTGTTTGTCTGGATGTTGTTTATTCGCAGCTAATCGAAGCATTCACTGACATGTTCTTGGCTCCTAAATGAATGCGTTTATTAGTTCTGTAACACAATAGCTGAAGTTCTGCCATCATCAAAATATTTGGGATTCCAATAGCAGATGCAGAAGACAATGGGATCCAGTGAGGGAGATGCAGAGGGACACACAGGTTATGTGCAGTGCATCCACACTGGTGGGACTGCACTGATCTAAAACTTCTTAAATGTCTCCGTTTTGCTGAAATATGTGTCATTATGAATAGTTAGAGATATGCTTTAGAAAGATCTCCTCCCTTTTAGAATTGTGCACAGGAAAAACACATTTATTTCCACCTTGTGACCAACGTGTATTAACCTTTCAAACGTCACATCATTGAGCAGAAAGCGCTTCACAGGAAGATATCATTTATTTACTCTTGGATGCATCAATGCAACGTCTAAACAATGACCTACCTGGAACATGAACACATCACACATACCTATATTAATACCTATTCTAAAGTTAGCTGACTGGATCTCCGGCTCTCTTCCGCCTCTCTGCGCGGACAGAACCCGCATATCAAATTCTTATAAGCGCCAGCTTAGCCGGACAATGGAGCCTTTATGATGGTGTGTACACCTGAACCAATCGCATCTGCCTATCAGCCAGCTGGCCAGCCGATCCCAAGTCTCGTGCAGTAACAGTGACATTCTTTTGGAGCATTGAGCCATGTTTCACCAGCCCCGATCAACCTGATCATGTATGTGCTGCAGACGTTTACAACATCATCAGCAGTGGAAAGAAAAACATTCTTCATAACTCACTTACCAGTCGGTCGGTGGGACATTTGCTTCCTGCAGTTTGTGTCTGCGTGTGCCAATACATACCTGTGGTTTAATCAATCTGTGCGGCAATGATGCCCACTTTCTCAAACAAGTTCATGCAGGTTTGGCAGTTTGAGGAACACAAAGTGTATTACTGATACATGTGCCGTAGTGACTCCTCACGCGGATCATTTGAGCTTCTACTTAAAGTGACATCGTCATATTATTTGAGTCGTCATAAGAAAATGTGTCTAAAGGTGAAATATGACATTTAGATTATCTAAAGAAAATTGTATCAGCATAGCGGAAAGTCAGTGGAAATGCAAAACCATTAACAAAATGGCTGCTCATTCATCATCAAACCATTAAATCTACTTTAACGCCTCTTCTAAAAACACCGAACCAACGATGCAAAGGTATTGACTTGTTTTAAGGCTGCTAAGTTATTGTGGCAGCAAAAGCATGAAAGACAATCAAAATATACAATGGGAAATTAAAAGCAAATAAATAAGTGAATATGAATATAAGTAATAACATGCAGGGACTGTGGTGCATGAGAACGATACGTTGCAGAAGAGAATTGATTACATGAACACTTTAATCTCAGTTATTGGATGCAGAAAGGATGCAAGAAACCTGCAAGATGTCTTTTTAGAAAGAAATGTAGATATTAACGTAAATAAGTTATGCTACTACTTCGTGGAAACATTAGGAAAGATATAAAAACTACAAACATAAAAAAATGACAAGTTATTTGTACTTGCTCTGTAGAATAAACACTTTTAATACAGTTATGCCAGGACCTGCATACAGACACGTGGTACTCTCTAGAGCTCTCAAAAAAAGCTAACAGTGGCACTATCTTTGGCTTGTTTGTGGCTTGTTTTTTTCTTTTTGGCTTCATCTTTCACTGGGTTAACCTCAGCAGCCATTGAGTCTCATTCATTAAATGTTCAAATGCACAGATTTATTTTGGATTTTTGTAAATCCAGAGTGTGGTCCCAACAAACTGATATGCACTAAAATGAGCACTTCTATGCGTTTCATTATACTCTCAAAACTGTTTGCTGCGAGTTGTTTGAATTCAATTAAATTCCTTTTGTATTGCCCAAAATCACAAATTACAAATTAGCCTCAGAGGGCTTTACAATGTGTACACATACGTCATCCTCTGTCCTGGGACCTTTTTAACGGGGGGAAAGAAAAGGAAGAAACCTTTGGGAGAGCAACAGACGAGGGATCCCTCTACGGGACGGACAGAGATGTGATAGATGTCATGTGTACAGAATGAACAACATGACAGAGTTACAACGCAGTCAATGCATAGGACTTAAATTATTCATATAATGAGATTAGTGAGCAGAATATTGATGGAACAAATTACAACTACTACTAATAACAGCAGCAGTGGATACAGTAGAATAGTAATGATAATAAAAGCAGTAATGGTATCGGTAATAGTAATAGTAATGTGACTAAGAGCAGAGAAGAGGAGCTCAGGTTATCATAACAGCATATCTAGGCGCTGGACCAAGGCAAGTCTGAGCCAGCGCCGGCTATCAGCGTTATCAAAAAGGAAAGTCTTAAGCCTAACTCTTAAATGTGGTGAGTGTGTCGGCCCCCTGGTAGTTCTTTACAGTTGTTTTACAGTCTCTACTTTCAGCTCACTTCACTGCTTCCCAGCGCAGATTTTATAATCCTTTTATAGCGAGTTTAGTGACTGATCACATGAAAGCACATTCGATTGACTGTAATTATAAACCTTCAGACGTTGTGGATGCAAAAGTCAAGATATGACTTTTAGTCGATGTTAATCATTACAGCACATTAAATGTCCTGCTTCTTGTATATCTGCATACTGTATGATGTAGGCACACATATTTCACCTTCAGTTTCAGTTTACATGGCACAGCTATGCTTCAGAGTACATTGCAAATGATACGTCGGTCTCAGTTGGATCTTAGCAATAATGACGCATTTTCAAACACGGGATCAGTCTAACGTAAATGACATCATACTGTACATTATGTGCTCTCATGATACATGAAATGAAAGTATAGTTTGTTTGAATAATGTTGGTCGGCTACCGTACGTCCTTTATTGACAAAGCGGTGGTCTACAACACAGAGTGTTTCACATTGAGGATTATTTTCCACTTGCATTGCAGGCTAACTGATATTCAGAGTGCTAATGTCAGCAGTTGGTTGTTGTGTGATGTATAAGAGACATAAAGGCAGAGCAGCGCGAGGTGGTAAACACTTCAAATACTGAGTGTTAGAAAACGATGGAAATAACCACGCTGCTCTCTGATGCACCACAGTGCGTCCTTGTGTTTGTGTGTCTGCCTCTTTTAAGTCTGCAGTTGCTGAAAAAAAAACGAAAAAAAAGGGGAAAATGCAAGGTTTAGTGCGAGGACACACACACACACACAGTGCACGTACACTGCTCTAAAAAGCCATTCAAGTCCCCTGACCACAATACTATAAAGAAAGGTGGCGGACTGAGAGGACTGAAGCAGAGAGGAAGAGAGCTACATCTGGTCTGAAAAGGAGGAAGCAAGGATTAGCTTTCTCGGTAATGATCTACAAAATAAGAGAAGAGAGAAGAGGAAACATGTATGTGGTTACTGAAGGATTCAGTATGTGTGTGTGTGTGTGTGTGTGTGTTCAACGTGTGTCTGCAGTGTACCTCTGCATGAGTGCATGGGTGTGTGTTGGTGTGAGCGCTTGTGGTTTCATCATCTGCAGTGACTGTGGCAGTATATATACACACACACACACTGTAGAGAGAAATAATAGCTTCAAGTGTGGGTGTGATATTTCTGTCTGCCTCAGACTGCATTTGAAAAAGCAGCTTATCGTTAACGTTGTTCACTGACCATCTGAGGGTCTAAATATTTGAAAATGTAGAAGAAATAATATAGAGAAAGTCACTGAAATGAGCTGAACTTGCAGTTAAATGCAGTTACGTTGAAACTTGTGAAGCCGACGGTGCTGATTCATCCGTTCCATGCGGCGCAACCAGCGTGCGTCTTGCAAGTGTATGGGGTCTGCAGAGGGCATGAAGGCACAAGCACACGTTTCCCATGCAGGGTTCAGATGACAGCTGTATGCAAAGGTGTTTGTGTGATTGTGTGTGTTTACAGGAGTTTGCGGCATCGGATAGCAGCAGAGATTTGCCTAACTGTATGCTGCAAGTCACAAAGCAGGATTGTTGGATAACACCCACCGGGTCAGACGGCATGCAAATCCCTGAGATGCATGGACAGCGTTTGTGTGTTTTGCGTGTGAAATGATAAGAGAGAGGAAATCAAGTGGGAGTGAGAGGAAGGTAAAGAGAGTCGAAATGTGTCTCTGGAAAAGTAAAAAAAAAAAAAAAAGAAGAGAGGGGAGGTAAATGGAAAGACGTCAGTGGATTAAAGTTGATGTTGTTTATAAGGGAAACGGATGAAGTGCAGAATGTGTGGGCCCAACTGAGCAAAGCCTCACTTTGGTGCCGTTATACCTCATGAAGAGTCACGTGCTTCTGCAGATAATCATCGGTGATCGTATTACAAGAGGTCAGTTATAGGTAATGCTAATGCTAGTCGATGTTAGCCCGTTGCAGATTGTGTATCAGGGCCCATTTTTCTGATTCGGTTTATCTCCCCCAAGTCTTTCGGACAACTAACCAGGTAAACTAAGACTTGTGTCTTAAAGCTTGTTGTGCCTCAAAACTCAAAAGACGTCACGTCTTTGTTCCCGCTTTCTTTTCATTCACCACTTTGTGCCAACGTTTGAATATGATACAGGAGAAATTAGTCAGACAACAACCACAGGTGGCAATTTCTCCATCAACACTTATTTTCTTTTTATTACTCTTTTTTTATTTATTTTTTTCCGTTGCTGTTTCACTGAACAAAAACCGCGACAATGACAAAAATACAAATAGACATGAAAGTGAAAATAAAATAAAAATTAATTAAAATAAAGGGGGGGGGGGGGGGGGTCACCCCTCACTCTTTACAAACTCTATTTTTTTTCAGGCCAGCTGAGAACACGACTCATCTTTTCTCTTGTACACAGTCCATTTTCTCCAGCATTGATCATGGATCCCTGCTTTGATCCTTAGAAATATATTTCCTCTACAATGTCCAGCCACTGTCCTGGGCTTGGAGGCTCACATTTCATCCAGCTCCTTGTGATGGCCTTTTTACTTAGTATCAGGATTTTAAAGAGGTAGATGTCCTTCTTTTGAATTATGTCGCCAGGTATCAATCCCAGGTACACAATCCGGGGGTCCCTGATGGGAATCTTGTAGCATAGGATCTCCTCCAGAGTCTGAATAACTCTCTCCCAGAATGTATTTTTATACATGTCCAGAAAATGTGTGAGTGTTTAGCATTCATCTGCCCACACTGTCTCCAGCATGGCTGCTCTTTACCCAGTTGTTTATGTTTTATGTAGGGTGTAATAAAAAAGCGGATTAAGTTCTTCCAACCGAATTCCCTCCATCTTCTAGAGCTAGTGGGAGTTTGTTGCGTTCTACACATGGAATGCCAATCACTCTAAGACAGTTCAACGTTCAGTTCTACTTCCCATTTCAGTTTTACATATAGTGTGTTTCTTCCGTTTCCATCAACACTTATTAATACAAATACATCTGAATACAATGACAAAAGAAAGTTTTACCACTTTTCAGGGTGTAAGGGATGGAAAACGGGACATGTGATGACGTGGAGGCGCTGTGGGAGAGGGTGGAGTGCAAACGTTACGAACTGTGTCGCACCATCTCTCCGTCAAAGCTGACCCCCTACCTCCGCCAGTGCAAAGTCCTGGATGAGCAGGATGAGGATGAGATCCTCAACTCCATGCTGCTGGTCTCCAAAGCAAACCGTACAAGTAGGTAGAGGGGGTGCATGTTTGTGTGCTTTGGTCTTCATCGTAGCATTTCTATGATTGTATTGTATCTTTTTCTTATGTATTAGTCGTGTTGTTTTCTCATCCTCTGAACCTGTGCGTAATGAAAGTAGGTACTTTTGTGTTTCTGCGTGTTGAACTTAAAAGTATGTCCATCGATCCCTCAGGCCGTCTACTTGACATCCTCCACACTAAAGGAGAGCGGGGGTATGTGGCATTTTTGGAAAGTCTGGAGTTTTACTACCCTGAGCTGTACAAGCTGGTCACAGGGAAGGATCCCACGCGACGCTTCTCCACCATCGTAGGTGAGACGCACCTTTGGGGTGCAGACACACCCACGTGGACACACAGCTTTTGCAGACTGCACACACACCTCATTACAGTTTGATTGGCATGGGCTATAATTGACAATGTACTTCTGAACTGAAGCAACCAGTGCGCTGTAAAGCTGTTTGTCTCAAACTAAGTGCCAAAAAGTGAAAAAAAGATCTGATTATTATCGGGAACCTTTTTTCTTTTTTTTTTTTTAAATGAAATGGAATAGCCATGAGAAAAGAAACACACTCAACTGCCAGATGCAGAGCTGGTTTTGTAGCTATGTTCAGGCAGAAACAGACGTATCAATGAGACATAGAGCTTGTTTGACATTTATCCAAATCAGTTTATTGTGCAGTCCTGTTACATTTGTATGTCGAGTAGATGATGTTTTATCTATAAGATATATTATACCCAATCATCTGTATTTTTCCTTCTGCCTTCTACCTGCCGTCTATTTCCTCATTGCAGTGGAAGAGGGTCACGAGGGGGTGACCCAGTTCCTGATGAACGAAGTGATGAAGCTGCAGCAGCAGTCCAAAGTCAAGACCCTGCAGACGGCTGAGCTGAGCAGGAAGAACTGCACCCTGGAGGACGAGCAGAAGAAGCTACGGCTGGCCAATCAGGAGCTTCAGGCCTTCCAACAGAGTAAAAACACACAATATTATTTTAGATATGTTCCAGTCAGGTCTTTATGTCTTAAATGGTGAGCATTAAATCCAAACCAAAAACCTACCACCATTTATACTGAAACTCCTACGCCACCACACATGATTGGTTGACCCTGCTTGCACCACAGTTGGGTTTTATTCAGGCTAAGTTGCCAATCACATTGTCTACCAAAGTCTATTCATGAAACTAGGACACTGTTGCATGTGTTACGTCCTGTTTAGTTGAACCCTGCAGCTGGAACAACAAACATGTTTCACAAATGCCAAAAATAACTCAGGCCAGGTCAGCATGTGTTTCTAACAGCCTTTTTAACAGGCATCTATATCGCAAATTTCCTGGCAAAATCGTATCCAATAATAACAAAAAACACACCCATCCCTCCTGAAACTTGGAATTTGATGCTATCGCCGTTCTTTTTCTAAATGTCTGTATTTGTCTAATTCAACAATTCATGATGAATTTTGTTCTGTATATCAGCAAAAAAAAAATCATTAGAAATAGCTGCAGCCGTTTATTAACTTACTGAAGGCTTTAAATAAAGATACAAAAGGCAGAAAGTGTATTTTTTCTGTGTTAGCTCAAGTCAGCAGGAGCTAGCTAACCCTGCTAACAGTGCTTAGCAAGGTTAGCGAGGTAGAATGAGGAGCCTTGTTCAGCGAAGGCTTTAAAGCTACAGAAGGTTAGGTTACTGTGTATGTGTTCATTTAGTTTGTGCAGAATAACTTTGACATTGTTGCTCTAGCTAACAGAAGCTAGCTGGCTAAATTCAGTAGCAGTTGTTAAGCTTGCTTAATCATACGATTATTTATTTCATTTTATTTAAATTGGACTCTTTTTGAGAGATCTACATTCACCTCAGCGTATAGTTTTTATACATTTTGCAATGATTGCTGAAACACGACAGCATTGTTACCACCCAATAGTCCGGCACCACACACTCATGTATTGTGTAAATGACCGCGCTCGGTTCTCCAGGGTACAACAAGTTGAAGGAAGAGAGGAACACCTACAGTGACGAGCTGCTGCGAGTGAAGGATGAAAACTACAAACTGGCCATGAGGTACGCCACGCTGAGTGAGGAGAAGAACATGGCCGTGATGAGGAGCCGAGACCTGCAGCTAGAGGTACTGATGGACACCCGAACGCATGAAAACATTGTCAATACATTGTGCCTTCGCAAACGTGTCAGAAATAATAATTAATGCATTCACTGCATGTTCCGGTGTAGGTTGATCAGCACAAGCACAGGCTGAACAAGTTGGAGGAAGAGTGCAAGATGGAGAGGAGGCAGAGTCTAAAGCTGAAGAACGACATCGAGAACCGGCCGAGGAGAGAGCAGATCTTTGAGCTGGAAAGAGAGAATGAGATGCTTAAGATCAAACTACAGGACCTACAGTCCATCATACAGGTATGCACGATATTGATGAGCAACAGAAGAAGTCGTCCAGTGGGCAAGTAACAAGCCACCCGACAGAAAAGGTGCATGGACACTACAGGGCGGGCACTTCTCAGTTTCAGACAATCGCCAATTATTTTAAATTGAGCAATATTAGCATTCATTTGGAGACGTGTGTTTTGTTAGCAAAGGATTAACTCTCCTTCTCTACCATCCCATAAATATATCTGTCCCTTTAGCTGCTAAATACTCCACTGTGTTCATTTCATACCCAACAATGTGTGTGTGTGTTTCTAAATACACAGCCGGGTCCACTACCTGCGTCAGACAAGGCCATCCTTGACATTTTGGAACACGACCGGCAGGAAGCACTAGACGACAGACAGGATTTGGTGAACCGCCTCTACAACCTCCACGAAGAAGTCCGACAGGCAGAGGAGCTACGAGATAAGGTAACAAACAGACAAGCAAACAGTACATTTACCCAAAACGAGTACAAACTTGTACTTTACTTTGAGTATTTCCATTTTGTGCACCTTTAAACTCCTACTTTAACACATTTTAGACAGACTTATTGTACATTATAGTTGCTTTTCAGATTAGGATTTAGCAGAAGAAAACATAATGATAAACTCTATAAATACATTGCGTCGATATGAAGTCTGTCCAACCACTTTGACAAGCCCGTTGTCACAGATGTCTGTTAGCAGTTCCCACGAAAGACCGACTTCCCCTCTAAATCTCTTTTTTTCCTCTTTCTTTAAATAACAGCAGCTATTCAACATTTCAAAACAAAATGAAACATGAGAGAGTCCAAAAAATTTAAAATAAACGCAGAACAAGTGCTTTTTTTACTTGCTTACCGTGGAAGTGATCTTGGTTTCAGAATGTGTAAATGTGTGAGGCAGAGTTGGGAGCTGGGAACAAGCAACGGTTCGCAAGAAACGCACCCTAGAAACACCAACACATGACCAGAGAGCCTAATGCCCATGAGGCCGCCTGTGAAACACACCCTGTGCAAAACCCCCATCTCAGGCCTCTTTCTTTACGTAATCTGGTCTTTCTTCTTTCTCCCTCTGTGTTTCTCTTCCTGTACTTGCCTTTGTCTAATAAACTATAATAACCTTGCTTGTGGTGTGTGTGTGTGTGTGTGTGTGTGTGTGTGTAGTACCTAGAGGAGAAGGAGGATCTGGAGCTGAAGTCCTCCACGCTGCAAAAGGACTGTGAGATGTATCGCAACCGCATGGACACCATCACAGTCCAGCTAGAGGAGGTGGAGAAGGAGAGGGACCAGGTGAAAACACACAGACACAGATTGAGCACGATTGTTTAGTTGTTGTTGTTGTTGTTGTTGTCGTTGTCGTGTTGCTTACTTCCACTCCCCCACTGCCGCAGGCTTTTCGTTCCAGAGACGAGGCCCAGCACCAGTTCTCCCAGAGTCTCATTGACAAAGACAAATATCGCAAGCAGATCAGAGAGCTGGAGGAGAAGAGCGATGAACTCCATATCGAGATGGTGCGCAAAGAAGCCAAGCTGGTCACCTTGGAGTGTCGACTACGACGGCTGTCCAAGGACATTGTTTTGGACCAGGTTAGTAGACTTAGTAGAGAAATTAGTTTACATGGTTAACAATCATGATAAATGCTCTCATTGCATCATTGGAACTTAAGAGTATTTCCAATAATTCGAAAATTTGCCAACAAATAAATCGCATTTTCCAAATAGTTTTCTCTCTTGTTTTTTGCAGAGTCTGCCGAGGGACCTGCCTCTGACCATCATCTCTCAAGCGGGGGACTATAAACCCGTCCAGGACCAATCAGAATGGTCCAGCGATGAGTCGCCAGGGGAGAAGTTCATATCTGAGGAGCCACGTCTCAAACGCAGACCCAACCTCAAAGCAGTGGTCAGCTACTGTCCCATACTCACATCTACTTACTTACTTATTAGACATTATGGCAAAGGAATTATACTTAAGAACCAACTTAGGAGTAAAAAAGATCTTACTTACCACCATACCACACATTAAGCCACTTACTCTCTCTTACAACGTTTAAGAGATCATATGATTGATCACATGTATGAGCAGGAACAGCCAATTAATCATAGATTTACCCTAAATCTCCCATATTTTATTGTATATACATGGAGCTGAAATACAAATTAAATGGAATTAAAAAGAAAACTTCTGCAGCAGGAAAGACCTTCTGCTGCTGGTATACAGATAACATATACTAGAAAGCTTTAAGTGAGACGTTTGTAAGAGTAACTTTAATGTTTTGTATTTTAGATCAGAGTTAAGTCTCCGGTCTGTTTCCCCAAAGAAGCCAACTTCGAGTCGGCTCAATCTGCTGGTAACGCACCATCATGTAGTTCATTCACACGTTACATTCCACCATGACGGTGACATTTCTTTTGCGCAAGCTCATCCACATTTGTCTCCAACTCTTTGTCAGTCAACGGCGGAGATTTGCTGGAAATCCAGATGCGAAACTCGCACATCAACAGCATCTCCCTCCCTCCCTCCCCCAGCATCGTGACGTCCCCCACGTATTCCCCCTTCTCAGCTCCCCCCCTCTCGCCATCTCCCTCCCAGCTCCCCTTAAACATGGCGGACCAGTCCAACAGGCCTAATATGGTGAGGTTTCTAAACCATTGCTTTAGTTATACATAGTTCAAAGAAATGATGCAGTATCGTGTTTGGTAAGAAATGAATATCTAATAGATTCAACAGAACTTTCTCAGGTCCTAATACATCGTTAACTTGAGTTGAGTTTAGAAGTCTGTATTTGGAGCTTCTGCTTTGTTTCTCCAGCTGCGTTACCGTAACGACAGCATCCTGTCCACGCTGCCGGAGCCACCAGAGCAAGCGTCGCTTTACCGCAGAGAGAGGGAGAAGGAACACGACTTCCACCCCCGCAGGTAGTCACAGCCCCCCCCCACACCAGACTATACGTGTCAGTCAATCCAGCCTACAGAATAGTTGTAGATCGTTATGAGCAACACTCGGTAATCCCGGGCTGGTCTGTGCTTAATTTCCTGGTGTGAATGTTCTCTTCCAGCCTCTCGGACTTCGATAGTGACAACATGGAAATGGAGTTTGGTAAAGTGTACTTTTACACTTTGCACATCACAAGTTTCTGCCCTGACTGAGCGTGTTCATCTTCTGTCTACCGTTTAAAAAACAATGTTATCTCTCTTCTCTCTGCCCGTCCCATCCTTTAGAGGACGAAGTACGGCGTGGTCCACCTTCTGTCCACTCGTCTTCCTCGTCCCATCAGTCAGAAGGGATGGACACGTACGACCTGGAGCAGGTCAACAACATCTTAAGGAAACTCTCTATGGAGCGGTACAGTACAGATAACCACTGCACTCGCATGCACAAGAATCATTGCAAGTCAAGCTCACTTATACACACCCTCTTCTTCTTCTTCTTCTTCTTCTTCTTCTTCTTCTTCTGTGTGCAGGCCGTTCCGCCCGTCTCTGTCCTCCTTCTCCAGGATCAGCGCTTCCCTGAAGCCGGTGCAGGAGCTGTCGTTGCTCGGCGACAACCTGCTGAGGGACATCACTCTGGTTGGCGGCAACCACAGCGGGATTTTCATCTCAGCGGTCCAGTCGGGCTCCATCGCTGAGAAGGTGGGGCTTCGAGAGGGCCACCACCTCCTATTGGTACGTAGTCTACTCGCTGGTCCAGGTTCGCACGGGGCTGTACGATGAGGAAAAGCTCAATTCATGTCGAATTACATCCACTGGCTGCAGAAATGGAAAAGAACAAGCAAGAACCTAGACATCTGACAGACGTACACGAGCAGAAGAAAGTGTAACAAGATTACAATTCTGAGAAATAAATATATTTTCATATGCCTGCTGTTTTTTTGAGTTCCCTAATTTGCTAAAGTGCCATAAATTAGGTATAAAACACCAAAAATATGAACGCTTTAATTTGTCTTCTGTTGTGATTTGCTGAGCAGCTTGAGGGATGCGTACGTGAGGAGAACCAAAGCATTTCATTGGATACCAGCACTCAGGAAGAAGCCTATTGGACGCTGCAGCACTGCTCTGGACCAGTCAAGCTGCACTATCGAGCCAACTTTGACTGTAAGTGTCGTTTGTGTCGGGCTTGAATGGGTTTGTGTAGGACACATATACTACGTATGTAAACACAAATGTGTGCGTCTCTAGCTTACCGCCGCCTTCAGAGGGACCTGGCGGAAGGCCCGCTGGTTTCTGGCGACTCCTTCTACATACGGGTCAACCTCAACATCTCCGGCCAATCCGACTACTGCTCTCTGAGCGTGCACTGTGATGAGGTGGTGCACGTGCTGGACACCAGGCACCAGGGCCGCAGCGAGTGGCTGTGCGCACGCGTCGACTCCTACACCGGCTCCGACCTGGCCGACCGTGGCACCATACCCAGCAACTCACGGTACAAAGAAGTTGTTGAAACTGAAACCTTTTTTTTTCTCGTATATGACGCCTGTACATTCAAAAAGGACATGTCGCAAACCAGCGCGGTGTAAAAGGACAATTGAGTATCACGGCATCTGCTCATGAGCGTGATGGAAACGTGCAGTAACAGTTGAGCAACCATGCAAAGTTGAGCAGGGGGGTCTTTAGGTGTGTACATCTGCTTTCACAATGTAAAGTTTCACTGATCTCCCCAACGCAGCAGCAATACCCAGACACACACACACATTTCATTTTCACACTTGAGTCCCACAACCTGTTGTCACCAAGAAGCAACGGAAGCAGCTTGTAGGAGGACAGCCTCTTAAATGATAATACATGTCGTTTTAACTTTTTCCAATTGTGTCAGAAATGTGAGTTTGACAATCTTGTGTTGATGTGTGTGTGAATGTGTGTGAATTTAGGGCCCAGCAGCTGCTCCTGGTAAAGATTCAGAAGTTAGTAACTCGAGGGGGGAAAGAAGAGAATGAGATCAACCGCAACAGGGTAAGAAACTTCCTGGACTAAATTTGAAAAACAAAAAATCACACACGTATATTTGAAAATGTGGCGTTAATACATTCACATTTGACTAAAGCAAAGCTGCTTGAGCAACTCCTCTGCGACATCTGGAGGCGCGTTGTTCACGGTCGCTTGTCACTCTTAGCCTACTTATACATAACTTACTTACAGTGTGTTCTCTCACCACGTAAGTCAGGACTGTGCAATGCTTCAGAAAAACAAAATCTCTGATCTGTAAAACGTGTGTACGCGCCTGTGCAGAACACTTTACAGCCAGAAGAAGCCGGCTTGTCTCCTGATCCCAAAGCCGTCCCACGCATGTCTAGAGCCAGCATCTTCCTCACTCAGATACTACAGGTAATGAAGTGGAAACAAGACTTTAGTCCCCTCAGTGCAATGGTGCACCTCCAACAGGAATCATTAACATGAAAGTAATCTCACAAATGTGTTTTTCATAAAAATGACAATGTGCAGCAAAATAATTAGCTCAGTACTGCCTCCATTAATACTTTTTCACGGCCCGTTTTGATTTGTAGTTTGTCAGCAGGGTGGATATCAAGTACAAGCGGATGAACAGCAACGAGCGCGTTAGGATCATCAATTCAGGCAGCACGGCGCTACCCAGACAAGGGTTTGAAGCGCTTAGACCAGAAGGTGAGTACAAAGTGATGCGGGAGGAACAAAACTCCACCGTGAGCAACCAGAAGAAACCTCAGGAAAGGGCCAACGTATTCTAAAAACGGAATGCTGAAAACTCACATTTGTAACATTGGAAAGAGTGAAATGCTGAAACGTTTTATTGTAAAGTGGCAACCGAAATACAAACACGGAAAAAGGAGTTGAAATGGATCGATGATACGTAAAGCAGAAAGTGTCACTTGAAGGGAAAGTCTTGTATAAACTTGTTTTTATTGCTCAAAAACCTGACAGCTGAAAGGGTGTGAAGGGTCAGTTGAGTTATAAGCATGTCGACGTGTACATTTGTGTTGAAGCGCTTCACCTTGTGGACCTTTAGCCTATCTTGTGTGTATCCCAATGTGTAACTCTTCTCGTGTGTGTGTGTGCTGTAAACAGACGCTGCTGACCCAGACAATGAGCTGAGCAGGAGCTTGAGCCTGATTCCCTACAGTACCGTGACCCTCCAGCGAACCCAGAGGAGGAGACCGGTCCTGTTCACTCCCACCGCTCTAGCCAAAACCCTGATCCAGAAAATACTCAACATGGGGGCAGCCATGGACTTTGATATCTGCAAACCAGGTCAGTGCATGATGGGGGAAAAAGTAATGCCCATTGTAAGACACGTCACGTTAATGTGTGCACGTGGAATATTTCTGGTTGGCGGATTCTCAATGTGTATCAAAGAGGGAGGAGGTAGTGGGTAACACGTAGTTAAGAGAGGAGAAGGAGAGAGAAGGAAGCTCTTATTGGGATTCAGGTCAGGTATTGTTTTGCACTGTGGTGTAAATGTTAAGGAGTGTAACCAGAGAGGCTGGAAGGTGGCCTCGTTGATAGATAAGGATGATGATGTCGACGATGACATAGAGGAGTTTAGATCCCCATTTAGGTGATACAGAGAACTAACGCTCCAGTCTCATGACAAACTAACTGCTCCCAGGACGGTGGGGTCGGACACAGAGCTGAACATCTGGCAAGACGAGAGGCTGTGTGATGTCGTGGTTAAGTGCAGATTCTCCCCAGGGAGATTAAAAACCCTCAAAGTTTCTGTTCCTTCGGCATTCAATGTTCTTGTGATGATCATGAACAAACGAAACAGTTTCTGAACATTTTCTTTCTACACGGTTGCGTTTGACTCTGTTCTGTTCCATTGTTTAGACACGCTGTCCAAAGAAGAGTTTCATCTGAAACAGAACGTGGAGCCATTCATTCACTACAAAGAGAAACACACCACTTTTGAATGCATCACCCGAGAAAACATAGAGGCTGTCGCTTCTAAGGTAGGCTATTATTGACTAGTGTGTGTGTGTGTGTGTGTGTGTGTGTGTGTGTGTGTGTGTGTGTGTGTGTGTGGGGCACCTGCATTTATCCGCTTACGTGTTTATTCTTAACTGAATATTTTGAAATACCACTCTTAAATCTGTATGGTGAATATGTAGATGGCTCCAGCAGCCGGTTAGCTTAGCGAACAGACTGGTTCGGTCCCAAACATTTTTTGAATTTAATAGTTCGCTACAGAGGCGCTGGTAGATTTTAATACTGTTTTCCTTGTGCTAAGCTAAGCTAACCGACTGCTAGCTTTTGCGTCATATTCACTGTGACGCATATGCATCTAAGAGTTTTTCCCAAAATGTTGCATTCTTACTTTTTGGAGTTTGTTGTTGTATGTATTCAATTATTGTCTATCTTTTGTCTTTTTTTTTGAGAAAAGATGATTTCATTTCTTTAATTTGTATGATGTGCACAATACCACGTTGTCCTTTTTAAAAGTAATCAATCAGGCAGAATGTCTTCTGAAAAAGATTATTCGTCGTGTTACGAGAGGTGTCGATCGTGTACCCACGTGTCCGCGTTACACAGTATAGATCTGCGTTTATCTGTAAAGCCCATTCTTTCCACCCGTCACCAGGGCAAACACTGCCTGCTCGAGGCCGAGCTGAGCTGCGTCAAAGACCTTCTGCGGCGAGAAATCTACCCGATCATCATCTACGTCAAGATCTGTGAGAAGAATGTAAAGAAGCTACGGTAGGCCTGAAAAAAAAGCCCTCTCCTCACTTTCACACATTTACCCACAGCTGCAAACCACAGCCCCTTTTTTTCCAAACGCCAATACGTCAGTCCTTGCATGACATTTTGGCTCCAAGCAGGAGGTGAGATTGAACCAGTCAAAAGGAAAAGTCTCTATTTTGACTCTCTTAAACTCAGCGGTTTACTGCACAATGACATTCAGCCGCCAGCAGACAATAGCTGTGAACTTGTGAACAGTGAAAGGAAAAGCTGAACAAGAGCCGTTTCCTGTCCACAAAAGGTGAGAATTGGACACCTCATATGACCGGTGTCACTTCAGTCGGCTGCGGTGATAATAATGTCAGTGCAGATACATGAGTCAGCGGCAACAAAATCTGACGTCTTGACGTTTATTCTGGTGGATTTTAAAAAGTCAAATAATAAAAATACATTATTTTGCACAGCATATTTCATGCTAAGATGAAGCCCAGAGTGTTTAAAAAAAACAAAAACACAACAATTTGATTGCAATAACACAACAACGATACCCTTTAGGTTAACCAAAATACAATTCCAAATAAAAAAAGATTTATTGTGGGACACTTTAGGAACTTCTAAAAGAAAGGCAGTGAAAGATTGGAGCGTTCTCGCTAACAGTCGCTGATATATGAAGGTGCTAGATTATGTAAAGTTTTGTAGATTAGTAAAATAACTTTAAGATAAATTCTAAAAGATACAAGTAGCCAGTTTGGTGATGTGAGCAGGAGGGCTAATGTGATCTCTCTTTTTGTATTTGGTCAAAATCCTGCAGCGTTCTGAATGAACTGTAATTTTCCTAAAGACTTTTTAGGGAGACCAATAAAAAGAGAGTTGCAATAATCCACGCGGCTGGTGATAAAAGCATGTGTCGGCATTTCCGCAACAAAAAATAGTAAAGAGTAAATGTGAACCCATTATTATCTACCTGTCTGAGAATTAAAACAAAGTACAGTAACCACTGTTGCAAAGTGTCTACAGGATCACTGATATTGGGTCCCAGACATGACCACACTCACCACGGCAGCGCTGCTTCCTTCCTGTTTCCTGTCCACACAGGAAGTTGCCTCTGCGCGTGGAGTCGGAGGACGAGTTCATGAAGTTGTGTCGGGCCAAATTAAAGGAGCTGGAGGGAATCCCCTGCCTCTATGCCAGCGTGGAGCCCGAGGCCTGGGCAGGGACGGACGACCTCATCCGGGTGGTCAAAGACCGAATCCTGGAGGAGCAGAAGAAGACGGTCTGCGTGGAGCAGGACCTCCTGTAGACGCACGGACACACACATGGAAATAGACACGTGCAGCCGAGCACCATAAAACGCTCTTGAACATCAAGCTCTTGTGCATATTTATGCTAAGACTCAAAAATGCACTTGTGGACACTCGCACTGTTAAAGATTTTAAAATAAATGCATTATATATATATTTTGTAAAGGAGTGTGTTTACTATGATTTAGGTAAATAAACGAATGGAAAACATCAAAAAGGGACATTTTTTTCACTTCACAGTTGAGCATTTAAAAGGGAAGGTGTTCAAAGTGCACTTCTGTGAGCAGTACTTTCAATCTCAGTCTGATGTGACTTAACTTTGATTATACTGTCCTCTTGTGGCTACTGTCAGGCTCTCGCACTGTAACCATTCAAGTCAAATCGGATTAAATCACATCAGCCTTTTATTTATTTATTTCGGACATTTTTTGTTGCAAATTTGTTACGCGGTGCTTCTTCTAGAAATGTTACAGAAATAGAAATATTACATAAAGGAATAAACCGATAAACCGCTGCTATTTGAATAGAATAAAGTAGAATAGATCTGAATGCGTAATGTTATAGAGAACACACTTACAAGTGACAGACAGCTTTAGGGTTTCTAAGGTCTAATCCGTGTTTTCTTTCCCATAAAAGTGAACATAGGCCAATTGTTCTGCACCCTTTTCTTTCTTACTATGAAGCAATATCGCATTGTGAAATACATTGTGAGTATTTTTCAGAGGCCTTAAAGAGGCAAAACTGTGCAGCATTTCACAAGAAACAATGAAGGATTGGAAAATAGACTGATGAAAAACAGTTCTGTGTTTTAGAAACCGTGTTGTTTCTACGTGGACTTGAGATGAACTTCGCTTTCAGCTGTTGGCTGGCGTCAGTGTGTGTTTCCAGAGGCCTGGTATTCAATTTTGGAAGCGGTAGCAGGTTCCAATCATGCGATTTGAGTGTTTGGTGGCGCTGCTCTCTTATTTTTATTACATTATGAATCGTGCATTGAAGCCCGTGTCTTACTTATTACTCTTTGCACCAATGCTGTGGATTGCCAACACTGTATGTCATGCAAATATGCATTATATACCATTTTAAATAGGCTAATCATCAACAAACTACCATAATCAGTGTGCTGCTTTACTCTGCTGAGGCACTCGTGTAAAAAGACAACTTCTGGGTTTATTCAGCAATATTATCCATAACTCACTAAACCTGCATGTTTGTTGATTTCTACAGCTCATAAGTCTGTGTTCAGACAGAGATCTTTTTTTTTTGAAAGGCCACCAGACGTTCCAATTTGACAACAACAGACAGGCCAGAGGGGATTTAGAGTAACCTGTTTCATAAGGGTTCTAGATCATCTCCTCTTCTGAGAGGAGACATGCATCCAGCACTATGCAGCATTCCCCAAAATGATCACATCAGACGCATGCTGTGTGCAAGAAACAAAAACGCACTATGTCAGCCTTCCTTAAGTCAATACTGCATTTTTCGCTCCGTGTAGTGAAATACCAAGGCTAATATTTATATGACTTTGACTGTAAGCTACTCACCGATTTGTATTGTAAAATGTAATTATATTGAAAAGTAATCAACAATACAAAAGTAATAAACGTGATGAAATAATACGGTTGTATACAAGTAAACAAGTCTGTCAGTGCTTAGAAATGATGTTCTTGATCGCACTTTTTCCTTCTATTGAGAATGTTTTGTTCTTTAGTGTGTGTGTGTGTGTGTGTGCGTGTGTGTGTGTGTGTGTGTGCGTGCGTGCGTGTGTGTGCGCGTGTGTGGATTCAAAGTAGAATGGCTGCCAGGATACACATTTATATAAAACAGATTCATGAGAGAGCACAGCGCTGCGAATAAAGTCAGGAGTGAGTGGAGGTGAAATGTGTGACGCTGATTGAAAGCAGATGTGCGTGTGCGTGTGCGTGTGTGTGTGTGTGTCCGTGGGGGCTCCTTGCTATGTTTGATGTCACAGGATGAAAAGAGTTCACAAATAACAGGATTTTAACCGCATCAGCCGGAGGCAACAGAAATAGTCACAGATCCCCCACAGCCACATGTCCTTATCATCAGTCTTTTGATTGAATTTTTTTCTGTCGCTGACATTTGTTTTTGCAGGTACAGCAGGTTATTTTCAGCACGCGGCTCCGGTGGGAGGGAGGAGGAGGGAGGGGGGGGGGGGGGGGGGGGGGCTGGGGGCTGTCTACATAAATCATCCCTGAGCAGAGAGACATGTTGTGCTGGAGCTGACCCAGAAAAAAAAAAAAAAGTGAAACATTTCCCCCTCATGAGCTCACTCTGCAGAAACTTTCAACTACAAACTCTCGCGTTGCTTTGCGTGTTCACGCTCCATCTCTCTCCGTGAAAAAAAGAGAAAGAAAAGAGGACTCGCATCACAGGCTCAGCTGACGCGGCGCTGGGAGCTCGCGGGCACTAAAAAAAGAAGAGGTGAGAAATTGTCGCTTTTTCTTTACTCGTCTTTGACATTATTAGCAATAAATCTATGAAGTAACCCAACATGTCTCTCCTCGGCGGTAGCAGCGTGTTCCTGCACGCACCTTTGCTCAATGCGGTGCATTTGACACCTAGACCCCGCTGTACACTGATAGCGTCTTTTGATAAAAACACGGGCTGCGCGGAAGCTCGCATTTATTTATTTTTTCTTGCTACTCTGCGTTTGTCTCCACGTAAATTTGGACTCACGGCTTCACGCGACGCCCCCCCCCCCCCAAAAAAAAAAGCCTCCCGGTGTGAAGGAACAGCCCCGTTCACGCGGCGCCGCTCTCCCCGTCAAAGGCGACATTGTGTTCGGTCTCTGGCATCTGCTGGCGGCTGCTGCGGACAGGACGGTGCGATTCATCCTCGGCCGGGTCAGCAGAGACGGCTCGGCCGCTTCAGCTGTAGGCCTGACACCGACACGCTGATGTGGTGCTTCACTAACTTCACTGACCACGGACACGATATGACCATTTAGAGCTCGCAGCGTGACTTTAAATCACGTTGAGACTTGTTGACGCGATGCTGGCGCTTGCGAGTGGAAAAGTCCAAAAATATTCATAGTCCAAAAAAAAAAAAAAAAAAGGGGAAGAAAAAAAAAAAAGCGCGTGTTCAGCATTTCCTCTATGTCCCCAGATATTGATCTAATGCTTCAAACTACCGTCCATGTGTCTGCAGTAGACAGAGGAAGTGGTCAGATTACTTAAAAACAAACTATCACAAGCGAAAGTCCTGCGTTTAAATAGCACATCTCAAGTAAAAGTGCTCCATGCGTAAACGTGTTATTATATTGTATACATTATGTTATTATAGGCGGTCAAGGTGCATCTATTTTTTGTATCATAGTTAGAGCATCATAGTTTTTAAAATCATCACGTCGTGTAAAGACAAAATCTTAATTTCTAAGGGTCTCTGTTTAGTTGTAGTGGAGTTGCAGTTTAACCTGAAATAGAAATACTAAAATAAAGGACTCTTATTTGAATAAATTCAAATGCCTGATGCCCGTATGCCTGATTTAATGTCCTTTATAGCACAGCAGTGGATTGGTTGCTGTGCAGAAGAGGAAGAGTGTAGCCCTGCCGCCTCTGGAGGGGCCAGTGATGACTTTCCGTGTCAATGGTCCCCTCTCTGCTCCGGTGAAAGAGGAAATAATGTGAGCACTGCTGCAGGAGAGCGTCGGAATGAAAACAGTGACGCCCTGCGACTTCTAAAGTGCAGCGGAAGGAGATGATAGACTGCAATTAAGAAACACGAATCATGAATTTATGATTGCAGAGGTAGAAGAGGACACGGGCCGTCCTTCTGCAGCTCTCTGCAGAGCTCTCTAGTGCATTGCATGAGCACAGTGAGCTTCACTGTCTTTTTCCCCGACATGCAGAACGTATCTTCTTGGTTAGTTTTTGGGATTTGGCCGTCATTCAAAGGCTGCTAACATTGAGGCTTTTATTACTTGTGTGTGTGTGTGTGTGGGGGGGTGCTCGGTATTCCAGTGTGCCGATGCCATACCATAATCCATAGGAAGCCTGGTATGGGTACAGCGGGATACTTGTGCAAAGCAAAAAGTTATTACTTCACGGTATGCAGAGCCCAGAGGCATGCACACATTTGACAACCATTTGTGATTTTACTGCCGGGAAGGAGTGGGAGTTAAGTCAACGCGGAGAGGTGAAGGAGAAACGCAGTGGAAGCCAATAAACTGTCAGACTTGCTCTTATTGCTCTTGTTTTAAGGCTCTTGTTTGTTTGTTTTTATTAGTAACAGAAGAGCAAGAATACGCCGCTCACATACAATCTTTAACTTTCTAATTACCTGTATGCTTTGGTAAGTGTGAAGCTCTACCTAGAAACATTTGAAAAACACTTAAATGATCTCCAAAGTGTTGGTCCGCAGCCTTTCTCTATCACTATACTTAATGCGTAAGTGTATTTCTTCTCTTCTCTGCGTCTCTGTGAGCTTATCTGTGTCAAATGTGCTTACAAACGTACCAAAAACATCACATTTAAAAGGAATAATGTCTGTTTTTAAAGTGTTTTTGGTGTTGAAATGCTAGCCGGTGAGGAGACGAGCCAGCACATATCTGGTTATCTAACAGAGAGAGAGATTGAATGTGTAACGGTGCTTCTCTCTGTGTGTGTGTGTGTGTGTGTGTGTGTGTGTGCGCAGGGTGCAGCAGGCATGGAGCAGAGGTGAGGGTTCATTCACGGATGGCCAGTTCCACTCCCGAAGAGCACATTCCTGCAGCACAGCGGCGTCACGATGAGCCCACCAGCCTCCGCTTCAGTCGCCATCTACCTACCCATCTATCGCCATGGTGAGAGAGAGAGAGAGAGCTCCCGGACCCTGACTCTGTTGCTGTGGTGATCCTGTAGCAGAGCAACAGTCACTATGGGAACGTCCAGGATGTTCCGTATTTTCGTGGTCCTGGGCTCGGCCTTCATGATCCTTCTGATCATCATCTACTGGGACGACGTCGGAGCCTCCCACCTGTACTTGCACACTCCCGTCTCGCCGGGCCCCAAAATCCCACACCCCCCTCCTCCTCCTCATCCTCATCATCATCAGCCTCAAACCTCACGGACGCCGTCCTTCCTGTCCGACATCGACGCGTTCGTGAACCAGTTCCTGGAGCCGGGGACCGGCGAGCCCACAGACACCGCCCCCGCGGATGCCAGCAACCAATCGGAGAAAGCAGAGGAGCGGTATGTACCGCGGCGGGAGTGGAAGATCCACCTGACCCCGGTGGCAGCCGAGCTCCGGGAGAGACAGGTGACTATCTGATTATCATCGTTGTCTTCAATAGTACTGGTAGGACTCGATGTGTATTGAAGGCCTGAGCCTTTTCCACAGGTATAAACAACACGGTTCGTGAATAATATTGAAGGGTGTCGGTGAGCGAGCTGCATGCTGTGCTCGCGTCATTTTAAACTGAACCAAACCACAGAATACGTGAAAACCCCCCGTGTGGCTGTACACCTTAAAGTGAGGAACAATGGAAAGAAGAAATGAACAAAGATATCGCTTTAAATCGCTAACAATTCACGTGTCTGTGCTTGACCAAACGCTACGACCAGGAGCAGCGGCGGAGGTTACTCCAGGAGATGTGCGCCAACGACAGCGTGGTGTTTCCTGGCAAAAACCGCTCCTTCGACGACATTCCCAACAGGGAGCTGGACCACCTGATCGTGGACGACAGGCACGGCGTCATCTACTGCTATGTTCCCAAGGCAAGCGGACACATTTACTGCTTTAACGTTAACGTTTAGCGCACTTGCGATGCAAGTCTGGCAGGACTTTATTTTCTCTCTAAACGATCAAATACTTCAAATTACACTCATGGCGATGTGTGCTCTTTACAATAAATGGTGAACAAGAGCTGGAACACTGGGTTGTAGTTTTAAGTGTGTTTTTCTCCCATCCATACGACACACTAATGAATACTGACTGGACTTCTACTCATGCTCCCCCCTCTTAGGTCGCGTGCAGTAACTGGAAGCGCATCATGATCGTTCTCAGTGAAAGCCTGCTGCGGGACGGCGTCCCCCAGAGGGACCCGCTGGCCATCCCCAGGGACCTGGTCCACAACAGCAGCATGCACTTTACCTTCAACAAGTTCTGGAAGCGATACGGCAAGTTTGCGAGGCACCTCATGAAGGTTTGTATAATCACTATTCCATATATCTTATATCCCATCTGCTAGCTTTCATTCACCGTTAGTGATTCTGTGATTCCATTTTTGAAGGTGAAGCTGAAGAAATACACCAAGTTCATTTTTGTGCGGGACCCCTTTGTGCGCCTCATCTCCGCCTACCGGAATAAATTCGAGCTGCGCAACGAGGACTTCTATCGGCGCTTCGCACAGGTCATGCTGCGCCGCTACGCCAACCAGCCGACGCCTCCGGCCTCCGTGGACGAGGCGTTCGGCGGGGGCATCCACCCTTCCTTCTCCAACTTCATCCAGTACCTCCTGGACCCTCAGACGGAGAAGGAGATGCCCTTCAACGAGCACTGGCGGCAGGTGTACCGGCTGTGCCACCCGTGCCAGATTCAGTACGACTTTGTGGGCCACCTGGAGACGGCGGAGGAGGACGCCGAGCACCTCCTGCGCCAGCTGCGGGTGGACAACGTGGTGGAGTTCCCCACCTCCCACAGGAACCTCACGGCCAGCACCTGGGAGTCCGATTGGTTCAGCACAGTGTCTGCCGAGGCTCGGAGGGAACTCTACAAGCTGTATGAACCCGACTTCAGGCTCTTTGGCTACGACAGACCAGACTCCATCCTCAATGAGTGACCCACGTTTCTACGAAACTCACCCAGCCACACACACACACACACACACACACACACACACACACATTTTTTATGTAATGAAATAATGCTACACTCCAACAACAGTGGCACCTCCCCTTGTTCTGGGGTTTGCAGATGTATCCTCCAGGCTTATATGTGTGTGTGTGTGTGTGTCCTACACTGAATGTGCACACTGTTCAGGACGCTCGCTGCCCTAAAGAAGCACACTAATGAGGTGAATCCAGGTTAAAAGCCATTATCAACTGTTTTCTTTTACAAATCACAAAGATAACAAGAAGCACACGAGTCGGAGTGAGACGGTTGACGTCGTGCAAGCAGCGCACGTCCCCAACGCGTCGCACATTCAGATATAGTCCTCGACCCCAAAACTCCGCTCCCAACGTTGATGTCACGCCGCGCGCCCGTCACTCGCGACGGCGACGCAGGCTTTATGTAGCAGGACGCCGAGTTGATGTCACAGAGCCGTACACGTCGCCGATGTCACGGGGAACCCCTTTTTGGTCGTGACGCCGACACGGATGCAATGAACAGGGAAACGTGGGGCGCCGAGTGAAAGCAAGGTGTTTTTTGTAGATTAGTTTTTAAGAGCGTTAGTGGTCGTGTAATTTATTTCACATTGCGGAAGCGCAACGTTTAGGCGGAGGACGAAAGGGATTTTTTTTTTAATGCGCGTTTAAAAAGACATCAGAGACACTTCTTTTATACCTCATACACAGACGAAGCTGATACTCGCTTGTTGCATAACACGTTCTGCACCACCTTATGACATTAATAGATGACTTCATTTCAGACATGTTAGCAGCCTGCTCCCTTTGACCAGTTTTCAAAGCATGATATCATCTCATCGCACAGAAGCACAGCAGATCCAGTGAACGTCGGGCCTGCACATCTGGATTTGTCTCGGCTCGTCTGATGAGGCAGAAAACCGGAGTCTCTACATTTTAATCATTTCATCTCAGCTGGATGCACCAGCTGAGATGAAATGCACAGAGGCTCACCTCTGTGCATTTTCCAAAAGGGAACGTGAGCTTTTAATGCCTGTTGTGTTGCCATGACGCCGTTATCCTCAGCAGTTATTACCGTTGGCCTACATCGGGGTAACCCTGGAGACTGCAGCAGTGCGGCTTCACGGGCAGCGTTTCTCGTGGGACGCACGGGTATCTTGGCGCGAGGAGCCGTGCACGTGGAGCCAACACAGAGTGGGGATGTTTTTTTTTTCTTCTAGTATTTGCAGTGGAGATCCATCACGCCACAAGTTGTGTTAATGCAGGATGAGGCTATGCCAGTATTAATGTCCCGACTATCCAAGTGAAGGGGGGGGTTAAGAGTGGGGATCGATCAATGATCGGGCTGCATGTTTTATACGAGGAGATAAGACAGTGCCTTTTGGTTGCAAAAGTTTACACAGCAAAAAAAAAAATTTTTGTAGAAGGACTTACTTTTTACTTTGAACATGAAGCAGTGAGAACTTTATGAAGCCACAAGGTATACTTGATGTACTGGGCCTTGTTTATCTTGTTATTCTTTGGAAAGAATAGGAAACAGCAGAGCCCTTCAGCAGGAAGGCCCGACTGTCCTGTTGATTCTGCGAGGACTCTCTCTGTGTGTGTGTGTGTGTGTGTGTGTGTGTGTGTGTGTGCGCGCTCGTGTCCAGTGGATTGCTTTCTTTGTGTGTCGTTTAACACGGGATTACTGTGTGGTTTGTACTGTATGTCACTAAGCTGTATGTGTTCACACCGCGGACTCGTCGTTAGTTCAGTGACTTCTGGAGAGGATGGGATTCAGTCGGGAGTCAATGAGCGGTTTTCCCAAATGTCTGCCAGCGTCGTGTGGTGCGTTTTTGTCTTTTTTCCATGTAGGTCTAAGTGTTCACAGAGAAAAGCAGGTCAATGCTCGGCACAAAAAAGAAGAAAAGAAGAAAAGAAAACGGACCTCGTCACCGCACACTCCCACCTCACCAGTGTTTGGATTGTCAGGTTTTTATATCTCTTTTGTATTTTTCGTTTTTGCTCTTTCGTCGTGTTTTCTTGTTTTACAGTCCTGATGTCAGACTTTTTGCTCTCGGCTGTATTTTCTGTAAAAGTGCAAAACACAGTAAGATGGAATCATTTTGTAAAGGGAAACGTTTATTTATTAGCAGACTAAAACCTGAATACATGCTGCTTCTGAAATGAGAAAATCAGTCTTTGTGTGGTAAGAGATCTTTATGATTAGTTCGACTGGCGGCATGTTTATCTTTTAATGGTCCACAGTGACCTGACGAGGATGCTGTTAAACGGCTGACAGGTCTGTTGAAGCTGCAGTGCCACATCTTGTCCTACATTTTGACCTCATGCCAAATCCTCCATTAATTATTGTCCCTGACCAAAAAAAAAAGAAAAAATCTATTTTTGTGATTCCTGTTTTTTGCTAAACATGTATTCATATTTCATAAAGTCACAAGAGACGTTGTTGTCTGACAAACGTGTTCCCTCTCTCTCATGTTTGGGGAAAATGCAAAGTGTTCATTCAGTGTTATGGCGTCATGCATCATCTGGTCTTCGTTAAAGAGAAATAAAGGTTGTGGGGCATGATGGGATACGCATTAGTCTCTCTTTGTGAATTAGGATTTCTACCTCAGCACGTTATGACGATATAGATTTCACATGAGATCATATCGGCACAAGGATGTCCCTAAAAATAATTATTTGTATTATTGTCTCAACACCATGAAGCAGAATAGTCCCTTCGTGTAGTGAGGGCTGACATGAGCGCCTTGTGGAAATGGGGGAGGGTAATATTCCTTATCAGTGCAGGAAAGGAAAACTGCACCCACTGAAATGCAAACAGGAAATGTGGACAATTCTATTGAAACAAAGGAAACCTCTGGATGTTTATGCCTGAAACGTTAACATGCCGTCTTCACGACACATTCATGAAGGTATATGTGAAACACCAAACAGCCGTCATCACAAACCTGAGGGGATCAGAGAGAATTTGGAGTAAACTACACCTCAGAAACACAGCATCCCGGGAGGGGAACCAGTTAGTTACTAAACAACTTTTAATGGAATCCTCGGGATATTCAAAGAACGAGTCGGGCGCCGGACAGGAGAATAATCGTACTTCTACCCGGTCACTTTAAGACAATGTTACTTTGAACCAGTTGGAGAGATAGCCTGCTACAAAATGCTCAACAAGCTAAACCCCAAACAATTCATCAAGTCAGCTGTGTTTCACACAAACATAAGTAATGGTTCATACTAAAATACAGTCGTACACACAAAATGTCCATTAATTCAAAAGACACAATTTCAGATATGAAAATCAAATGTACGTTGAGTAATTAAATTAAATGAGGACTCCCGATAAGTGTCCATTTTTGTTGAAGGGGTGTGGCGTGAGTGTGCGTGTGTGTGCGTGTGTGTGCGTGTGTGTGTGTGTGTGTGTGTGTGTGTGTGTGTGTGTGTGTGTGTGTTGGGATCCTTTCCAAACTAAATGAATATAATTCAGTTCAAGGTTGTATGAAAGGAAGGCAGTTCATTTCAGCCCCATGCACTTCAGTGTGAGTGTGCGTACGTGTGTGTGTGTGTGTGTGTGTGTGTGTGTGTGTGTAAATGAAAGCAGTTCATGTCAATTTGAGGGAAAAGGAGGAGAAGCCTGCAGAGTTGCATTAGAGGGCACTTATCTTCATGGCCAAACGAAGGCAAGGAGGACCACAGTTGCACCCAAGCAGGTCCCCAAGCTGTAGCTGAACCAGATTCTTTGTAAACCACCTGCTCCCGGGATCAGCACACCTCCACCAAGGCCTTGTCATCCAAGAAAGTTCACGAAACCCAGCCGGAATCTTGGATCCCAGAAACTGAATAATACGTAAATGATCTCCTCCTTTAGCCACTCTCACTCCTCTCTCTGTTCTCCCCCATGCTGCTGCTTCTGTTAGTCGATGTTCCCCTTCCTCCGGCTCACAGGTCGACCTTCTGCAGACAGTTCAGACACGATGTGAGAGTTCTGCAACATGGGTGTGATCCCTCACTGGCTTCCCACCAGCCTACGTCTCCACAGGCATCTGTAGCGGCGGGCGAAGCTGTGCACCCGGGTGAATGTTCTGTACCTTTAATCCAGGCTGGACTGATACAAACGTGTATCTCAAACTATCAGAAAATGACTTTGTTGAACTAAACGAAATCACATTAAACACAATGAAAAACAGCATCACAGCAAGAAGACAGCTACCGTCCTCAGCGACACATAAACAGAAACACGAGGTCCGTTTTGCCTGTTTTATTTTTTTAAAGTTTTTACTGCATGTGAGGTTGACATGAGAGCATCATGCTTAAAACCATCCCTCCAGTGGTCACAGTGAGGATATGCATTCAATTTGTGGCTAAAACACAATGTTAATATCAGTACAAACAATATTAGTAAAACCAATTAGTGTGATTACTACAATTAAGAGTATTATGCAATTGGAATACCTGCATTAATGCGTTTATAGTCATGTTAGTACCAGAGTTAATAATAAATGTATTAATTGCAGGTATTTGTGTCACAGCTGACATGAGTCAATTTATTATAATTCACTTTTGACTTGTCTGATGAGCTGTTGCTGCTTTATGTTGCAGTTGGGATTCCAGTTCATCTTCATTCACATGATGCGATAATAAAAAAGGAGGGAGACAAACTTTCAAGTGCACTTTAAAAGCAAAAACAAAGTTCATTCAATAAAAAAGAAATTAAAATGAATCCAATACACATTTCTGGGACATCCAGACATTGTACTTCCCACAGCAACTATAGTTCAGTTAGCACCATGTTTTAGCACCACATATGAAACTCAACAACAGTCCACATCATTCTGTGAACTCACCAAGTGAAGTTTTCTTACCACAAAACACTGCTTAGTGTCTTCATTACCGAGCGAGAGTTCGGAGTATTCAGCATCTTTCAATTTACATTGTTCTCTCACTGATTGTAAACATATTGCAAATCATGCATGAAAAAACACGTCTACACTTGTGTTAAAACCAATGCTCTTGAAGTCGTGGTGCTGGAGACGCTGACTAAGGCGGCTTTGAGTACTTTTCATATATCTGTGAACATATTTTGTCATCGTGATACCTTCACGACCGTGCAAGATGCTGTTACAACACTTTACAGGTGTGTGGTTAAGATAGAAAATGTTGAGTTTGAAGATGGGTGTAGGTATAGTTGGAAGTAGGGAAGCCCCCCCCCCCCCCCCCCCCCCCCCCCCCACCTGGCCCCAAGATGTTCTCTACTTTAGCTTAGCATTAAGACTGGAAACAGGAGGAAACAGCAGGCATGGCACCAATTCAATATCTTTATCTTGTTTGTTTATTTCGTGCAAAACCAAAGAGTAAAAATGTCAAGTTGTCTCTGCTCTCCGGGGCAAGAACTGGTCAGGCTCAAGATAGTTGTTTTTAAACTACAAATTAACTAGTGAGCTGTAGAGGCGCTGGGAGGGAGGTGTTGTTACCCGTGGACAGATCCAGGCTGTTTGGTGATTTCCAGATATTATGCTGAGCTAAGCTAACTGGCTGCTGGTTACCGTGAGAAGTGAGAGTGGTATCAATCTCCTCATCTAACTCTCGGCAAGAAAAAGAAATGATTGTATTTCCAAAATTAGGTTGAAATGAGCATATTCAGTTTATTTCTTCACATTTTCTCAAAGAGGAACTGCTTGTTCTCCCGATAACCATTTTGATTCTAGCACCACTGTGGAGCAAGCTGAAACGCTTTTTGAAAATCGAAATATAGAAACTATTTGACATTGAATTGCATTCTGCTGCCCTGTCAGTTCACTTTTGTGTCCTCGGCCGTGCCTTCCCTCTCTCGCTCGGTTTCCCTCTAGGCTATATACCTTTGATGAGGTATCCATTGAACGTGATGTAGACATCCACGTCGTCGCTGTAAATCGCGTTCTCTCTCTCCCTCTTGTAGAGGCGGATCCACACCTCGTCCTTCAGCTTCAGCTCCAGCATCAGGCTCTGACTCTGCATGATGGAGCGGTCGCTGGGCTGGGCGTACACGATGGCCTGCTCCGTCTCGTTGTGCATGATGTGCAGATACGTCTCTTTGAAGTTCCACGTGTGGATGTTGACGTTGAAGAAGTAGATCCCCGGGACTTGGCAGAGGAATTTCCCATCGAACATGTTGAAGTGGCCGTCTTGGTTGACGAAGACCGTGTCAAACACGAGCGCCTGGTAGGACTCCAGGCTGTGGAGGGATTTGCGACGGCCGACGGAGAAGGCAGAGTGCTGGACTTTGCAGGGGTCTCCTGGGAGACCCGCCTGGCCCTTAGAGCCCTTTGAGCCCATGGGACCTCTGGAGCCTGAAAGGCCTTCTTGTCCAGCTTTACCTGGAGTTCCTCTGTCGCCACGTTCACCTTTGTCACCTGCGCAGAGCGATGTTAGTCATACCGCTGTCAGAAATGAAGCCACATTTCCTTCCCTGGTTTAGTTCAATTCAAGATAAACATGTCTAGAAAAGGAGGCGAGTCCACTAAATTCCACTTGAAGAGAATCCGTGGGAGCTACTTTGACAAGCATACCGCCAAGAACCCTGAAGTAGGCCCCTAAATCTTCTAAAAGCTCTGTCTGTCAATCAGCATATGTGGACTTTTAAAGCAGCAAAAGACAACTGATTTTGGCCATATATGGTTGGCAAATGGTGGGTTTCAAGTACATGTACATGGGCGGCTAATGGATATAGTACCTTTGAGGATGGTCATGTTGATGTAGGTGTGGACCTCTGGCACACGGTTGAACCCTGCTGTGGGAGCTCCGCTGCCCTCTGCTGGCTCCAGGTGATCACAGCAGTGATGACAGAGGACAGGAGGAACGTTTGGAGGAGGCACCAGGGCCACCAGGGAGGTGAGGGACAGAAGGGTGAGGACGCCCAACATAGCTGTGCCTACAGTAAGAACAGAGGAAGACGTCAGATCATTGGACGTTTCAGTTGCTCTTTAGCTTTGAATTCATTCCTGCTGGTGGATCTGGACCCACTGCGAATGGTCTGGTTTAAACTGAGGCCCCCGTACTTAAATCTCACAAAAGACAATGCAAACATGCAGATGTTTAGCATTGTTTAGCAGGATAATGTTCACCATGTTTACCATCTTAGTTTAGCATGTTAGCATGCTGGCATTTGCTAATTAGCACAAAAACACAGAACAGCTGAAGCTGGTGGTATAATTGGTCAGAAAGCAAAGCACAGATTAGGATTTTGACCTGATGATGGCGCTGAATACAACATGAAGTCATTATGGTTCATCATCTGGGGCACATGAATGTCTGTAATAAATCATGTCTGTGATAGATAATATAGTAAACACAGTTACACAGCAATCCATCAAATAGTTTTGACATGTCAACATCATGATGGCGCTGGATCACCACAGTCATTAGGATTCATCCTCTGGGGACCATGAATGTCTGTAAAAAATCTCATCACAAATCATCCAAAAGTTTAAGAGCTATTTCAGGATAAAAGTGGTGGACTGACCGACCAACCCACATCGTCATCCATAGATCCGTGCCTGGGTCGGGCCTTAAACAGTAAATTAAGCTGGAACTGCAGAGCTTTCAAAGGCATTTGGTTAACAGATGTAAGTGGTCTTGGTGCAGAACATGGGAGTTCAAAAAGGTCTGAATACTGTATAAGACGAGGCAAAACCACGGAGAGCTTTCAAAGCAATTAAAATGGTTTTAAAAAAGAGAGGAAGTTATGAGAGCAGGAGGAGGTGAAGGCATAGATGAGTTACTGCTCTGTTTCTAGGCACCAACGGTCTGATTTTGATTGATTGTTGATCAAACACAGCTGCAAGATTTAATTCACTGAATAAGAATCATGCAGAATTTTGCCTTTTCAATACATTTGAATGATTTAAGCGGAACTAAAAAGAATCAGAAGTTCACAGAAGCAAAGACTATTCCTCTCTATTTAGGAAACACATGTACGAGTCAAAATATCAGTTGTTCAGCAGCTGCTCAGGAAATCAAACATGATGTGTGGAAAAGCCGTGGAAAAGAGAAAGAGGAATCTTCAACCTTGAGCCAGAAAAAACATTCATCAGCTCAAAGAGAAGAACCAGGAGTCAGGAATTGAGGGGAAGAAAACTGATGAAGTGAAGCATTCTTACAAGAGAATAAACATATTTCTTCATGAGCTGACCGTGCATTCACAGCGGCATTTTAAAATGCCAAGAAGTTTACTGCTCTGCTACATCCACAGAGCTGACTCTGAGAGGTCAAGAATGTGCCTCAAAGACTCACTAATGCGCTTCTCATCCAAATCCCACAAGTAAGGAAAATGCCAAAATACGAAATAATGGGAGCGGCCGTGGCTACAAGGATCATAAATCATATGAACAATTACCCTGCAGGCAGCCCATAATGTGTCACCTTTTCGCCCAGGAAAGGTTGACTCATCCCAACGCCTTATTTTATCCAGACACAGTCAGTGGAGTGGCTTTTCTCATGCAGAGGGCCAAGCTGAAGAGTTTTCAATGGAGAAGCGATGGCTGTCTGCCAGACGCTCAGTGAACAGCCAGTTTTTGTGTACTGTAAGTAGAACATTGTGTGCTGCTGTGTTTATACAGGACAGCTGTAGCCATATAACTATGTACGACTCAGGAGAAGACCACAAACACAGATATTCTGCGTGTTCAAAAACTTCATTGTCTGTTTTAGTTTTGCTGCGAAACATCAGGCAAAACACAACTTGTACCAATGCCGTTGTCTCGCAATGGAATTCTTAAAGTGGACCAAAGGGTATTTGTGCGCTGCCACAGGGAGTTACCAGTTTATTAGGTACATACACTCTAATACAATCCACATTTTTAGCTTTCTGAAAGTTTTTTTAAAACTGTGTCGGAGAACCGTCGGTCATTTGGGGGATGGAGGAAATCAAATGGTTACAAAGAGACACCAAATGACCACAAAGAGACACAAAATGACCACAAAGAGACACAAAACGACCACAAAGAGACACAAAATGACCACAAAGAGACACCAAATGACCACAAAGAGACTCAAAACGACTACAAAGTGGCACACAAATGGCACTGAAAGATGCAAAACGACCACATATGGACGTAAAATGACCACAAAGAGACATATAACAACTGCTAAGAGATGCACAACAAGACAATTACGAAATGATATGTAACCACGTACCTATCAGCTGTACACTGGAGCCACTTTAAAGATGGCTGAGTAGTACCTGCTGTCTTCTGACACACGTTTTATATTGTGATATTTATTGGAAATGACCAACATAACCAACAGCAAGTAGGAAACTTTCCGGCGATCTCCCTCCGGCCAGCTGCCGCCTTATTTAGTTGTTTTTTTATTGGATAGATAACTCCTCATTTCCCTTCATGATTTAGCCGTTCCTCCACCATTGTGGGCTTTAAAGAGAGCAACAGTAATGAATAGAAACAGGGCGTCCGACAGAAGTTCAGCGCTTGTGGCCAGTTGGGACATCTTGGATGTCATGAGGAAATCATGTGCAAAAACAGATATTCGAATAGTCAGAACCTTTTTATCAGAAAAATTATTAGAATGTGCAGTTTCGGTAAATCTCGACAGCCCTATGCGGGGAGGGGCCCATAGAGAATGTCTCACAGGGTCCAGAATGTTGTGTAACGCCCCTGAGAACTTCTTTTAAAGAGACACAAAGACACACAACACAACTCAGAGATGGACGACTATAAAGAGACACAAGACGACTGACAAAAAGATACAAAACAAGCACAGAGAGACCCAAAGAGACAAACACACAACGTAGCTGCATCGTTTGTATGTGTTGTGTGTCTTTTTCAGTCTCGTGGGGGCCTTTTACATGTCATGGCGCCCATTGTCTCGTAATTCGTCCATGCACACTTGCTGCAGCTCCACTTGCCCTCCATGATGGTTGTTTAGAAGAACGGTTTAGTGCTGTTGCAGTCGTCGTAATTCGGATGACACACTGTCATCCGTCCACATTTACTCACACTCACACTGGTGTGTCTCTGTTTGTGTTCCCAGCTGCTATAGTGCACTTTCAATCAAAACTGTTATTGTTGGTCCTAATGGTGTTTTATCTGCTGTCATTCATCTTGCAGTGGAAGCCTGATGCTTGGGACTTTGTTAGGACTTCCAGACTGAACCACATTATTCAGGTTCACACACTGAACAGGGATACAGGCATTCATTACATAACTGGTTTTCTTGGAAACCTCCTCTTGAAATGGAAACTTGTGTATAAAACATAGCCTCCAAAAGGCTGGATTCTCATATCTAAGCTGTTGCCTAACTTAGCCTACATCTTGATGTTTTGGATTTCTCTTGCTTTTCTCCTTTGATATGAACACAAGTATTGTAGTAATCAAGTATAAGCTTAAAAGTCCAAGTTCAGTGAAGACACGAGCGTGGATACCATGCAGGGAAACCAACATGTACATGTTGCATCTTTGTAATATGGCTTGAAGCCTGTAGTGTTTCTCTTTGTGGTCTCGTGCAGCCCGGCGCGCGGGTCCGCTCGAGCGCAAACGTACGCGCAACCAGGTCGACGTTCGTCGTTAAATCCCCGCAACGTTCCCGTTCGGCGCTCGTGCAAGCACACGACCGATAAGTGAGAAGTTTATCTGAATGAATCTCACCTCGTTCACGTCTCTGCAGCCGCTTCAGTCCGCCGGGGGAGACAAGTCCTGAGTCAGCAGCCCTCTCTCCCTCTCCCTCTCTCTGTGAGATGTGCCCTATAGATCCCTCCTAGTTTCATGCAGACTAAGGCAACAAGTGTCTGCCCATTTAGCCTATCTGGCAATAACATCTGGGGTATGATATAGTTGCAGCCTGTAAAAGATGTTGAAGATGATGCCACCCTCTCGACCACCCTCCAGGATTCTGAAGTCTCTAAACTCCTCTGGGACTGCATTTCCTGTGTGCTGAATTCCTCCATTCCTCCATTCCTTCCTATCTGCTGCAGCTGCAGCTGAGGAAGGGGGGGAGGCTGCAATCTATATTTCCAGAACCTTGAATTAAGAATGATGTTCCGCTTAAGGTTTGATTTGGAGAGCTGCGGGGAAATGTGATTACAGGGAGTATAAAGGCTACACTGAGAGAGAAAGTTGGGAACAGAAACATGCAGTTTAAAGAGATGAAACGCATGAGAGGTGGAATCCCTGGGCCTCGAGGGTGTGTGTGTGTGTGTGTGTGTGTTTCAGGATACAACGGGCTTATCCTTTGATAATGAATCACTCACACAGACTCCAAGGGTAATCTCCATAATCCCAGATCAACTTCAGATGCAGCGCCACTGATCCTGCTTCTTGGCGGATGAAAGGACTAAATGTTGTTTGCTGTGGATCGAACATGATAAAAAATGGACGAATGAGAAACGCCTTGTTTGTTAGACTTGCCGCTTGGCTTCAGAGATGCTTCTATTATCCAACCTAAAGAACAACATGCTGAAGTTGGACCAAAAGGCAAATGAAACAGGCAGGTTTTTTCTTCTTCTTGTGGTGTAAAAATGTATCTGTGGAATGTCTTGGTCTAATCTAAACAGGCATTATTTTTCATGATGTTACCTTTTAAGGCAGTGACTCACAGCCTTTTTGGATTGTGGCCCTTAAAAGGAATAATTTAGAGGAAATACACGTATTTGTTGTCTTGCGAAGAACAATTGATCAACGTTGGCGGCACTCTTGTCTGGTAATATCGGCCTACAGCTTAGCATAAAGGGTCGAAACAGCACCGGTTCATCATCACACTTTGTTATTTCCACTGATCAAAGTTGAACTTCACGTGAGATGCTAAGATGCTAAGATGCTAAGATGCAAAAGTGAATTCGCCACTGTTATTTTTGCCCTGAATCAGTGAGCTTTTGAGGTGCTGTTTCTTTCTTTTTTAAACCTTTGGACAGAGTCAGGCTCGCGGTTTTGGCCAGTTTCCAGTCTTTGTGCAAAGCTAAGCTAACTGCTGCTACTAATTGCTGCCGGCTATCGCTTTTATATTTAACGTCTCATTCTCATCTTAGTCTTGGAAAGAAAGCGAGTACGGGTATAATTCAGGAAGAATAACCCTAAATATACACACACACACACACACACACACCCATTGACCCCCATGTCGCAGTTGTTTGCAGTCCTGTCAGAGAACAAGAGGAGGATGAGGCAGAATGTGTGCACACGTGTAACATGAGCACAGCTGTTGAACATTACTGCCTTTGGGTCCCGAGGGTTGAGGTCTCATAGGCTGTTCTGCAGTTATATCAGGAGAACATTCCTCTGGTTCTCCGGCTGATGTAAACTAAGAGAGTCGTCTGAAACCACCTGATGCTATCTTTCTGTAAACATTTGTTATCTGTTGTCTTTGGGAATCAGACGCTCATTTCCCAGCGGAGCTCATACGTCAGCTGTCTCTCTAATGTCTGTCTGACCCCAGTAATCCTCCTCTCTCTTTCAGGTTGTGTTTCATTTGAAAGCATTGCAGTTGTGAATCAAAGTGTCATGTATCTCTCTGTTTGGTATCTGTTTTATGAGCTCCAGCAGCATCACATGGACTTCTTCCTCTCTCATGACCTCGGAGTCAGTGAAAAGTCTCACTCCATTGACAGATATGTGCGCTTTTGGAATCGTGTTTGCCCCCCCCCGACATAACCTCACCCCGATTTTTACCTAAAAAAAGAAAAAAATGTTTTGTGGCTGACATAATTAAGGGGCTTTGCATTCAAAGTTGAAAACCAGAGCTGGGTTCACAACATTCTTGTGGTTCAGCTCAGGAAAAAAAACCCAAAGACGATGACCAGTTGGTAAGCAAAGCACACTGCAGCAGTTCAGAATCCGACAAATGTGACGCTCACATCGTGAGCAAACGAGAGAATGGAAGTGAGAATAATTTAAAAACGAAAAATGATGAAAGAAATCTAAATAAAGTCTTAAAAAAAGTGGTAACAGTATCTATTATTGTGGAGCTTGAAGTGTCTAGTTTAATAGATATATTTTTAAATCTTGAGCGCCACAGGGTTTAATTTTATTTTTGATATATCTTTAAAAGTATAAAAGTGGTAGAACAGTTTATTTTTGCACACTTTGTCACATATTAACATGAAAAAAAAGCATTTTACCCCACACGTTACACATTTCCCTTTAATGTTTTCGTAAAAAGGTTTCTCAATAAATGTGATGGCCTGAACTAAACATGGTATGGTTGCAATGTGTTATCATCTACTCAAGCTCTTTATTAACTCACATGTCATGTTTTGTGACTGATACGTTGACTCACAATTGCATTTACGAATCAAAAAAAAGAATCAAACTTTAGCTTGTTGTGTCTAACGCCGGGTCACAATAACCGATTGTCTTGCATCTGATCGGTGACCCAGAAAGATGCCAGCTCGAACTTTATTGCATCATTTTTCCATTTGGGTCAGCAAAATGTGCCACGAAAAAGACTGCGAGGACTGAGACACTCAGCAGAAAGTGCTCTATTTAGTACCATTTATGAACACTGATGAAAAGCAACTTCTGTGTTGTTTCTCACTGACGCGGCTAAATACCTCGTATTCTCTGTGAGGTGAACGGATGTCGCTGGTTCCAGAGTTAAATGTCAAACCACACTCTAATACACATTCTCACTCTCACACACACCACCAGGACCACCTGACAGGACATGTCAACACTCAAAACTACACGCACACAACTCATGATTCTGCCTCTCACACTCTTTCTCACACCGGCGCACACATGCCCACCCCTCAGCCCTCAGCCCTCAGCCCTCATTCCACAACGACACAGGAAGTCAAAGGGTGACCCATTTCTACCAGCAGCTTTATTTTGTTTGGTCGCTGCGCAGACGTCACAACAGTGTGCATCGGAAATATATACTGCATGTGTAGAGCATAGAGCAGCGACATCTACCACTGGCCTCAATGATTTACGTGACTCTAGAAATAGCAGTCTAATGCACATTATTCTAATACTCGTCTACAATATAAGCCAACTGTTTATTAAACGTTATCAAGCAGATGATCTATTTGAGGAATTATGATTCATTCTGATTAATTAGCTGGGAAATTGATCTCTTAAACAGCAGGAATGTATTTATTAAGTTGAACAAACAAATGAGATTAACTACAAAAAACATCAGTGGCAAACCAGCTGCCTGACAGCAGATCAGTATAAACTACAATCAATTCATTAAATGCTTAAATGTTGGTCAGTGTCGTACCCTTAACCGGCAGCTTGGTTCATGCGAGCGATAACAGACATCGTGTACGACATTAGATTAGATTTAACTCAGCAGTGCTCATATGTTCTCTATTATAAGTAATTTATCACTATTTACATCATCAAAACACATTTAAATCATGTTTCACTGCTTTCAAAATCCCAAATCTGCCTGCAGGAATGAAGATGTTTTAAAGTTTTAAGTTAAAGTAATTAAAAACATTTTTAAAACACAGTTATTAATACCTGACACTAGCATTTAGTTTAAAATAATGTTAACTTTCATGCTTTGATATACTTAATAAAATGCAGCGTACTGACTTAGGAGTCCTACAGGATTGTACACATTCAACAATGAGGTATTGTACACCGTCCTACATATGTATCGGCTAAATAATGACTCGGCAGTATGTCTATAAACAATATACACAACTGGGTGACTTCTAGTCTCCCTCACATGTCTGACTCCATCCCTTTTATTCAAGGTTATTCTTTAACCGTGCGGTGTCGTCAGACTGTCCATTGAAACTCTGTTCTCACTCACAGGCCGAATTATCTTTCACCGATCTCACGAGGACGCATTACCGTACAATTATTGTCCTTAGCGAGCAAAGTGAATCCAATGTTGGTTTGGAGTAAATATAGCAACATAACACCAGAACAGAATTATCATGCAGCGCTGCAGTAACAGCTCCAAAGAGCGGTCGAGCGAGTTTCACTTATTGTTTTGGAATTCCAGCCCACAACTTTACTGTTTTGTTTCACTCTCGCCGCTCTTATTAACCTTGTTCGAAGCAGCAGCAGGCAGCTGGCGTGTTTCTTTTAGCCTATAAACGTCCTCTGTAACAACAGACAGCTGGTGGTGAGCTGGAGAACATAGTGGAACATTTAGCAGCTAAGGAGCCAGATATTTCCCTCAGTAGCTGGTGGAGACGGAAACGGAGCAAAGTCGGATTTACATTCATCCAAGTGGTCAGAAAAATGCCTTAAATATAAATGCTAATATAGCTCAGCGTCTGTTGGAGGCAACTGTTTGCCAAGACGCTACGACAGCTTGTTCTGCTGTCCCTAAGTGACTAAAAACTGAATCAAGCAAAACAATCATGGAAGTTTTCCTTGTCAAAACTGCACAAACACTCCACATATTCTATGAGAGATGCTTGCTTCTACAATCAGAATATCATCAACAATCAGTCAGGTTGCTTGTGACGTAATCGCACTACTTCTTTTCGATACACTACTGATTTTTTTCAGATGGATTTATTGCTGAACGTAGTCTGCAGCTCTTTGAGCGTCAGATACCCTGTTTTACAGGGCTCCACGGGCATGGAGGAAGACCTGCACATGGCACCAGCCATAGGCCAGGCCGCATAGTTGCCGCCAGCAGCTGCGTCAGGTACCTCCACCTGTTGGCTGTCAGAGGATACCAGAGTTAGAGTGGGAGCGTTAGGAGGGCGTGGAGCAGAGGAGGTTGGGCACATCTGGGAAGGAAGGTGAAGAGGGAGAATGAGAAGAGGAGGGCTCGGGTCGTCATCTGACACCTCCTCCTCTTCTACATGAGCAAACCTTTCATCGTCATTGCCTTCCTCGTCTTCCTTTCCGATGCCGAAGCCGGAGTCTGGGCTCTGCGGCTCCCTCTTCAAGCTCTCGTAGGTTGGAGAGGTGTCGAGGGAAGGGTGGAGGGAGAGGCGGAGGTTGAGGCTGTTGTGGAAATCATCCTGGTAGGTGAAGTAAGCGGGATTGGGGTCAGTTCGTGCCGAGCTGCTGGAGGAGCTGGACATGAAGTAGCCCATGTTGGAGAAGCAGGATGAAGAGGAGGAGGAGGAGTTGTCAACGACCCCGCTGGTGTCTGAGCCGGCCGAGGGGTCGCTCCTGAAGTGAAGCAGGGCGCTGGTGGAGCTGGAGGAGGGAGAGGTGGAGGGGACCTCGTCCCAGCTCTCGCATATCTCCACCGGGGAGATGCTGTCGCATGGCTGGGCGGTGAAGAATGACTCGGGAGCTGACAGAGGATTCAGCCATTTCTAAGTCAAAGGAAAGAGAGATTTGGAGTAGAAAACGCAGCTGAAGAAAGACACGATAGTGTGAAAAAAGTTTCAGAAAGTTTTCTTTGTGTGTGGGTGTGAGTTCCCCGTCTTGACAACGTTTCTCTAAGCCCCCAAAAAGAGATTATACTGTTTTCACAGGCCAATGAGTACTCGTGACTAGTAAACTGACAAACAGATGTGTGAATGCAGATGAATAGGGATCTTTGTTTCACATAACATTCTCATATATTAGACAAATTGTAACACTGAGTCGTTGGAAATCCCGTAAATCCAGTACTTAGTTACTGAAAGGCAACTTAAATGTGATTTCAAGTCACTTAAGAATTTATACTTTTACTTCGCTACATTTTGAAGAGAAACATTGTATTTTGTTAACCCACTAAATTAGTTTGACAGCTATAGTTACTAGTTATTTACAGAAAACCAATCATTCTACTGATGAATTTACCAATGCAGGACTTTCAATTAAGGTCGAGTATATCTTTATAGTGAGGTGTTACTGCTTTCACATAACAACATAATGCCAGTGGAGCGTTTGTAGGGTTGTACTTGTATCGTGTAGCCATGACTGACTGTAAACAGTGAGAATAACATTGGTCCCAGCATTGAACCCTGGGAGAGGGGAGACAGTAGAAACTAAACATCTTTAGCCACAGCCGATTGTATTAATTGTACCTGAAGACTTTTGATGTGGCTGTGCATCACAGTGAATCGAGCTGCTTAGTTCTTGTGAGCGGACTAAAAAGCCAACAATTAATCAACTGAATCAATGTCGTCAAACGAATGTTGAAGGAGAAATTAAAAGAAAGGCTCGACAACTTTCTTCAAATTTAAGAAGAAATCCAAACAAGAAAGTGAAAAGTGAATCATACTTGAATTTTACAAGCCATGTGAGTATTACAGAGTTGTGTTACTCGTGTTAGTCGTGTGTGTGTAAATAGTTCGTGCGATTTCTGGGTAAAGGCGTCAGTCAGTGAAGCGCATCTGTCAAAATGCTCTGTGTGGTGAGGACATAGTGGTTAAAAACGCTCAGTGCTCGGTGAGGACGTTTATTTTTACCTTTAGATTTCCTCCGTGTACAGAGTGGAGAGTGTGGAAATATTCAGAAGGGTTTGGTACTGCCTTCCCTTTGAGGAGCCTGAAATGGCAAAAAAGGGAGCCGTGAGATAAGACACAGTACACGGCAACACACGCACACACAGAGACCGACACACACGAGCCAGCGTTATGCTCACCCTCTGCTCGCACAGCTCCAGTAGAGGACGAGCGTTACGACGAGGAGACCCAAGCTGAGCATCACTCCCAGTAAAGTCTGACCCAGGAACCACTCTGGAACAGAGAGCTGACGTTACAATGTGCAAAAAGGCATGAACAAGCCAATCATTTTGTATTCTCCCTCAGATCTATAACATCTAGTCATTCATTAACAGGCTCTCATCGTTACAACCCAAACCCTCCTCTGCTGCCCGTGTGCTTCTCAAGGGAAAGATGTGTATAAATGGTTCTTCAATCTATTTCATTGTGGGTTTCAAATGTAAGAAATGCATTAAACCTCCTATTGGTAGGATGTTCCAGCGGCTTGGAGCATTAAAGCTAAAGGTAGTTTCACCAGTTTTCGTGGAGACCAGGATATGTATGCATGGATGAGTTTTCCAGCATTCCCCTGGCATAAAAAGGCTCCTTACCTTCGCAATATTATCTAAATGATAAAATCTGGTTTTAACTATTCTGTTAATTTGGCTCTGGACCGAGGTTTCTGACCTGTTTGATGCTTTCCATCTTTTCCCTGCTAAGCTGTTCTGATAGTGTGTTAATACGGCTCAGATCATTGAGGAACATGGAATTAGTTGCATGTCATCAGCATAGTTACTTTTGACGCAACATAATTAGTTAAAAAAAGAAGTAGGTGAGGATGGGACATTGGAACATTTGAGGCTCTGAACCACCGCTCTAAGATCAACAGCATCGACTTGTGCAACATTTGCTTTAAATGGCAGTGAATTGAGAAGGCGGCAGGATCGGAGCATGACTGTGATTATTGGAATATTTCCCTCAATAGTTCATATTTTGTGGTGAAAGACGGCTGCCAAGGTACAACACCAGACCCCCTAATCGCGCCTACAAGGAAGCAACCACATAAGGTAACTCTGTCGGTGCTTGGTGTTGACCCTGAACCAGAATATGGGTGACTACATCTCCCAGCAGGTCTGGGATCAGTTTGGGATCCCAGAGAGCAGATATCTATTTCCTCGTTAAAATGACAGCTGTAAGCCTGTGAGCTGTTTTAGTTGTCATTCAAAGAACGTGGAAATGCAGAACGTTGTTTACCTTGATCCTGTGATGTCACCGTGTCTGTCGCACCCACCCAGGATGTTGTTGGACTCCAGTTGCTCCAGTGACTGTTGGGAACTTTGGGTTTGACTCTCACCCTGACCTGGCAGTGCCCCTTTAGTTTCCCAGCAGATATGCGTAGCTCTTGTTCGAGTGTGGACAGAGTGCTGGCCTCCTGATAACGGGACAATTCGGCGCAATATTAAAATTGGGTTGTATCCCAACAAACCAGAATTGATTTCTCAAAGGGATTCCCACCAGCCTCAGCTGTACTTTGGGCATGGTAAACATTGCTAAACACATCATCATGTTAGCATTGGCATTGTCAGTATGTTAGCATGATGACATCGGCATTTAGCTTGCAGCACCTGTGTCTGATCTACAGCCTCACGTAGCTGCTGGCTACGGGGTCTTGATCTTCTTCTTTTATGCATAATGACTTACTATTATGCGGAAATAGCATGTTACCAAAAAGAGTGTAGTAAATACGAGTTGTATTTTTTTTAATAAAATGCCCATTCATGCATGCACGTGCATATAGGCACTTACGTTCCATGACTTGTTGTCCTGCTTGATCTGAACTTGGAAGTCAAAGGATGAGAGGTAGAGAGAGGAAGGAGCGCCTTGGCTCCATGATATCCTCGTCTCGTTGACAGTGCTGCTGACATTGGGGACACCTGGAGGATGCATTTTGACTGTAAACACAGACACACACACACACACACACACACACACACACACACACACACACACACACACACACACACACACACACACACACACACACACACACACACACACACACACACAGACACATATAGAAAAGAATGCAATCAATTAATTCCTGATGTTTAAAAAGGTTGGCAAATGATTTTGTGTAACACTTGAAAAATCCCCAAAAGGTTGGTCATAATGTGCTTCAGATGGCCTCCTAAACACGTTATCGTGGTGAAGACTTTTTATTTGTTGACTTTTTTGAATGAGAGATTATGTCAAATCATTTTTTAGAACCAGATTTGTGAATTACTTCACAGAAGCAACTAAGAAGGCCGCAGCTTCCTGGAGAAGTACGAGCCACTTACTGTGATTGTATGGCAAATAGTTTGTGAGGTTCTCCGCCATCGTCCCGTTGCACTCCACTCTTATGCAGGGAATGTCTTTAAAAGTGTTGAACAGCTGGAGGGAGCCATAATGAAATCAATTACAGTGAAGACAGAAATCACATGAATCGTTTAGCTTTGCAGCGAGACTGTTGATTATTCTCAAGCATGTATTCTTTATTGCAGTGTGACATCTTTTGGCTGATCGAAAAATTCAAAAAAAAAAAAAAAAATTCAAAAAAATCAAACAGTGATTCAACAGGGTAAAATAGAGAAATCCGTTAGATGTTTACATTTTCTTATGGATGATATGTTAGTGACTTACGTCCGTTTCAAAGACAAAACTGCAGCCTGAAGGAGCGTTTCGGTGTTGTTTCAGCTTGCAGCTTCGACTGAGTGAAGAAATGGACAAACATGAGCACGAACATGCTGCAAAATCCGGACCAACTGACGGAGCTGTCCCGTTCTCATGTTTTTATCTCCAAAGCCCCAACATGAAATAAATATATCTCGAACATCTTACGTAATCGTTTCCTCATCTTTCCTGTAGTTCTTGGTGACCCAGGTTTTCTTGATACCAAAGATCCAGCAGTCCACACCAGGAGCCACGGCAGAGCTGTCCCAGGTACAGCTGACGTTGTTGACGAAGTCATTCACGCAGGAGAGTCCTTGAGTGGCTGAGACATAACAGAACAAGAGAGAGATTAGGACGGTGGCACTTTATCAGTGCCATTGGACTCGTCCTTCATGTCAGGACATTCCAACAAACCAGCTGGTCTCTTTTGACTTCTGGAGTGGCAGCCGGCACGGTGAAAGTGTAATCAGCCAACTTCACTTTTGAGGAATTACAAAATGTTTCAGTTGATCGACTGTAATGCAAAAATGACATGTGACTTATGAAGTATCGTTGCGGCTTGAAGAAAAGAGACAGTGGCGCTTCACTTTGCTTCAAAAACAACAAAATTCACTCGGAAGACAAAAATAAAAATCAACGTAAGAAAAAAACGTGTTATTTTCTATCCCTTGTGCTGAAAGGACAGTAACAGAGAGACAGAGACAGTTTCAGGTGAGACTCAGTTATACCTTGCACGCCTTCGGGAGAGTGCGTTGCATGCACTGAAAACAGACCCACTAGGACGTATAAGGACACCGGGATCTCCATGGCCATGACCACAATGTCACTGTGAACAGAGGACATCAGTGCATAATGTGCATTAGAATGAGAATCTGAATCAATACTGTTAAATACATTCACATATTTGGCAGAAAAAATGGAAGAGTGGAACTTAAATGACAAAGAGGGTTGTATACATGTTGAACCCAAAAAGCGGCGCTTTGGAATATGTATCACTTTCTTTTTCTTTATAACGTCGTTATTATTTGAAGCTATTGTCTTTGTTACATTCATGTCAATAAAGCATATTGTATTGAAACTGGGCGGATTGAGAACAGTTACCCCCAAAACAAGTGTCTATACCTCTGTGATCATTTCTTTATTATGTAGAGAAACTCATTTCTGAAACTAGGCAAATCGTCATCGGCAGAGCGGCGTACGGCTTTGAGAGTGAGAAAACATTACACTGAGCAAAATACTCATCCTGAGCAGGCGGCAACAAGCAGTTAGAAGTGAAACTTGACTGAGAACACTAGCCCCGTATTATATTATATTAACAGCGTGCTGTAAAGAAAGAGTTTCCAATCGGTCATACTGATAATCATTAAGAGGTTTCTTTTTAAAGTCAACGGCCGTGACTGTGTTTTTCCGTCAAAGCCTGAAGTGAGCACGACTGGAAGTGACTTTATGGAAAGTGCAGATGTGTCACCGTATCTGACATTATAACACGATGCACAGGGGAAACAAAACACACCTGTTCCTGATAACAAACAGCAGGTCAGGAGAGTCACATAATATCGTCTCAATGCAGTCGAACAGTCAGAGCCAGAGTGTAAAGACGCTGTGAAAAAAATGAAAGTAGTAGAATATATAGACTCAAGTTGTTCCAACTTGCACGTTACTCTCGTTTGATTTTTGACAGCAAACAGCAAGAAGAAAGTGATACAGTACCTGATGAGCCTCGGTCAGTAAGGGGTCCCTGAGAGGAAACACATTGCAGTCTCCTCTGCCGGACTGACGAGTTCAGGTGACGTCCTTCTCTTCTGTCTCTTTCTGTCCCTCTGTCTGTCTACTCACACATCAGCATCTCAATCTCCCTCCCTCCCTCCCTCCCTCCCTCTCTCTCTCTCTCTCTCTCTCTCTCTCTCTTTCTGTCGCTCATCCCTCCGTCTCCTCATTCTCGCCCCTCTCTCTTCTTTACGGTGCCCAGTGACATTTTCCACTTGTAACCACATAGCCTGTGTCAGGGGCTCTTACAGGAAGCCTCATGAGGCTGTGTGTGATGGTGTGAGAGGACGGGTGGGGGTGGCGGGGGAGGAGGGGGTGGTGAGTGTGTGTGTGTGTGTGTGTGGTGGGGGGGGTTACTGCAGAGCAGAGCACCTCCTCCTGCTCACCAGCAACAGGCTCTACCTGGACGCCGTTAAGATAATAATTGCACCGAAAACAAGAAAGACAAAGCACGCCACATCCTGTTTCAATCACGACGTAAAGTGGGGTTTGTACAAAAGGCTTGTCCTATGAAGTGGTTGGTGTCAGTGAAACTCAGCTTAAACTGAAGATTCAGAGGATTAAAGTGGCTAAAGCTACCAGATTTAGAACCGTGGGGGTTGTTGAAATTACACACACACACACACACACACACATTCAGGAGTTGTACGGCGTCAAAACCACCGCTGTTGCAGCCGCAACCACTGCAGACGCATACGTACACTTCTCATGTGCTTCTATAGCGGCGGAGAGGAAAGCCAAAGCAGCAGCCTTGCTCTTCGCTCAAAGGTCACCGAACATTTCATTTCCTCCGATTGTTAGTTTGCTCATCCGTCGCAATCATGGTCTCAAATGTAAGACACCTGTCCATGAGAGGGGACTGATGAAAAAAAAAAAGGTTGAATAGTTGCGTGAGTGCACCATTTGTTATGCTTACCACCATCATTTTTGCCAACAGTGATTCCACTAGTGTGAGAATTATTGATGAGGGTGGGGTTGATGAATAAGGGGGTGTCATGCCTTATATGTCTTATACATAAACTCTCTAATAAAGCGGTGCAGGATACTACTGCTTTATCCGCACATCTGATTGGTTATCCACTTTGGATGCACATTTTTTTTCCAACTCAAAGGGAGCGTCCAAACCACGAATGAATACGCCTGGTGAGGATTTTTCACGTCATCTCATGTCAAATATAAAGTTCAGCCCCCTCTCCCACCCCAATGACTTTCGTACAGTCCCTAATTAACAACGGCGTGCTTTGTTCATCACGCAAAGGGCCTCCGCAATGCAACAATATATGGTATATGGAGAATAAAGTCACGTTGCAGATGGAGATTGAACAAAAGGGGGATATGGTGAAACGTTTGTAAGAGTGTAACAGTAAAAGTAAGGCGCAGAACAGCTAAGATCAATGTCAGTATCTACAAGTGCTCATCTCAGTCTTAAAGTTCAATGAAGGGCCATTGTGCAACGCTCATCCACGCTGTACGTAGCCGTGCAAACCACACAGCATTCACGCATACAACAACAACAACTGTTGCAACACGTCGCGTTTGAACTCAGAAGGCAGCAGCAGCCGCCTTGTTTGGGTGCCTGAGTGGGTTTCGGGCCTGCAGTGGGCCAGAGGTTGATCAGATGCACTCGCTTAGGTGTCTCGGCATCAGCTTGCAGCGGTAACAGGAGAGAGACAAAGGCAGCGGAGGGGCGACAGGAAGGAGAGCGCGCATCTCTCGCCCGAAAAGGTCAGAGTCAGCCGAGCCTGAGTCGGGAAGCTGCTGAGGTGGCCATAGCGGTGTCTGTGCTCAAATGCAACAAGAAAGCAGTCTCCATCAACAGACCACAGAGACATGGGAGGGGCTGGGCGGTTGTGAGGTTGAGAAGGTGAGAAAAATAACAAGGGGGGGGGGGGGGCACACTCATATGGAAAAAACCTGTAAGTCTATAAAAGAAAAGGTGCTACCCTTACATTTTACAGAGGTATAGCTCACATGTTGCTGATTCAAGAACACTATCTGCTTCGTCTATTTAACGGCTTTGACTCATAGCGGAGAAGTCAAACACTTTCGTACGTTCGATTCCTGCAAGTGAGGGCCAGAGTTGACAAAGCTCTATATCCTGTGAGGCTGTAGTTGCGGTTGCACAGAGGTGCGTTGAGCTACATAATGTTAACATGCTCACAGTGACATGCCAATGTTCACCAGGTATAATGTTTAACAAAACACAAGTAGGCCTGCGGTTGAGGCTGATGGGAGGGAAGGCCTAGTTATACACCTATTGAGTCACAAACTAAGAATTAAGCTTATAATTCTGATGATATAACGGCAACAATTTTTTAAATGATCCCACTATCATCATATGGGTTAACTGTCATGCCGTGACATGAGGAAATCATACCATGTAGCTGAAGTAACAGACGAGTTATCAGTTGACTGTGTGTTGTTGAGTCACCGCGTCGACGTCAACCATTCCTCAACCATTCCTCTCAACCTCTGCGTAGTAAAGAAGCGATCAGATTTCTGCTACAGATACTCATCTTCTGGGTCTGTCTTGGTAGGAGAGGCAGCAGCTTGTGACAAAAGGCAAGTTTCAGTGGTTTCAGTTGAAACCACCTCCATCCTGCTGCCTTTACACATCACACAGAGACAAGTAACCCCTTCAGCTGCTGCTAGCACTCGGCGGTTTAGCTGCTTTAGCTTTAGTCCGAGGTAGGGACTTCTTTGTGTGTTATGTTCCCTAAATGTTAAGACAACTCATCTTATTCATATCTCATCTTGAGGTAGGAGAAGAAAAAAAAGGAATTCAAAAACAATGAAAGTTTGATTTTGCTTAACACTTTTTACATTATATCTGAATAAATGCACACACACACACACACACACACACATCTGATTACAGTTTAGTCAAGCCTAAATCAAAGGTTTATCACAGATATCTTTTGTCAAACCAATAATATTTCCAGTGTTGTTCCACCTCTAACATAACCCTCCTCCTGTTTATTTATTGTTAAAGCAACAAGCTACCAGCATGTATGTTATTATACTTTTACTTTATTACATGGAGCCCAAAGTGTGAATGACAAGGAACCAGTGTGTGATGTGGTCTCCACGACCTGTCAGCGTCTTGTCGAGCTTCTGGTTCATGATGTTCCTCTCCGTCCACTGGACTGCAGGCCGAGCCACGGAAACGAACGTTAGGATCAAATGCAGCACGTCGGAAACAAACAAGACCAGAACAATGAAAGGACGAAAAAAGAATAGAGAGGGTCGGGAGGAATAAACGTTCTACCGACCCACTTCATCCGTCGTGTGGCCGTACCAGAGGTGGGGGTCGGCAGGCCAGGCGGGTGGAGGGTGGCTGACGTAGGAGTCCCTGGAGAGGGACTTCCATGTTAAAGAAGCACCTAGAGACAGAGGGTTCAGTGGGGTGAATTAAAGGGGAAAGTGAAGGGAAAAAAGTGCGAAAAGGGAAATAAATTGTACAACCACACAGGTGAGTCTGTACGGTAGCCTACTTTGATCTAACTGCTAACGTCAGCGTGCCCAAAGTTAGCTCGAGGCTGATGGGAGGGTCGATGTTTTGCACGTCAAAAAGTATTGGACAAAATTCATATTTTGAGATGATAGTGCTAACAAAAATTGTTTATCAACCCCAAACATGAGTGTTTAACAGTTAATTAAGGTCACAAATGTAAGATATAGTGCGAGACGTTGGTTCAGCCACTTAAGGTACACGTGTGTCGTGTGGGATATCTGAACTATGTTGCAACCTTAGGATTGTGTTTTATTGTGTTAATGTGAGACTATGTAGTTTAACGCTTGCCGAACAGTTATGAGATAGTTACTTGTAGAGTAACAACTACTCAGTAGTTTCAGTTATATAGCAGGACCGATCTAAAGCTGGCTAACATTAGCCACCATAAGCTAGCTGGTCAAACCAGACCAAGTAATCTATAGCAACAAAGCCTCCCAGTGTATTTAATTGAGAATGTTTTGTTTATTCTTTTTTAGCTAATTCAACTGTTAAATTGTAGGAGGAATGTGTTATTTCTACTTTTAGAAGTCAACCTTCTCTTGATTTAGCCAAACGACACCGTACCACACCTGGCGTGCAGTAAGTTAGCTGGTCACACGGTGCACATGGCAACATTCACAGCTGAATAATTCAGCAGGATGATGCAGATCATGTGTCAAACTTCTCAGGATTCCCTTGATTTACTATCAATGTCGCCCGTGTGGCCACTGCCTCTAAAGTAATGTTTATGTGTTAGTGTAACAACATATGGGCAGCAGAGTATTGAACAATAACTGGTTAATCACAGGAGCTGCCCTTCCTATTGAAGACATATTGTTAAACCCAATAACACGCATGGTTATTTGCATATTAAAGGAGGCCTTTGACATAATTAAAATATACAAATAATGTACGGACCTGGACATATTTTGGTGCGAAGACAGTGGCTCAAGCTGTGATAGCTGTGTGGGTACGAACAGGCTGATCCAGGATCAGCATAGTGAGGCAGCGGCAGGGACGGCACCCGAGGGCTTTCTACTGCCCTCACCTACGACACAGCGTGTTCAGAGGAAATCATAACTAGAACAAGAACACATTGTTAACACGCAGCAGCCACAAAAAAAAGAGAGAAAAACAATTGCCTCACCTGTGTCTTTGCTGGTTTTTGGCCAACTGAGCTCATACTGAGATAATAAACCGCAGGAGCGGTGAGTCAAAACAAAAGGTGTTAAATTTCTTAAGAATGTCATGCAAGACACCCAAGAACATTACGTCAGGTGACACCTCTGGACAAGAAAAAGAAGAAAAAAAAAGACAAAACTGACATTTTAAGAGAAATGATCAGCTATAACCTTGATGCAAAAAAACCCTGTAAACTGCACATATAGATTTATGTTTTGCACAATTATTCTGGTGATATTTGCTATTCAGAGCCATAGACTTACTGGTCTGATGACAATGGCGAGCGCAGGAATCGAGGAAACATCTGGAACAATGGTTTGTCAGATGAGCAGGCTTGAATAGGTTAAACCTCTTTAACCGCATACTTTCAAGTCCCCCAAGAAAAAGTGGCTTCTTTAGATACCAGTGAAAACAGAGAAGCCAAGGGTTTAAAAATACGCATCTCCATCATAAGACAGACATGTGAGGTGAACGGCACGTTAATGCATCTCTTATATCATTCGCAGCAGCATTTGAAATGTTTATTTATCACCCCCGCAAACTCAAAAACAAAACATTTTTCATTTCTTTTATTTAACTTTATTTCACAATTGTATGCCATTTATTGTGTTCTTTGTTATAATACCACACACAAATGTCAACTGGCTAAAACAATATAAAACATAACTTCCACAATTTGTCATTATTTATATTATGTACATGCACTCATACATTTAGAGGCAAAAAAACTCTCAGGCCTTCGCTTTCTCTCAAGTGCACTTCCATCCTGTCTGCTGGTTGAGAGGCCATTCCAATGAGGATCCTTCAGCTTCGGTTTACCACATGGACTTCAAGACGTAATAGCGTTTTGGTTTATACAGGTTTGTATTCCTTTTTGTGAGCATTGTGGGAGAAAATAACCGAAGTGATGGTATGCTATTTATAACCAATCAAGAGGCGAAACGCACACATGCAGCAACAGTTTGTGTTACTTTTACAATGCAACGTCTCGTCTCATCCTGCAGCAGTCTGGGAAGCAGAAGACAAACTAGAGTTCAGCGTGTGTGTGAAGTTCAACACCGTGTCTTGACAGATAGCTTCAGTCCCAGGTGGATTCACCAAACAGAGAATCTGAAAACTAATGTCCTCTTTAGCTCCACTGCGATAAAAGATCGTTTTAACTGCTCGGTGGAAGAAACGCCCTGACCCACTTTCTTGCGGTCGCTCTTCCATTCCGCGAGGTGGACAGAGCATCACTTCCTGCCAACATGATGAACTGCCAGAGTTTAGCTTACAACCAATATACAAGTGCCGGGATTTGTCTTCTACCTAAATTGAACGGAGTCTTTTGATGCCTTTTCTGGGAACTCCGAGATGTGAGGGATGTGTGGTAGGAACGAAACAAGGGGATCGGCAGCACAGTGGGAGGAGTGACTTCCACTGTGCATCCGACTGCTTTATCTCAAGTTTCATGCCGCAAATCGTTAACTATCTACAATACTTCTGGGTTTGATAAAGAAAAAACAAGAATAAATGGAAGTTTAAGAATAAACAAAATCCCCTCCTCTGCCACAGACTGAACTACACACTGAGTGGTCTGGACGTCGTATTTCTACAGCTCTGTTGAGAAGAGTACTATGACTTACGGTATTAATGGAGGCATGAATGAGCATCAGCTGCGCATTCAAAACGCAGAAATATTTCTTGAAGAAGATCTAAATTGGGATCTTACTGAACTTTTGTTGTTCTAGAAAAAAAAAAAAAAGGAAGAAAAGAGAGAAACAGGCTCTCTTGCCACCTGTGTAATAGCTTGACAATAAAATGTGGATTCTTATTGGAGTGGTCCGTCAGGTGCTGTTTGTAACCTCCATCAGCCGAGGCCGCTCCGGCGGGATCGGGCCCAGCGCTCCCGCTCTATGTGGGGGCAAACTTCTTGGCCTGTGCTCTTACCCGCTTCTCATAATCCATCCTGTTCTGACTGAAAACACAAAGACAGAGACATTTAGAGCCATGCTGATGCTACTCACACGCTCATTTAGAGGTAGTAGTTCATAACGGGTCGGCGCACAAAGCACTGAAAGAACAGGAAACATGAGTTTCTCCTTTGCTTAAACACGGAAACATTCACATTGCAAATGTCAAAAACGACTTTCATTCAGGCTTCAGTTGTGGGCTATTGGGTGGGTTAGGTCATCACAGCACTTACCAGTAAATTGTGTAAGCTTCTGCTTGTGCCGGGTCTTGAATGTTGGGCTCGTTCAGCAGCTCCTGGATTCCCAACAGGATCTGAAAACAGGCAACAATCTTGAGGTCAGACGGTTCAGCAGCTGCTCCTCCTGGTTCTACGTGTTCATGTTACAGTTACTGTAGAATAAGATCATCTGTGCAGATGTATATTCAGTTAGTAGTGGGATTATATCTGCTCCATTTAACCATCTGTCTGTAGGTAGACGGCTGTACAGCGTGCGGCCTCATTGGGCTTTAGAATGTGTGAGAATCGGAGGGTTTTATTTATCTGTGGACACAGTTGTTGCTGAACGCATTTTTAACATTTAATTTCTGTTTCTCAGATTTTATTTAAGTAATGGTATTTTTAAAAAATGACTGAAACGTTGTCTTAACATTTCTTTACAGGTTTCTATGCATTTCAAATTGATCTATGAAGGATTCTATTGTATTTAATCTAAATCAGATGACGGAATTCAAAGTCTTGGTTCATTTTCTGAATGAATATAAATGTAAATTATGAAGGTTTAAATAATATTAAGCAAAAATAATCGTTTAATGTATTTATGCTATGATTTATTGTATTTTAAACCATCTTTCTAAATGTTATTTACTAAAGACTGAACACATTTATCTCGGCATGTATACGTCAATTCATTTCCCTTGTATTTCTAAATGAATCCTGAAATTTGAGCACGGAGGAAGCCAGAAAAGAGGAAGATACTGACCATCAACCACACACAACCCCGAGGTCTGAAGAGAGCAGTACAGTGCACTGTGTAATATATTGTGTAATAAGACAGAGTGGAATATATGCTGTAATTGCCCACACAATAAAAAAATAAAAAAGTAGACTCGGTTCAGTCACTGCAGCGTACAATGAATCAATAATCTGAAGGTAAAAAGTGAACCGACCAACTACACCGCTGACACGAGCATACGAGAGACTGTTGAGCGTTCAGACCTGTTTGATGGTGATGGCGGGCCTCCAGTCCTTGTCCTCCTCCAGGATGGACAGACAAACGGTGCCGGATGGGTAAACATTTGGGTGGAATATCGGTGGCTCAAACTTGCCTGAGAAGAGAGAGAGAGAGGGAGAGGGAGGGAGAGAGAGAGGGAGAGGGAGGGAGAACTTTAAAACAAGCCTTGATCAACATGTGATCTGCATATCTTACACCGTAGTAACAGGGATATTACAATAAATAAAGCTTTCATTAAAGGTTCTCTGTATGATATTCAGAGCATTAGTATATCAGCAAACGACTTGCTTTGTAAAGATCTGGTGGAGTAATGTCTACCTGAGCAGAGAATGATGTCGCTCTCTAATTTGTAGTAAATAGATTCCCTCATTCACAAAGATAGAGACTGTAATTTAAACACTGTCATCTTTTGCTCATTGCTTACACAAGGCGGTGTGCCGACTAAACCAGGTATGAAGACTGTTTCTGAGCCTCTCCTCTGTTGTGTTGAATACACAGCTGGATGTAAAAGTCTGTCCTCTTAACCGTGAATGAAACCATGAGCCAGGTGAGCAGTGACACTCACATTTTGGTGGTGAGGAAGGGTAGTCATCTTTGAACAGCATTCGGAGTTTATAGAGTCCTCCCTCCCACAAGGTCTAATGAAAGAAGAAGGAAAGAATTGATCTGTAAATACGAAAGCATATGAAACAACTGCAAGGAAAGAAGCAGAAGTAAAGATACAAGAATGACTTTAAAAACTCTCTTTGTATGACAAACAAAGCCTTTTCTCTTTTGCAAAGCGTCCCGCACGGTTTTGCTTCAATCACAAGTAAACACTCGTCTTTGGATGCCTCTCCTATTATTTCTAAAACGTTATATCTAATGTAAGAATTAAAAGGTAAACCATGACCATGCTGTTATTTGAGTGGCATATTTCTATGTTGATATTGGGTAAATCTAGACAGGAATGGGGCAGTAAGCTGACGTGATCTGGTGACAAATGCACCACACACATATTGAAGAACTGGTTGTAGTGCGTGTTGTTTAACATGAAGTATTACATCCTAACTCCTAAAAGGTATATAAAGGGGTTTACAGCTGGTCCACTTCAATGTGTAGCTGACTTACTCCTTTCTTCCCTGGAATCGCACACTCCCAGTTCATCAGATTCATGGTTCCATCGGGATTCTTAGTGGGCACAGCAACAAAACCCTGTGTGGTGTACAAGGCACACAGCATCAGTGAAAACTTCGTGTAGGTTGCACTCGTGAAGGTCAGGAGATACACGTTGCTATTGAATGAGGGATCAACGTGTTGCTGCTTACAAACGGGTGGTCTTTCCTCCAGGCTTTGCGCTCCTGAGACAGTCTGCTAAGAGCGATGCCAGACATTGCTGCTCATCAACGCCTCCCTGTGGAAAAACAAAATCCCCCCAAAACAGATTAATTATTCAATTAAAATGTGCCCACGTACTAGTATTGTAGCCCTAAATTGCTTCTTCAGAGAATAGCAGTTACACGTTGGCAATTTACGACATCGTCGAAATGTATTTACGTAGTTTATGAGAGTCCTGGATATTACGAGGTAATTAAATCTGGACATTGTACGTTAATTCCATATAAGGGCAGAAATTCTACAACAGTAACAAACGACGAACGGCTTCATTCCAACGGAACTTACCTCTTTGTTTTATTTAACGTTAAACACTAAAATGACGTGGGTTTGAGAACGTTAGCGTAACTAGCTAACGTTACTGCTGCGTTAACGGCGGCCGAAAAAAAAAACACACCCTTCGACGCTCAAAAACAAACCTAGTGGGCCAGTTAGGACGTAAAGGACCAAACCGAAAGAAACTTAGATGTTACCAACATTCCCCCAAACAACCTTATCGACATATATTGGTGTTATTTTTGACAATTTACCACAGATGTGTAAAACAATGTGACTCGCGACACCGTTTCGACAGCTAGCCTATTGCAAGAAAGGACCCCAATTTGTTTATTTCGTCAGGACCTTCAGGCAGTTTTCGGGATGGCCGAGTGACACACGTCAGAGACGAGCGGCCATCTTTGTTGTGGCATTTGATGCATGCTGGGAAGTTCACTCCTTTGAACGATTCGATCATTTTGAGTCATGCCGCCCGCTCCTAAACGAATCACCTTTCACTCCCTAATATGTCAGCAAACAACTATTTATAATATAATAGTAGAATAATGTCTAGTTGAGCAGAAACTGAAGTCACTCTCATTTGATCTTACACCTGGTTTCTACGTTTAAATGAAGCCCAGAATTGTCCTAAAAACAGCAATATAAGGAAATACAGATTGACAGGGTCATGATGATAGAGAGGGATTATTTTTGTATTTGTTCTACACATTGTTCTGTTTTTTTCTGGAAAATCCAACTCATTCGACCTCTGAGCTGACTAGTGTGTCTGTGGGTGAGGGGGGAAAGCCAAATATACACTGACGAGGCTTCTGTCAGTCACAGAAAGGGAGGTTTGATTCATTGAAGCAGTCATAGACCGTAAACAAGAAGAGGACGTAGTCATCGCGATGTCACCCATTGGTTTGTGGACTGCTGTTTTGAAGCCTGCAGTTTGGCTTTTTGCAACCAGTGAAAGGGAAGTGACTATATTTGGACGGTGGAGGAGCGACATAGAGACACTGTGTATTAATCAGGTTGCGGTAGTGACCTGTCTATCACAACGTAGCCCGCCTAAAAGCATACTCTGCTTTATGCTCTATTTTACCATAATTTACTAAATAAACATCATGCTGTATTGAAGTAGACTTGAAACTAGCGATTGAGACCATGAACTCATGTTTACAATGTTTACTGAGGTAATTAATCAAGTGAGAAACAGGGGGATTTTTCACATTGACTTCCATACAATCAAACTTGTTTTTTGCAATCGGAGGAGTCGTCCCCTGCTGACCAATAGAGAGAATGCAAGTTTAAGGCACTTACGCATTGGCTTCACTTTTCGGAACCGGAGGTTGCCACATGGAAGCAATACATACCTCTGCAGACACAGTAAGCAAAGTCCACAACTCGAGAAGAATTGTTCAAAAAATTATGATCGTTCTCTTTTGCCCAGTAGTAATGGTCTTTTGTTCTTCTCTTTTTACCCCAATGGCACATAGCAACAGCTGACATCATACACAAATAAAGTAACTCATTATATGCTATGTTTAACAGTTCATAGGTGCCAATGGCATATTGCCTGTAACAAAAGACAATGATGCAGGTTAGAACAAGTGCACAGCTTTCACTACAATCTTCTATGCAACTCTCAAAATACGACTCTTACTCAGCCTTTTTTTCCACATTAGAAGGTCCCATATGAGTTAAATAGTGTACATTCTACAGTTGCACATAATAGCTTACTACCATGCTGTAAAAAAAAGCTATAATACATAAACTTTGTTGTTAAGATCGGGCATATTGCCAGACACCTCAAATCAAGCACAGGAACCGGTCTGAACTGGTTTTGATTTCCTCTGCGTCAGCATCCCAATTTTTTTTTTTTTTTTTTTTTTTTTTATGTGTTGTATCTTGCAGCCTTTTCATGGGCTTCATCATCTGCTCCATGTTTTTTTCATTTGCTGGGTTCACAACAAGTTATATTTTAGTAACTTTGTAAGGATTTAAAATGTTATGAATTGAAATCAATACAAATAAAATATTTTGACGTACAATAAAATTAGCATTAGACTGAAAAAAAAAACAGAAAATAATTTCCTATAATCCCATGAATTGCGAGGAAGACTTGGTCAATGTCTATTTCCTCCATCTACAGTATTTTGCCCTTTGATCTTCCATGGCCTTCTAACAAAGCTAATATTTATTTTACTGGTTACTGAATAATCAAGTTTTTCCTCCGTGTCCTAAGCTGGACATGTTTTAAAGGGGAATAAAGATATGACACTGTACCCATGATGTATAGCATAACACAACAACGGCCTCGCCATTTATTTCATTTACATTTGTAAAATAATGAATCAATACATCATCAAGAAATCAAGAAAATGCACTTCTTCCAAGAACCCAACATCCCTTATCTTAGTACCCTCTTGGAGATTTCCTCATCTCTACCATCGTTAACATGCCGAGATATATTAATGACAACCAAAACAAATCATGTTATTTTAAAGTATTGTACACCTTTCTGCAATATGCAACTATAGCCCTATTGAGGAAAGTCAGAGAATTTGCATAAGTAGAGGAGATCTTCATTACAAGCTCACTATGCGCGCAGCCTTATTCAGCATGACCTATCTCCTCAGTATTAGTAGAATGTACACTATGAGACTAGAGTCAGAGTCGTGATCTATCACTCTTGTTGGCAGCAGAAACACTGCTTTCCCTTGTAAAAGCAACATCACATCCTTGTGTGTAGTAATCCACGGCCTTTCCTCTTTCCTTCACACCTTCTTTCTCTCTCCCTCTGACACGATATGCTCCGCCGATGCCCTTTTAAACCATTCGGACCAGGAGCCGTCATAAACACACGCCCCGGGGTGCCCGAGCAGGTGAGCTGCCAGAACAACATGGCACGCTGTGACACCGGACCCGCAGGTAGCCCAGAGTGGTTGCTCCAGGTCCACCCCCGCCTCCCGGAACAGTTTGGACAGGCCCTCAGCTCCCAGCTCCTTGCCAGAGGCGTCCAGGAAAGAAGTGAAGGGCATGTTGATTGTACCGGGGAAATGTCCCGGCAGTGTGTCTGTGAGGGTGAGACGGAGGAGTGAGAAACATGGTGAACATTTGGAGCTTTCAGCCACATCTCATGGTCTTCATCAGCAGACAGAGTTTGCTTACAGATGGTTCAGTTGTCATCCATGACAGTTAAAGATGAAGGCCAGGAGATGTGGCTGAAAGTCGACCTACTAGTACCATAAGCTTGACATTGTGTTTGATGTAACTGCACAAAAGCAAATAATGGATACAATGTACTTGAAATTACACTTAATTAATAACTTTCTTCTATAATCAGTTATTTTGATTCATCACAAGATCATAAATAGTGTCAACATTAGTTAGAAATTATATTCATTACGTATGATACATAAGAAATCATGTTGGCCTATAATAAACTAAATATGTGATGAAAAATTGCTTCATTCATTGCTAAAACCTGCAGAATATAATGTATTGTTTTAATGCAACAAACCCTTGTGGATCCAATGAGCCCAATTGAACTCATGTGTGATGAGGTTAGTCCGCAGAGTATTTCACATTCTTTAGAAACTTGATGTCGCCGCATAAAATTATCTGTTGTGACCTTTAGAATAATCACAGCCTCATGAAACTTAACAACCACAAACTAGAGATAACGAGAGCATTCACCAGATGAATGGCTTATTGACAATAAGATGGTTTATGAGCTTCAGAACAGAAGCGCCGAAAATCTCCAAACGTCAAACCTTTTTGATACCGAATCACAGCATGACTTCTTCTCTATGGTGTTCCTCGAGGTCTTGGTGTCTTAATGTGGTGTTTTGGAGGAGAGCTTGATTATTTTTAACAATTCTCGAGCTAAAACTTTACCCCAATGTTACCCCAAATCTGTGTAACGAATGGTAGGAACCCCAAAAAACACAATAAGAGACACGATAGACCACATCATTCCATCATTATGTCCTAAGCCCTTTTAAAATGTCACAATTTGTATTAATTTATTTTTTATTTCTGATTCATGACTAGCAAAACGTTACACACTCTGCTGAGCTGCATCTCAAAATAATCTTAATTACAGCTTTTCAGAGGATGTAGCCTACACCACTTCTATGGGCCATCTGTTGACCTGCTACCCCACCACCACCTCCCACAAACAAGAGGGTCTCTGATAGTTAATAAGTCCAGCTCACCGTCTCTGGGCTCCGGCTCGGTACCCCTGAACCTCCCTGCAGACCTGGCATCCACCACCTGCACCTTCTTGGTCCCGATGTTCTCCAACACGTCCCCGTAGCTCTTCACCCACGACGGGTTCACAGTCGCCCGGAACTCCCTGCACTCCGGCTCGGAGCGGTCAGACGTGACCGGGTAGCCGTCAGCCAGCCAGTTCCTCATGCCCCCGTCCAGCACCGACACCGAGCTGTGTCCGAACAGCCGGAACATCCACCACACCCGGGGCGCGCAGAACGACCCGAAGTCGCTGGTGTCGTACACAACTACGTGCGTGTCGTTGCCGATGCCCAGACCCCCCACGTACCGAGAGAAGTGGCTGGAAGTTGGCAGCATGTGGTCCAGCGCGGAGCTCTTGTCGCTGCAGTCGTCGATGTCAAAGAACGAGGAGCCCGGGATGTGCTTCTGCGCAAACTCAGCTCTCGGGTCCCGCTTCGTTTTCGGCAGGTACCACGACGAGTCGAGAACGCGAAGTTTGGGCCCGACGAGGTTGCTTCTGACAGCATCTGCCAGCCACTGGGCCGACACCAGAGCCCGGGTCTGCGCCGCCATGACGAAGCCGCTTAGATAATAATACAAGCTCCGTGCGCGAGAGGGAAAGGCTCGTGACTGTGCTCTTTATAGGCCAACACGGAAAAGAAACATGAGAAGTCACGGCTACGTGTTCAACTGTTCACATTCAACACCAACTAGTTTACGACCAGACATGACACTTAAAAAAAAAAGAAGAAAAGAGAAGAGACGAAAACATTCTTAAACTTTTCTTTAATAAGTAGTTAGTGTGGGTATACAAAAATAGATTACATTTAAATCACATATAAAAAGGTGTTTGGAACAAGTGCATCTACCTGATGAAGTGGTTGTTAGTTTATAACTAAAGTAGAAGACATGCCCATCTTTTTAACGTGCACTTCTTATAAAGCACCAGCAGGTTGTGCCATGTGGATACACACGCCCACAGAGGGCAGGACGCTTATCAGATACAAGATTTAGTAGAAATGATGTCAAACAAATTGTAAAACAAGTATTCTTTCATCCGTCAGTAGCAAGTCTGTACGGGATTCTGACAGCAGCAACAGTCATTTCTTTTCACATGTTGCAACATAGTTGTGACATTCAATCCAACTAAGTCAAACTGAGTTCAGACTTCTAATCTGCCAACAGATCAAACAGCCTTGTTTCACAATCAAGTATAGAATGTGTGTTATATCCACATTCAAATCCTCAAGCACACACACGCAGCTTATTTAAGGTTTATAGCTCTGCTCATTTCTGGATATTAAAATATTTGCGATTGAGCTTAATGTGCGATAAATCAATCGGCAACATGAAGTGATGTAACTGTTATATATAATATATTTTTAAATGCTGTAAGTGAGGCTTCGTCACGCCTTGGTGAGCTTGCGTTTGACCTCGGAGACCACGTGCTCTGGCGGAGCCTTGGTGAACCACTCGTACCAGGAGCCATCGTACACGGACGCCCCAGGGGCGCCGCACAGATGGGCGGCCAGCACCATGTGACAGGCGGTCACACCGGAGCCACAGGATCCACAGATTGGCTTGTTCAGGTCCACATCGGACTGCTCGAAGAACTTCTTCAGCTTCTCCGTGGACAGCATCATGCCGTCATCCTCGAGAAACTCAAGGAAAGGCATGCATTTGGAGCCGGGGATGTGACCCGGTTCGACACCTGTGGGGCGATGACATATTAGAATATTATTTACACTGATTTTGGTTGTTTCATGAGGATATTTGTGGGTTTTTTTGCACGCTCAGTAGCAAAAAAAAACAATGTCGTCACCTATTTCCGTGCACCAATCATGATTTAGCAACATTTGGAAATGATGTAGGTCTGTTTGCTTCTGTTGCAAGACCACCACTGTCAATCAAATCAAACACACACACACACACACACACACACACACACACACACACACACACACACACACACACACACACACACACACACACACACACACACACAGTCCTGAAAAGTCAGGACTTTTGATGCAGATACGGTCAGCTTTTTGTAGAAAACCTATTTTTATATGCCTTCATCTCTTATTTAGTGATGAAAGTAAGTAAAGTCTGTAAAGTTAAAGAAATACTACTTCTGCATTACTTCTACTGCTGGACATTATTAAAGTAACATCAGAACAGAGTTCCTCTTTTCTTTATTGACATTTGAATAAAATGACTTTGAACAAAATATATCCCAACAAAAACAATCACACCTGTTCAATGAATCATGTAAGGATACTTTGATGAAATCTAAAGAAATAGCCGGCGGTATATGTAAACTTTGAGATCACTTCTCTGCATATTGACATTTGCAGCATTGCAACATTCAGTTCAATGACTTTTCATCTTTGTTATTTTAGGGGTTGTGAGCCCTGCTTCTCTTTGCCGTGGTGCTCTTGGTGAACGTTGATGCTGTGCCGGGCAATATAGGCTAAAAGCTGAAAACACCTATCCTCCTTTCTTCCAGTTAATCCCATCCTTGTCGCCAAATTGTAATATCACGATGTGTGAATCAATCAACATGACAGAGACTGAACTGTGCATGGTTACTGCACACTCAGCGGTTACATGAATGACAAGACAGTAGTTCCCGCAAACAGAGCTGTAGGTGATAATTCAGTATGGGAATTCATTATCAAACTCAGTTTAATCAAACTATTTCCTTGATCTGATTACTCTGTATTTGTGCGCATGCATGTAAACTTGTGTGTTTAGCTGGGAATATTTATATATATTCATATATGTCATTATCAAAATATGAAATGAACCACATCAGATGGAAGATATGGGACATATCGACCGCACTAGCAGTAGGTGGCAGTAAAGTAATACAGTTTATTCCCATACAATCCTAATACATTACATACTTAACCTTGCCTTTAAGTCCTGCTGTACTGACAGGTATCCGTGTGAGCCGACACAAACATCTTATTTGAGTGTGCAACTGCCCTGGTATTTACCAAAAGACTGTTTAACTTTGAAATCACACAAGCAGCCTTGTTAACGCCATCAGAAATCTTACTTATGAAGTTCATGGGTTCATAATAAAACACCAAAGGTCAATAAACAAATGCACTCCCATAAGTTCACAAAAGGTCTTAAAAATAAAGAACACTTGGGTTCAAATATTAGGCTACACATACCCTCTCTTGGTTCTGGCTCTCTCCCACGGAACCTTTCATGGGGCCTCACGTCCACCACCTGAAACTGCTTTGTCGCAATGTTCTCTGACATGTCCTCAAACGACTTCACCCAGGAGCGGTTCATGGTGGCGGTGAAGCGGGCTGCTTCCGGCCGGGTGTAGGTGCTCGAGACCGGATAGCCCTCCCTCACCCAGTCCCTGAAACCCCCGTTAAGCACCGACACCTGAGGATGTCCATACAACCGGAACATCCACCAAACCCGGGTGCAAGAAAATGCCCCAAAGTCACTGGCGTCGTAAACAACCACATGACTGTCATCTCCGATGCCCAAGTTCCCCACGTAGTCGGCGAAAAACTGCGCGGTTGGGAGGGTGTGGTCGAACTTTGAGTCCCTGTCCGAGCAATCGTCTATGTCGAAAAAAGACGCTCCCGGGATGTGAGATCGGGTAAATTCCTTCTTGCCGTCTCGGTTCATCATCGGTAGGTACCAGGACGTGTCCAGGACCCGCAGACGCGGTCCGACAAGATTGCGGTTGACCATGTTTGCAAGCCATTTTGCAGAAACAAGGGCTTGAGTTTGCAACCCCATGTTTGCACGAGCGTCCTGGGCTCTGGTTGAAAAGTCCTTTTTGGCTTAGGGAGGTTCCTAAGTGAGTGAAATTACCCTGACGTATCTGGCCGGCACGATAAGAGCTGTTTGAATCCTCTAAATGATAAGAAAAGGCGTTTCAATGCTGCTTCCTTTCTTATATTCTTTAGCATAGGAAACACTGGACCTTCCTTTACCAAAGGAAATAAGATAATACCGCCCCACAATTCCTTGAGGGGGCAACAATTATTGTGACGCACAATTCGGCCGTCCATGAAAACAAACTATATGCTTATCTTGCACAGGTTTAACAATTGTTTTCATACAGTCATAAACTAATTGGATTCGTTGATGAATATAAATAGACAATAATAATCCTTTCGTTTCATTTTATATGCATTTATTTACTTCGAACACTTAAATAAGTAAAAAAAACAAAAAATAAATAAAATGAACAGTAAATATAGCAAACTGTCAATGAACACATTCTCTTCCTCAATAACAAGAAGCAAAGGTAAAAAACAAAAACGAGCTAGGCCTATATTAGATTATTAAATTGTTAAAAAGCTAAATATAACCGAACCGTTGAATCTACATTATTGCACATAGAAAATACTGATCAATAGTTTCACTGATATTTCACGAGTGAATTGTCAGTTTCTACTGAAGCAGCTTTTGATTGTAGAGTGCGACAGAAGCAGGAAGGAGCTCCGGTTTCTCTCCTTCATAGGCCAAATCCCAATGTCCCCCCTTACGGACTCACGGACTTTGAGGCGCGCTCCCGCAAAGTCCGTGAGGGTTTGGGGCTGTCCCTCTGTCAAATCATCTCTCTCGCAGACATTTTGAGCCCTTTATGAACCCTTTCCGTAAACCAGCATGGAATGCTGACCTAGCCTAAGGGAATTACCCACAAATCATTGCAATGTGACTTTAAACACGGGGTAACCAGTGGACGCATGGAGACGTAAAAAAAAAGGTAAACAAAGAGGACGGCTGACGTGTGTTCAGTCAGGAGTATTTACACAGAAACATTAAGGGTTAAAGATGGAACAAAAAATAAACATGAAATCAGAGAATATTTATTTATTTATTCATCAAATATTAGATTTTGTCATTGAAGCTGACAAAAACGAGTAAATAGATTATATGAAATTACTTCTCATCTTGTGAGTAAAGATCCTGGAAGACGTTCAAATCGGGGAGTATAAAGTATAAAATAAATACACACAATTATACATCATATTTGTTGTCGTTTTCATGGTAACGTGATATGTTGCAGCAAAGTGCTGTCCCATTCCTATTTACACCATCTCAAGCCCTCACAGCCTCTCACACTCAACCACTTACCAGGTGAAGTCAGTAAGTCCTTGAGGGTTCAGGGTTTGAGGGTTTAGGGGGGACATTAGGATTTGGCCAGCCTCTCACAAAAGAAGCCCTTTGCATTGCCTGCATGCACCAGTAAAACAGAGTTAAGTTTATCGTGTTTTAGTTGCATGTTTTGAAGTCCTTCGTTGTTTGCCATGGCAGACCTGCATCAGTGACATCCGCCGTCGCATCATAATTGCATCTGTGTCCCTCCCTGGTGGTAGTGCACTTTGTACTCCACTACATTTATGAAACAGTTTTTGTTACTTTGCATACTAAGATTATCAACACAAAAACAAAATGTTGAGACTGTGCGTATCAGTGTATATATAGCCGACACAGACAGTATATACATGTGTAATGTTGAGATTAAATGAAGAAAAACGTACATTTTAATTGAAAATGTACAAACAAATTAAGTGTAATACTTGACACCTTTCTCTGTTGTGGTTCTTAGCTCAATTTTTAGTTGTGGTTGTTCACCGTAGGGGACACAACATAAAATAGAGGATAAAAAGAGAAGATTGACCACAGAACTGAAAGACTGATTTTTTTCTGAAACATGCTGGTAGAAGAACCTTAAACCAACCTAAAATATTGAGCTGCATATCAAAGCTAAGTCGTGGGTGCTAGGAAGGCCTCCGGGGTAGTGTTTTGAGAGTGGGTATCTCAAAGATATAAAATGAATTTGCCTGAACACAAGACACCTTATTCAATGAGTTTGAGCTTTGTGGGAGCTGGCCTTTAGATACAATTGGGAGCACACTGCCTGCAGATTGAAGCACTGATGTCAGACAAACCGTAACAATATAGCAGACCATGTGCCGAAATGTTTTGTTTTTAAACAAGGATTGGTGCTTTTAACAGCACTCCCTGTTTCATATGTCTACATTTTGCCATAAATAAGATAATGGTGCTGTGGTATAGTTAGATTGGGTAACAGACATGGTACGATTTATGTAACACACAAACAAACAGGTAAGAAAGAGCGAGAGAGAGAGAGACAGAGAGAGAGAGACAGAGAGAGAGACAGAGAGAGAGACAGAGAGAGACAGAGAGAGAGAGACAGAGAGAGAGACAGAGAGAGAGAGACTGAGAGAGAGAGACAGAGAGAGAGAGAGACAGAGAGAGAGACAGAGAGAGAGACAGAGAGAGAGACAGAGAGAGAGACAGAGAGAGAGAGACAGAGAGAGAGACAGAGAGAGAGACAGAGAGAGAGACAGAGAGAGAGAGGAGGCAATAAACTGAATTGCTTAATTGGAGTCACTGCTTCTATATTATAGGCAAACCCTTGTTTATGTAATCCAACCAAGTTTTCCCACTGACTGTTCCTCCACTCTACCGACTGGCCAGATCCGAGAGAAATTTCCATATTGAGGTAAGCTGATTTTTACTCTTAAATTAAAAAAAAACACGTGAATAATGTAGAAAAGAGATTTATTTTGACTTACTCACATGTGAAGTATGTGTATCAGTATACGTCTGAAAAGTCTTGTTTTTACACAGAAAATCTTGAGAAATACCTTCTTGTGATATATTAAAGGTCAAAAACACTTTTTTCTTTTTGGCAGTTTTGGGGTGATTTATTGTCTTGAGAGTAGTTTTAAAATGGAAGAATAAATAAGTCCTCAAACACAAATAATATGTTTCATTAAGATTGAGATGAATAGGAGACCAGAATGAACCCTGATGTATTCATATAGCATATTGACATTTTGAAGAGTACAATGTCTTTCCAGAAACTATAATAATAATAATAATTTTATTTGTACAGCACTTTACAAAGTGCTTTCCATAGACAGCAGATCATTACCAATACACAATATCAAGAAATAAAAACAGCAAAATAAAAGCACACAGTTAAAAGGCAACGGTTAAAAGGTGAACCTATTAAAAATAAACTTAAAATCAAGTGGTTGACAATTAATTGTCAGGTGAAAAGGCAAGTCGGTAAAAATGTGTTATGGGACAGGATTTAAAAGCAGAAATAGTGTCAGCAGATCGGATACTAACTGGAGGACTGTTCGAGAGCAGAGGTGCCAGTACAGCAACGTCCTGTTAATCCATGCAGTCTAAACTGTTTTTATCTCAAATGTAAAATGTTGACAGTTGACAGTTTTTGTGGCTTATCCCGAGTGATTGTGTTGTTGTTGTTTCCAGGAAAGACGTTTTTTTTAATTATCTTTTGTGCTTTAAGCAGCAGAAACTAAATGATATGTACTGTACCTTGATTGTACCAGGGCAATGATAAATAGGCCAGTAACGGTTATCATTGCATTTAAAATAGAAATGATCTTGTGTTAAATGAGAAAATCTGTTCATAGGATTTGGGTGAACCGGCCCTTTAAAGGAAGAGAATTTGAAATGAAGAGAAACGTTTCACATTTTCTGCATGTGCTTTGTTCATTTTGCCTGGTTTGAAAGAATGATTAAAACCCATTTAATGTCCATAAAATCAGATAATGTATGTTATATAAGTCAGATGTCCGTTATTGTTACATTGAAAAATAAATTATGTAATACATGGTAGTAGTAGTGCTGGTCGTACTGCTTGTATTCAGTAAATGAGCTATTGGAATCACAAGACCTGTATCCTTGCAGAACCTGAATCCACCCTCAGATAGAATACAGACGGCCAGCATTGTGTGGAGGACTTGAACTGATGCGATAAATCAGGAGAAATCTAATTTCCCAACAGTCATACTGCGAGAGATGCATTCCCTGGACAATCGGCAACCAAATACGCTGGCGAAAAGGGAGTAAGTTCTTTCACGTGAGAGCTGATGCCATTTATTATCGGTCATTACTTGGGTCCATATAGTTACTGGGTCCAGGGGCTATTGTCTTACACAGAAGTAAAATCTGGATAGATACCATTCATGTTTACAACATTAACACACAAAGAGACCTCTGTTAGACTCAGCTGTCCCTTGCCAACAATCAGATAATTGAATAACAGGTTCCACTAATGTGGAAAAGGTTGGACATCATGTGAAGGAAATTAAAAGGGAAATGACAAGTTACACTTGCCAGTTTGTGTGTGTGTGTGTGTGTGTGTGTGTGTGTGTCTGTGTGTGTGTGTGTGTGTGTGTGTGTGTGTGTGTGTGTGTGTCCTGTATATCAGTAAACCTGAATCTAGCTTTACTACAGCCATGCTAGCAACTCTGTAGGCACAAAGATGCTTGAAGCTAAATGCGTCCACATGCTAACATGCTCACAATGGTAATGCTAACATGCTGATGTTTAGCAGGTATCATGTTTACCATGTTCATCGTTAGTTACTACTACTACAACATTAGTGGGTTAGAATGCTAATAAGCACTGATTAAATACAATGCACAGGTGAGGCTGATGGTGATGCGATTAGTTGTGCAGGTATTTAGTAAAAAGTATTGGGCAAATCAAAATTTTGATCTGATGATGACGCTGGATGAAAAGCTTACACTTCACCAAAGTTGTTCAAACTCACCCTGAGAGGAACCTGGAATGTCTGTACCAAATTTCATTACAATATCCTAAAGTCAACCTCATGATGGCGCCAGAGGAAATATCAGGGAGTCACCAAAGTCATGAGGACTCCAGTCCTCAGTGGACCGACCGGCTGACCGAATGATAGACTGGCATTGCCTTACCTAATCTCAAGGCAGTTCTTAAAATAGTCACAAAATTGAAACGTTTGATTCGTGTACATGGACCATTTTTTTGTGTCACTAAGCACAAAAACAATGCCATTGGTAAGTCAACTAGAATCCTGTTTCTTCGTAGGCACACAAATGAAACGCGTCCATGGGCCTATGCAACAGTCAGACATTAGCATTTTACTTCTGCCGATTGCATTCAAGCTTCAAAAACTGAAAGGCAGTGTTCATGCTGAACAAAACCTGTAACTGTCATAAACTTGTGTTTGCCACAAAGTTTATTTTCTGCAGTAATCCAAAATCCAATTGATAAAAATCTCATTGGCTTTTTGTCCAGGGAACCAATACGATGCTAACTTCCTGGGTTGGCCTGCAAAATTACATTATCCCTGCAGCACTCTATATGTATACACTTAACATGTAGGTGCATGGTTTTCCTTTTCTGTGTTCTTCATTTCTCATTCTGTTGCAGCTACAATGCACAGTCCTATAAAAGAACAGTACCTGGGATCATCATTTATTATGTCTCTGTTTTTCTCCTTCTCTATTAAGCCTCCTCCATATCAACAGGATGACCCTTCTCAACTACCCTGTTCCAGAGTTGGATGTCACCTTGCAAGAAGTGAGCCGTGTCCTGCAGCTCACTTTAGGTCCTGACCTTTACCCAGAGTTCAAAAGTACGCTGGAACAGCAGAGGGAGCTCCTGCAAGAGGCCCAGAAAAAATGGTCTTTTATTGCTTCAGGCCAAGAGAATTGGGTGACTGAGCAGTTCAAGAGAGGTCTGCTGTCTTGCACTGATCCCCTGCCCACCTCCACTGCCCTCCCTGTTGTTCTTCTTCCTTCAAAGTCAAATAAATGTACCCAGCTGGGGAGGGCAGCCGCTCTGCTTTGGGCAGCAGCAAAGCTGTACAGTGAGCCCATGTTACTGGAGGGCAATGTGCGCATGGAGCGCACACAGCAGTCTGAGGTATTCGCTGCCAGCCGGATTCCTGGAAAGAGTCGAGATGAGATTAAGGTAAGATTACTGGTGAGATAACTGGTAAAATTGAAACAAAAAGGAAAAGTTTATTAATTCTAAATATGCCAGGTCAGCTCTATTTCTAATCTGAAACTTTGTTATTTTCAGGTCTACCCAGATAGCCTCCATGCTATCGTCACCTGTGTTGGAGGTGTGTTCCCTGTTGACATACTGGGGCGTCCCAGCACTGGTGGGCCGGTTTCTGCTCGAGAGTTCATTGACATCTACAACCAGCTGGTTCAGGTGATGGACCAACCCAGAGCAGGAAAACAGAATGATCCCTTTGCCATTTGCAGCCTCTCGGCTCTGGAGCGCAAAGTCTGGGCTGCCACCAGGGAAGAGATCCTGGGGCAAGGAGGGGACGCAGCGGCATCCCTGGGGCTGATGGAGAGTGCCGCGCTGACGCTCTGTCTGGAAGACTGTAACGCTCCCTCTGAACTGGCTGATATCCTCAATGCAGTGAGGCTGGGAGGAGGAGGAGACCGTCCATGTCTGAGATACTATGACAAGGTATTGGGTAGAATCTGGACAACAATTTTAAACCAAGCTAAGATTAGATTCCTCGTCCTCAAACTTTGTTTGTTCTGTGGTCAAATTAGGCAATATACACACAATATCACATTTATACCAGGGTTCACGTATACACTACCAAAGTACCACTTTATTCAAAATAATTCAGTTACACTTTTAGAGAAAATCTCAGTTCATTAAATTTACAACCAGATATTTAATTGCAGCTCATTAAAAGTCAGCATATCTGCCACTTGGACATCCAGTCTCAAAAGTGGACATTAACAAGCTAAGCTAGTAAAATGCTTTGATTTTGAAAAGTGCTAAAATGTAAAAGTAAAGAAATGTAAGTATTCCACAATTAAACTAAATGTGGTCAGAGGTTGCAGTGCTCAATGATTTTCAATGGACTAAAAGAATCAACCGATCTTTATTTCTATATTTTTTGACAGGTGGTGAACCTGGTTGTATTCAACGACAGCACAGCTGGGATGGTGTTTGAGCACAGTGCTGTGGATGGGATGGTGGCAGGGCTCATAACTGAGCATGTGTACAATCTGTCTGAGACTGCTGACTTAGACCTTGTCCAAATGGACAAAGAAAATGTTAATGGGTCTGTCACGGTAAACAATATAAATTCTGTTTGCCCAACATCCCTATCATTCCCCTTCCAAGCAGTAAATGCACCCAAGATGAGTCCTGACTTAAAAGCAACACATCCAGTTCTCACTTTTGATGTGTTGGCCTATCCTGATGTCTTTTCTACTCTCAGAGGGCAGAGAGGCCTCTATGATGCTTGGATTAACTTCTCTTTGCAGCTTTCCTTGAGGAAGACTCTTGGGGAATCTGCTGCCAAGCATATACTTGTAACACCTACCCATATGCGTCACTACGAACATGGCCGTTGTGATCCTACATACTCCATCACCATGCATTCCCTCAAGTTAGTAGGTGCCTTGGCATCTTGCATTGCCTCAGATAACACGATCCAATACACGCCTGAACTCCTACGATTATTCCATGTTGCATTTTTGGAGCATAAGAGCCTCATCAAAAACACCAAAAATGGTAAAGGAGTTGGTCCCCACCTAGCTGCCTTGCGTCGATCGTTGTCACCTGACAACCCACTGAAGAAGTACCTGGACCCCTTTGGATGTCCATCTGTGTACCTCACAGGTACAGATCTGTTGGAGGGCGCGGAATGTGGAGTAGGGAATGTTTATGCCCAAGATCAGCTGGCTGTAACCTACCTTGGGAAGAGAGACAAGGTTCGTATCGTACTTAATGGGAAAGGGAGCTTTGCTTTGGGATTGGAGAAGCTTCAAGAAAGCCTAAAGATAAACCTCAAGTTAGTGATGCTTCTAGCTGTTAGATATGCCATTGCATACCAAATGGGAGCCCTGGAGCCTCCACTGAATCAGAGTCCAACTGAGAATATGAATGGAGAGACAAACCACTGCCCAGGGAGCCAGGACAAGGACAAAACCTGTGTTGACTCCACCTCTGGCATGAGCACAGACTACACTCTGGTGATCCATGGTGGTGCTGGAGAGGAGATGATGCTGAACACTGACGTGATTGGGGTTATTGAGTTTGCTCTACAGACAGCTTTAACCCTTGGATCTCAAGTGCTTCAACAAGGTGGAAGGAGTGTGGACGCAGTTCAGAAGTCAGTAGAAGCTCTGGAAGACTGCTTCTTGTTCAATGCAGGTAAAGGCTCAGTATTCAACAAAGATGGCAAAATTGAAATGGAAGCAACCATTGTGGATGGCAATGCAATGAGGTCAGGATCTGTTGCTTGTGTGCAAAGTGTGAAGAACCCCATAAAAGCAGCAAGATGTGTCATGGAGAAGAGCTCACATTCACTCATCGTGGGAGATGGGGCTGAGGAGTTTCTGAAAGGGTTGGAGGAGAAAGAGAAGCCTGTTGGGGCTGAGTATTTCTACACTGACATGCGTCACAGACAGTTAACTGCAAAGCTCACTGATGGAAAGGCCTCAAAAAACAACCACCCTCAGACAGTTGGAGCTGTGGCCTTGGATCGCTGGAGCAGCTTGGCTGCTGCATCTTCCACAGGTGGGTTGGTCGGAAAGCTGAAAGGGCGAGTTGGGGATACAGCAGTAGTAGGGGCAGGAATATATGCTGATGACAAGTTAGCTATTACCTGCTCTGGAGATGGAGATGTATTTCTGAGGCACACAGTTGCACAGAAAATAGCCAGTCTCTATCAGCACACTGGCTATAGTCTTAGGCAGGCATGTAGAGAAGTGATAGCTGAAAATCTAGATGGGATCTGTGCAGGAATCATTGCTTTGGACACTAAAGGTGATGCCATCATTGAAACAAATGCTGGTGTGATGTTTGTGGCCTCAATGATTGATGGCATTTCCCGTGTAGAGGTCCTCAGGCCACTCAACAGCTTCTCTCATGTGATCTGGGGAACAGATGATCTGGTTGCCTACCTTGATCCCAAGCCCTGGATCCCTGGGTCAACCATTCTGACCAGAAAAAGTCTTAGCGGGGCAAGAAGCATCTTCCAGTTGGCTACACCTGATTTTGTGGCTATGCTACAAGGAGCAAGAGCTGTGTCAAGCTTACTATGTAAGAGATTGGGAGTGCAGCGCTGTGCCTTGGTTTCCAATCCAACCCCTGATCAGCCAGCACAAATCAGAGTTCTTCCTCTTCATGGCCTAGAGCCAAACTGGCAGCCCCATCTTGCAAATGAAGAGGAATTCCAAACTCACGATCCTCGCTACTGCACCTCAAAAAGTGGCCCACGCTGGGATGATGAGGCACTGACTCAGGTTCAAGCCAAGATTAGAAGCGGACTGCCAACACCAAATGCACCTTCTTGCTTTGACTTCTGTGGGGACCCTTCCAATGATAACCTGTTCAGTCGTATTGTACGTGGAGAGCAGCAGCAGTGGAGAGTGTGGGAGGACAGTGAGCATGTTGCCTTCCTGACACCGTACCCAAACACTCCTGGACTAACCGTTGTGGTGCCACGCAAACAACTGTCCAGTGACATCTTCAAACTGGAGGAAGCTGACTACAAAGCACTTATCTTAGCCACTTATAAAGTTGCCAGACTACTGGAAGAGGGGATGAGAGCTCGAGGAGTTGCACTGATCTTTGAGGGCCTTGAGATTGATTATGCCCATGCCAAGCTTATCCCTCTGTTACCCTCACCAGATGGCACTAAGACTGCTGATCTGCAACCAGAGTTCTTCCACAGCTACCCTGGATATGTGTCATCACTGGATGGCCCAGCTGCTGACCCAGAGGCCCTCAAAGGGATACACTCAAAAATCACCCACTGCAGGCCTTCTCACTCATGGCAAGACCCTCAGTCTCACTCCACACTTGCCATCAAGAGCCAGTGGTATCGCAACCTGTTCCAGATTCAAAACACTCTCTTTCACAGCACAGTGGAATATTTCCACTCTTCCTGCCAGTACTCCTATGCTCTAACTCCTCTGACCACAGACACCATCTCCTCACCAATGGGCTTGGGATCGGACTCAGAACCAGTTTCTGTTAACCTGCTGGGCCAGGACATCTACTTGGCTGACTCAATGCAATTTGTACTTGAATACTTCCTTCGCTTCCAGGAGAACCTGCCGGGGACGTACTACATATCTTCCAGCTTCAGAGGGGAAGATCCTGATGCGACTCACTTGAACCAGTTCTACCATGTGGAGTGTGAACTGTTGGGTGACATGGACAAAGCCATTTCTACAGCAGAAGGATACTTGGCTCATCTCACCAAGTCCATGTTGAAGAAACACTCTGATATGATCCTCAACACTGCCGGGACCCTTACGCATGTCAAAGCCATGCTGAGTAAGCTGGATGGCAAAACTCCTCTGCCAAGAGTCCCTTTGGACCAGGCCATTCCCATGATGCCCTCCGCTGACTGCTTAGAGTGGGTACAAGATGGCCAGCCGCAGTTTGGCAGAAAGCTGACACGCAAAGGAGAGCAGGTTTTGATAGAGAAATATGAAGGTGCTGTTTGGCTGACTGAGATGGACCATCTAGGGGTTCCCTTCTACCAGGCCTATGTGGAGGGCACTGGGCGGTGCAAAGCAAAAGCCGCTGACCTTCTCCTGGGGCTGGGTGAGACTCTGGGTCTCGGTGAACGTCATTCCACCCCAGAGATGGTAAAGGAGGCCCTCAGGCACCATGCAGTGCCAGAGCAGTCCTACAAATGGTACATTGACATGCGGCAAGTGAAACCACTCCACACCAGTGGATGGGGCATGGGGACGGAGCGCTATTTGTGTTGGCTGCTTCAGCATGATGACATCAGAGATATACATATCATTCCTAGGATGAAAGGAATGAAGTACATGCCCTGATCAGAAGTATTCCACAGGTCTGCAGGCCCTTAGATGTTATATACTTGTAATAATGGGGCCAACAAGAAAAATACCCTATGGATTATAACCATAAAATGTGTCATTAATCCAGATCTTTGGACTTTTATCTAGCTTTTAGTGTTTTATAATCATCACCAGTGATATTAATTGTAGTGCCCAGTCCTGGAGAAAACTTTCCACAGTCCTTAATCTTATCTAAACCTTGTACCCGTGTTTCTAAAAAATGGAGGTAGGAGTTGAATTTAGGTTACAGGAAGGAAATAAGCAGTTGTTTCTTAAATGTTAACATTGAAGAGTTGGTTTCATTTCATAGTGGTAAAGCTTTTGCATCGATGTACTGCAAATTGATAATTTTTCTAACTACCAATAACATGAAAGAAAATATTTGTTTAAGTCCTTACATGGTGTACTATCATTAATGCAATGAAATGATTTGCTTTGTTTTATAACCGTCTTTGTATATAAAGAATTTCTGTGAAAGTCATATACATTATGTTTCATTCCTCTTCTTATTGATGATTTGCAGCTATCAGGCACCATCTGGATGTATTACTGACAAGGTCAATGGGACCTGTTCCATAAAACCTCCAATCATGGTGATCTCACACCGTCATTGGTCCCTAGGCACAGGGAGAAATATCACAAAGCTAAAATATTTGTGTGTGTGTATAATTGTATGTGTGTGTGTTTGTGTGTAAATGCACCATTGATGATAATGAATGACAGGATAGTGTGACATTGGTAAAGAGATTTATGATTTTTTCTTGGCACCAGATTTCAAAGAAAACAAGCTCATCTTTCACCAATTCAAGGGCACTTTTTACCACACCCAACCCCACCCATTAGTGATGCTGGTCTGGTCAGAGGTGAAACAGGCATGACATTTTCGATGCGAGAAAGCATTGGAACACTGCATTTCAGTCTAATGTTCAGTAATTATTTTAAATGACTACAGATCTGATTGGTTGATTTCACAACAACTTATCAGTGTGTCACTGTTGCATGCATGACCAATATGCTGAAAGTGCTGGAACTCTGCATTGATCTGCAAAGATGGGTCACCATTACCACCAATACTCTGCTACAGAATGTTCTGATCATAACTAAAACTTAAAAGATGATTATTTGTATTTTTGCTTTATAAACTGTATGATATTTGCATTGAAATATCATGGTTTGGGACAAATTGTTTCACTAATTAAGAATGCACACACAATTTTTCTCACACACACAAATACCAATGTTAACACTCATAAATACCCCGTAAAGCAGGTTCACCAGCATTGCTCCTTTAACCTCATTAAGAATGTTTGAAGCTCTGAAGATGTGACTCATCCCATCATGTCTCCTCAAGGTAACGTTGCAAAGGCTTCCATTGAACCTGAAATTCAACCTTTGCATAAGGTTGGTTCCCTCTATTCCATCAAATATCAAGACAATGTTTATGAAAAAAATCCCACAGCAAGTCCAACAGTATGGGCATTAAAGGTTCAAACCTCTCTGGCTTGTGATTTGCATGTGACCGTCTGATATAAAACAAACACCATAAGACCCAACATTTCCATCCTTATGGGACATTATGTTGACTATTATACCAAACACATTTTGTACTGTAAACCATTTACATCGTTGGCATGGTGGAGTTGTAACTTTAAGCATCAACCACCTGATATGACATCTGAACAGTAACACCATCTGGCAACATTTGTGTGGTGAAAATAGAAAAACTGTGCAGGATGCTCAGTTGTAGCTCTTTATCTTTTATAGACCGTAATATGTTGTAATTACTTTCCTGTGGGATATCATAGATATTTCAGGTGAACCATCAAGTATTTTTTCTAAAAAGAATGACCATAACCCCACTCTGTCTATATCACAGTCTCACTTTATATTAATTGATCGTAGCAACAACCAGAAGTAATTATTATATCATAAAAAGTCTACAATACACAAATATGAATTTTCACAATTCTTGAATGTAAACAGATAATTAGTAAAGAATAGTACAGGAGTAAAGTAATAATAAATCAATTATATCAAATTGTAAAATGTATTGTTATAAAAGGATATAACCCGGATGTAGTACGTGAGTAGTCCACTATCTGTTTCCGGTTGTCAGTGTCGGATCTGACCCCCGGCTTGAGATGAGCCCTACTGCTGTCTGAAGCTTAAGACATAATCATCTCTGGTCTAATTTCTGAAACGTAGGTATCTGCGGTTTTTTTTCATAGTTTGTGTACTTGTATTCTTGCTTCCACTGTATCTTCCGCTCTTTTTCTGTGAGTGTGTCTTGTCAATAAGGCTGGCTAAAGGTAAGGTCAGCGCTTTCGTAGCCTTACAGCTAGTTAGCGTGTTAAGCTAACGTGCTAAGAGTGAGTGAATGTGTGACTTTCCGCTGAGACAGCCATTTTCTAAAGACTAAATTAACCTCGCCAGATTACAATGACAGTATTTCACGTCGGGTAGAGGCAACAGTCACATGACAGTAGTTAGAAATAAGGGAGACAGAGAGCCACGATGTTAAGCTCCGTGGTCACATTTGGATGGTTGCTAATGCTAACATTAAGCAGCATTGCAGTCTCTACTAGCCGACAGTGTGAACCGTTGGTGCTCTCCAACAGACGACATACAAACTGGCAAAGGAGCAGCTAGTTTTAAACCTTTTGTTAAAAGGTGGCTTGCTCTTAAATGTAAATGTAATATATTACCTACTTTTCTCTAAAGGCAGAGACAGATTGGACAAAATAATTGCTGCATTAGTCATGGATGAATTTTGGGTTTTTGTTTTTGATACCTAAATACTAATAGTGATAATCAACCAAGAGTGAGAGGCAGGTAACCTAACCTGAGCCGTCTTTATGATTTGTAAGTGCTTTCTAACATTATAGATACGGTTGTGTCATCCTATTCGCTCATTGCATCAAACAAAATGAGGCAGCTTTGCTGTCTCTCACGTCGGTTCCTTCATCACGTGACTTCTGCTCTCCTCTCCCCAGGACCCAGGGTGTCCCCCCACTCCATGTGTAGTCCCTAATGGGCGGCTGGTCTCGCTGTGCCGTGCTGGAGCTGTACCGGGCGCTGCTCCGCGCAGGCCGTCACCTTCAGTACACCGACCGCAATTACTACCGCCGCGCCGTGGCTCGCGAGTTCCGCCGCTGCCAAACCCTGACGATACCCGAAGATAAGGAGGTCGCGCTGAGGAGAGGCCAGTTCTTCCTCAACAGCCGATTGGGCGGGCTTATGTAGGGGGTGGGGGGGGGAAGGGGTCCCGGGTCATCTGCAGGTGGTTCAAAGATCATCTGGAGGTGTATCACGCAGGTGGGTTTCAATATTCAATCAGTGCCCCTGAGCTACGCAACAGAACAAAGTCCTCCTGTCTTACTCTCTGTCTTTGTCTCCTCTGTTTTCAGTGGAAGGATGGCGGGGGTGAACGGAGACCGCAAGGGGAAGAAAGATGACAATGGGATTGGCACAGCCATTGACTTCATGCTTTCCAATGCCAAGCTTGTGCTGGGAGTGGGAGGAGCGGCCATGCTCGGCATTGCGACGCTGGCTGTCAAAAGAGTAAGTGAGAGGCGATTTATCTCCCAACGTTTCTTTATCTTCTCGCCCCTCCACTCCCACGTGTGATGACGGGGGGTAAAACGCTCTTACTGCAGCGTCCATACCGCCGTGACCGATGTGCTCACAACAAGTCTTTGTTGTGCAGATGTATGACCGGGCCATAAGTGCGCCCACCAGCCCCACCAATATCGAGCCGACGGGACAGAGAAGCTGGGAGGAGCCCGCCTGGATGGGTTCGTCGCCGCGGGTACTCAACCGTGACATGAAGTCCACAGTTAGCAGGTCGCTACAGTCTCTGCCCACTTCCTCACATGCTTTTGAACCAGGTGAGGAAACGTGTGTTTACCATGCTGTCTCGTGCAGTATTGACATGCCTGTTTTGTGGTATCGACTTTCAGCCAGCTGTCATTTTATTTGTTGACAGACGGCCTATTTGGAGGATTCTTGCTCTTCCTTTACAGTGGGTGTCGGCTCCCTGTTGCACAGTTGTTAGTCCGCCAGCTGTTTTTATATTAGTTTGATGTGATGTAGTTGAACCTTTCTCAAATACGGTTGAAGCCCCTTAATTTAGTATTTGTAGATTCATTCCTCTCATGTATTTTTCAACTTTGCCCACTTCCTCCTTTTTCAAAACTTTAAACCTCTTCTAATCTCCCCAGACTGTCTGCGGAGGGCTGTGGGTCGAGCTGCCGTGGGAGGCAGCGGCACCACTCAGTCAGACCTGCAGCGGGCCCGAATGCGTCTGTCGCTGCAGGAACATCTGTGGGAGTTCTACCAAAATAACGTAAACATCCCGACCGAGGAGCAGGCTGTGGCACGGAGGGCTGCGTTGGACATCTGTGCCGAACTCAGAGTGTTCCTCCACGCCAAACTGCCCGACATGCCTCTCAGAGAGATGTACCTGAGTGGCAGTCTGTATGATGACCTGCAGGTAAGAGATTACTTACATCTGACCCTACTTTGAGACAAAATAATCTTAATTTCAACTCTGAGCCGAGAAAGCATTTGGTTTGTAAAAATCTTCAGCCCGCTGTGCTTTTCTCCGCTTTCTTCCATCTTTTTAGGTGGTGACAGCGGACCACGCCCAGCTCATGGTGCCTCTTATCTTGGAGAAGAACCTGTGGTCGTCCATCCCCGGGGAGGACACCATCATGAATGTTCCCGGTTTCTGGCTCGTCCGCAGGGAGAATCTGGAGTATTTCCCACGGAGCAGCAGCTACTGGGACCGCTGCATGGTCGGAGGCTACCTCTCCCCTAAATCGGTCCTCGAGGTCTTTGACAAGCTTGTGGCCGGCTCCATCAACTGGCCAGCCATAGGGAGTGTCCTCGACTACATCATTCGTCCCGTGGTTCCCTCAGAAACGCTGACCCTGGAGGTGCAGTACGAGACGGACCGGAAACTAAACGTGGACTTCCTACCGTTACTCGTGATGGAGGACGGAACCTCGCTGATCGCTAAACCGCACCGACTCGCCGCAGAGCGGCACGGAAACCTGTGGCGGCAGAGCTTCCGCGTGACTGAGACGGCGCGACTCAGGGCCCTGGACCAGGAGGACGGTGGCTGCCGATGCGCCTGCCTGAAGCTGGCCAAGGCCGTGTGCAAGCTCAACCCCGCCCTGAACCGGCTCAACGCCAGCCAGCTCACCAACGCCATCTTGTTGCTCTGCGAAAAAGAAGGCGACTGGACACAGGAGGCGCTGGCCGACCGCTTCCTGCAGCTGCTCCGAGCGCTAGTGGGACACCTAGAGTCAGGGAGGCTGCTGTGCGCCCTCAGCCCTAAAGTGAACTTATTCTGTGAGCTGACTGAACAGGAAGTGGACGAGCTGGGGTACACGCTCTACTGCGCCCTCTCGGATCCCGAGGGGCTGCTGAGGACTGCTGTGGCCCAGCCGTCCCATCCCTGACAACCTCGTGCAACAACGTCACTACACAGCAACGCGGCAATGAAACGTCAACCACTGGTTAGTGGGCAATGGTGACCTCTAGCCATAATGAGGCTCCTGGGGAGGAAAAAAAAAAACGACAACAGCATGGAATCATCCTCGGCCTCTTCAGTCTTAAATGCCGTCAGTGAGAAAGTGTGACGCGCACACAGAGTAGCAGCTACTTAGTCTCGAGATCCGCGTGAGCCTTGACTTAAAAGCTGCATGTGGTGTCATCATGCAAATACTATTTTAATCTTTGAAAGTGGAGGCCCATGGGATTTCATGGCTCTCACTAAAGCCAATGTATTAATGAAGTTACGGTTAGACGTGATGTCGGGTTCTAATGAGCTGCATTGGTTGGTCCGTGTCAAAATGTAGGCCTGCGTCCTCACTGAGCTCTTTTGAACCTGTTGGAGAGGGTTTTAAGTCTTTTCCTCTGTTTTGAGATGGATCCAAGCCACTGTGTCGAGGGGTAGGGTGTGACGTTGATTGTGTGTATGCCAACCTAAAAGCTAATAAATTGTTGATCAGCCCAAAGAGACCAGTTAACCGTCTTTTCATGCTCCTTTTTTGCTACCGCACATAATATGAAATACTGCCAGAGTTCAGTTTGAATAACTTCATTAATACAGTGGCTGCGTGCAGAATGTATGTCCATGTTCCCAGGGATCTTTGAAAACAGACGGGCTGTGATGGGAATGTGTGCGGCTTGCATGTGTTATCTACCTAAATCTAGAAATCAAACCGGTGAATATACAATGAGTTATATGTTGTCTTATTTGTAATATTTCCCACCGTTCCAACTATGAATCGGATGTAGAGTTCGGAACGTGCAACCATTTATGGAAATGTCTGACTTGTCCGTGATCGTGACATTTGAACAATACAGCGCCACCATATTCTCACTTATTTTGGCGAGAACAGAAAAGATCTTCATGTGACTGTCCGTCCATCTAATACTTTGTTTATGAAAAAGAGGTTCTTCAGTCTCACATTTATTGCTTTGGTGCACGGGTCTAATATGCTTTACCTCATTTTAAAATATATATATATATATTTTACGACCTCCGTCACGGGTTATTTTGCACTGTCAAATGTTAGTAAGTTGGTCAAAAATGTCTCTGTGGGACATTCTGAAAGTGCTTTTGTCGAATGGTTTTTGCTTTATTTAAAATGTTAGTCCCTCTCTTTCCCTCGAGGTCATTTCCTTCAGTATTGACGGGACACTTCAGTTTTTCACTGTCTGTCTCTCTCAGCAGTGACCAATCACACACTGCTGTAAACATGGGAATAACTCAGAATTCCTCTCAGTATTAACTTCCTGGCCTGATTGCAGCGAGAGCACGGAGCCCGTTACCGCTGTAGTTTATGTGTCTGTGTGTGCACACCGGTTCCCGTCCACATTAAACCTGATCCATGTATAGGTGCACCAGACACGGATTAGTGCAGTAAGCGAGGCCTCGACACACAGGACGGGCTGCTGGTACATGAAGTGTTTGGCACCAACAACGTGTGGTGGTGCAGGTGGTGGTGCAGGCTTGTCCGGTCGTGTATTGTTGGATTACAGGTGCTAACTTCTTTGAGATCATGATCTGATTGAGAGGGATTGACTCACTGATCCTCAGTTATATAAAAGCAGCTTCGGCGCAGGACACAGTGTGCGGAGTCACAACAATAGCTGTGACTCTCTTTAAATGAATAACCCCGAAACATGTCAAAAATAACCACGCGGTTGCTCTTCGTTCTCACGTTTAGCCTTAGACTGAAAATTAAACGCAGTGATGTGGAGCAAGTGTCCCCTCAGTTTGTAGTGTTCAATATACAGGGATTGATTTAGTCCGGTTGTGCATTCAGTTAAACAATAATCATCCAGATAGTAACGGAGAAACAGGTGACTATTTTTGTATTTATTGTACATTTATAACCAAAATAAGAGCCCATTATTTATTTGCATAAAGCGTCGCTTATTGTGCTTTGTTGTGGATGTGCTGATCTAAAGTGAATCCACAGTAGCTTTGTTTGCATATTAAGCGTCTTCCTCAGCAGACCTACTTCATGCTACAAATGGCTGCTGTGCTGGCGGGAGGAGACTCACTGTGTCACATTCGTGATGTTGTAAAACAAAAACCCAAAGTAGATCACTAGCTCTGCCTTGTGGAGTTCATACTAGCCATATTCTGTTGCATGCTGTGTATTCTTCCCCAGCTTTTTTTTATTTTTTTCCCAGTTCAGCTCTGGAGGTGAACCTTGCAGCACTTTGTATACTTCATTAAAATGTTAAGTTACATTCTGTAGGTTGATCTGTGCTTGATTTGATTTAAGGATTGAGTGTGAAAGACTTACTGTTACATGATGAATGATCAGTGGAAACAAATCCATTCAAAGTTTGACAAATCAAGTTTTATTCAGTGATGTTTGGTATAAAATTCACATAGCCGGTGTGCAAAAGCAGCCCCGATTATGATATCCATCATTAGACATCGGCAACTCGGAATGATCTGATTAAATCAAAAGCAGCTTCACAGACAAGTGCAAGAAACAGAGTTAAGCAGTTCAATAAGGACTCTGTGGATTCTGTTCAGTGGGACAGAACAGCCTCCTTCCTCGCTAGAATGTGTGGAGATAAATATTAATGTAGCATCCATACTTGCTCATCAGCAGCCAGATTCCTCATGGAAACCTCATTATTACAAGCAGGTGTGAGATATTTATGTGGCAAGCCAGGTTCTTCAGTGATGTACAGAAACCACTCGATGCTTTGGATTGCTGCAAAATGAAATTAACGGAACGTTTATGATGAAATTTAGCTTTGCTCAGTGCAACCTTGAAATCACAAACACTGCTAGAAAAAGGAGAAGTGCGACACGTTTCACACAGTGTTCAGTCAACTACTTGGCCGGGGCAAACCCCACACGATCGGCGGCCCGGTCGAACACGGTGTAGTACTTCCCGATGAACACGTCTCCCAGGATCCACAGGGGCCCGGCGGGGGGCGGGATATCCATGGCCATGAAGCCCGACAGACAGATGGATGCACCCATCTGAGTCTCCTGCAGCAAAGAGGAGAAACGTCTTGTTTTCAGTTGTGCAAAAGTAAAAAAGATTGGGTCACACGTTTGACCCAAGTGTGTCTGAATAATGTCTCAATACACCGAGGAGATAGAATATTAAAACACCCGTCAATATAATGCAGACAAACACATCAAGCCCATGATTAAAACTCAACTATATAATGAGACAAATCAACAAAACTGAACATTTAAAAAAAAAGGCGAAGGCTGGCAATGTCCTATAGTTATCAAATCCCATGAAGTGCTTTAATCCGTCTAAATGAACTACAACGGCCATGTGCGTCAAGTAAGGGACACAGTGCAATGCTGTGACTCACTGATGTGTTCTATAATAAACAGTGGAAGTCTACGGCTCAGGAGAATAAGCCGCCGTCTTTCGCTACACAAACACACTTGTAAAAAGGATCAATGAATGCATTGTTGGTTTTGGTAAGTAAACACCTTTTAATTGGTTTAAATAACTGGCAGTGACTACATTTAAAAAAAAAAAAAAAAAGGTCATCCATGAGTGAATCTACCTTCATGACATAATCCTCTCCAGTCAGGTTGAACATCTTCCCTCCAATGTTGAAGGCGATGGCGGGGAGGGATGGGATCCTCTCACAGTCGATCCAGTACTAGAGCAGAGGGAGAGGAGAAGGCGCTGGAATGATCTCAAGAGTCCCAAAGTGAGCGAGCGCTCCAGTGTTTAAAAAGTCACATCTGGGATACAAGTACATCACAGCTGTTGTTATGCGTCAGCGCTACCTCTCCCATCAGCAGGGGCAGAGCTCCGATGGCTTTCTGCAGCGCTCTGACTTCCGCCACAGGACCTACAATTAAGGACGTTCCCGTGTCGATAATAGCCTGGCAACCGGCTTTGCAGAGAGTCAGCTGGTCGCCGACATCAACTCTGCAGGGCGGGGCGGGGCGGGGCGGGGCGGGGCGACAAAAAAGGTACCAGTTACCTCCAACACCGGCTAAGAAATATGTTGCCGTGCAGCTTGTAAGACCGAGAGAACACTCATTTAAAACTCATTTTTCATGCATGCACATGAGTCATGACTGCGGTAGAAATGTATTAGACATTAAGGAATGTATGACACGGGCCTGGTCACGGTTTGGTGTCTTGAGAGGCCTCACAGTCACTCACACTGGGCTCCCAGTTAGAATACCATTTTCAGTTACTTCATTATTTCAGTTCCTTCTAATAACACCAATAATAGCCACACAGGGTTCTTTCTCACCCGCTCACTTGGATCTGCCAGTAGGCCTTTCGGGTGACGTTGACATAGTGCAGGTCTCCGGTGTAGTGCTGGGGGTCTGTCCCACCCAGCATCAGCTCTCCTCCTACAGCTGCTTTTGGGTCTCTAAGAGACAGGGGGGGCGGGGCAGACAGACATGACTTACTGCATAAACAATAACCATGTGTGCCACTGGCGGCACCACAAGGTCTCTGACCAACAGTTAAACCAAAACACAAGGCAGCGATTAGATTATTATTATTATTGATGTGATTGGAGCTCGTTCTTCCGTCGGACACCAACCTGCTGATGTAGAAAGAGAAAATGTTCTGGGGCAGCAGCTTGGCCGCCATGGCCGTGTCAAACACCGGGGTGACTTTGGCGACTGATATGGAGGGGTAGGCCATGCCCAAGACCCCGTCGAACCGGGCCACTGCGAACGTAATGCCGGGCTGCTTCACCGCTTCACCAAACTGCTGGCCAGGAACAGGCATCCCTGCAATCTGCAAGGAGGAGAGACGTCAATGTCTTTTAATGAACTGATGGGAATGGCGTGACCGCTATGATTGAGTTATGCCGTTTAAAACAGACGAGGTCATGCGAGTGAGCGTTTCTCAAACTCACAGAGACGGTGTCTCCGCTGATGAAGCCAGACAAGCTGCCTCGGCCGTACCGGATGGAGAACGCTGTGCCGTTCTTGACGAACGTGCTCGACTTCTTCGAGTTGTAGCGATGGTGAATCCCTAAAGAGAGAGAGCGAGAGCGAGAGAGAGCAATCTGTCAAACATGATATTCCACAGCATTTATAGATTCAGGACACAAAATAATGTTTGTGATAAATACACCATTAACAGTTTGAAAGCAGAGCCAGACGGGTGACACGGGCCTCCCTGTAGAAAGATACGGAAAACAACTACAAAGAGGCACCAAACTACTACAAAGACACACATAACTACTAAAAAAAAAAACTACAAAGAGACAGTTTTGTGTCTCTTTGTTTATTTGACTTCTATTTGTTACACTGAATAACCAATTTAGCTATAAATAATGCAGTTAATTATCATTAATAGAGTCTCAACAATTTGTACTCGTGTCCTTGATGGGTCCCCTTCTTTGAAGCAGGCATACTTCAGATATAAAAAGCAAACTCTAAAAGGGAATAAAGAAGAAGTGTGACATTTTAGTCACTACTGCGTGGTAAATACAGCAAGCATCTTTTAGGGGAAGTGGCCCACAGATAGATGCTGAATGAGTCACTCACAGCAGGCCAAGTCAAAGAAAGAGCAGTGGATGGAGGGCACCCAGAGGTTGGAGGAGCCGGTGTCAAACAGCACAGTGAAGTCCTGCGGGGGGGTGCCGATGCTGATCACCCCGTAGTACTGGGCCTGAGGAGACAGTCGATTAACGCTGAGATCTGCTGAGCAACCACCACCACATCTGCAGCAGAAGACATTCAACTTTCAAACCCAAAGCATGCACAGGTGTAACTAATATAGAGTATTTGATCTGGGTTGTCCACTCTGTTTAAAGTCAGAGGCATGATGGAAACCTATGATAAGGGGGATGTCTAAATCTAATACTGCCATCATTCCCACTCGCTCACTATGAACCTCAGTGAGTTTCTGAGGTTGCTGACATCAGGGCTTGAACTGCTACTTGAAGTAGAAGACATACATCCATGAAGTTGGTCAGCCTCTCTGCGGGCACAGCGGGGGAGCTGTCCGGCGCTCCGGTGCGCCTCGCTAAAGCCCGGAGCTCCTCCACAGACATCCCATTGTCGCTCATCAGGCGCCGCAGGCTCCTGGTTTTATGAAGTGGCACTCTGCAGATGAGGAAAACGTAATTATTGAATTAAATGTCTCGGGGGCGCGCGACCACTCGCGTGTGACAGACTACTTCCTGGTACAGAGTTTACGTTCACGCGAAGTTTGTAACGGTTTAAAGTGCAGAGATGGCATCATCTCACGTGCACTGGAGACATTATTGCAGGTGAATACTTAAAAAAAAAGTAATTGGAAACACGTGAGGCTAACATCACCAGAGAACAAGACAAGGAAGTTATCACACGCGCGCGCACACATTACCTTGCGTTCAACAAAGACCGCTTGTCTGCTGCTATGAAATGATATAGGATGTAATGCAACGTTAATATTAGCTCACTCTTGTTGCCAAAATCAGCTGATAAAAAGTATTTACCTGAATATGGCGGCGCTTTGTGTTATCAGCAGCGCCCCGATGAAACTAAATATCCTCAGCCGTGTCATTTCGGTCCTTGTATAAATACACACTTTTGAAATGTTTCTGATACTAACGAGCGCACCAACTCACAGGTCACTGTTGCAAATGACGCAGAACTCTAAGTGAAAGCACTTCGGCAAAGTCCGCCTTTACTCGGTTTCCCCCGTTTTGTGGCGCAGCGATTGGAGGAAAATAATCAGTGAGGTGCTCCTATTGGTGGAAGACGATGGCCATCATCCCGCATTACAAACCGGTGGACCGGGGCTGTTGCGGTCACGAGTTGACAGGGAAACTACTGATGGGGCACATACTAGCACATTGTGTTAATGTTTGCAACTGCAGCTGAGAAAACGTTTCATATAATAGAAAACATTCTTTTAACAGTTCACAGAAATACCTTTCCACAGAGAATCTAAAAAAAACTAATTCACAGACTAAATCCTAAGGAACTAAGTCTGCTGTTGGCCTCGGCTTTATCAAATCTCTTCTCAAAAATAATTGTGTGGGTTTGGGACGCCTAATGAATGGCAATGCCACCTCTCCTTATTACATTAAAGAGGTACTCCAGGTGTTTAGGATTGCAATTCCATTAAATGTGGGCCTTGGTAGATAAAGATTATACAATTTTGGTTAACACTTTTAGTGTCTAACATAGATTAAGCTTCAAAAACACCAGATCCTACACATCCCATAATGCAGCCCGATAGCATCTTTTGTTACACCTTGTTATACACGCTCCATGTCTCTTTATTAAAGGGGCCCTCCACTGAGAGTCAGGGAAGGTCCAATGAAAAATGCGTTGAAGTCCAGTGTTTTTGGAGTTTGAGCCCTACGAGGGAGTTAAAAGTCAAGACATGTCTGCCTGCGCTGCTGCAATTCAAGCTATTCTTTTCCATATCTGTCTCTTGCAAATCCCCCAATTGGAGTATTTATTTAAAAATAAATGGTCTCCAACCCACAGTATATAGACACAGGAGAGGCCTGGCTGCCTTTGGCTTTAAGATGCTTACCTCTATATTAATATGTCCCTGCATGCTATAAGTCTGGCTGTGGACCGCTGCTGCATGTCATAAGTCCCCTCTTACCCCGTATTATCAAAATAAAGATAACACTGCAAGTGCTATGAGTGTTCCTTTCAAGGAATGGTTAAACATTTTGGAAAATACACTTATTTGCATTCTTGCTCAGTCACATGAGAGGATTGATAGCCGCCTCTCATGCTTGCAGCTGGCTAGCTTAGCATAGCATAAAGACTGGCAACAGCAGGAAACTTGAAACAGGTGCTTGTAAACTGCTTATGTTACCTTTGCACAGAACATTTTTTCCCCCCATTTCCCTTCTTTATGCTAAGCTAAGCTAACCATCTTCTGGCTCCAGCTGCACATTGACCCTACAGCCACGAGAGTGGTGTCAATCTTCTCCTCGAACTCTCGGCAAGAGAGAGAATGAGCAAAATTCCCCAAATGTCTCCCAAAGAAACTCTCATTTTGAGGTCAAACTAAATATGTCACTCAGTAGCATGCATTATGACTAATAAAAGAATAGTTTCAATTCCAAACCACAGATAATAACAGTTCAGGCTGAGTCATCCAAGCCACCACTCAACATGTTGCCCTTTCTGACGGAGGCTCATGACAAAGTCTGAAAGCATTCGCAGACATCACAAAGCAGGCACTCCCTTGGCCTGTTGAACAAGTTTTTAAATTCCACAGACAGCAAAACCACATTGACATAAAGACTAGCGTACGCACAATAAATCGACACACTCACACACACACACCGTCCATCACCTTCAATCAGACTTTCGAGCTGTTCAGAAAAGCGAGTCCCCTGAAAGGTAAACCATTCAACTTTGGGGTTATTTTTGAGTTAAGGGCGGTGTTCGGTGCCGGTCACGGTTCGGGTTAGCCTCCAGGTAATGAATGTAAGTCTATGCGACATCCTCATATCTGACGGTGTCGAGTTTGTGTCCGTGTAGATGTCTGAATGTCGGTGTTAGACTAAATGTATAGCCTTCTTTCCACCTTGTTGTGGACATTTTTTCAAAAAGAGGGTCCTCCCCCACATTCTTTTCTCGTGTGTGACGTCGCAGGTAAATAACACCTTTGGATGGGACGACAGAGAGGAAAAGGCATCGATGGCAAATATGGCCTGAAGAGAGTAAAGGCATGTAAAGGCATGGGGACATCGTCTGACCATTTCTTACTGGATCCGTAACTAAACTGATAAACATGATGGTAAGAATTAGCTCTTTCTGTATGTGAATAGTCAAATATGTCTTGTATACAACAGTTGGGCCTAAAGGATACAGACTCTTTAGAGCAGGGGTGTCAAACATACGGCCCGCGGGCCGGATCCGGCCCGCCACGTCATTTTATGTGGCCCGCGAATCCGCCAGCAAAAAAAAAAAATGTAAAAGTCGGACAATTTACAAATATCCGTTGTATCGCGCACGGCGGAGCTCCTCCCCGATCCGCACGCGCCGCGCACACCTCCACCAGCTGCCACATACGCCCCCCCCCCCCCCCCCACCGAAGACGAAGGAGCACCCCCCCCCCCCCCCGCCGACAACCGGCCCTTTGGGGGCAACCATGATGCTGATGTGGCCCGAGAGCGACAATGAGTTTGACACCCCTGCTTTAGAGGGTCTTTAGAGACTCATATTTACCAGCTGCAACATATACCGTGATTAATTCTTCTAATATTGATGTTACATTGATACACTGCAAATTATAATAATTAAAAATTATAATTGTTAATACAAAATTCTATATAATGAGTAGTTTCACTTTTGTTATTGTGAGTATATTATGACGCTAACACTTTTGTATTTTACCTAAGTAAGATTTTGAACACAGGGCTTTTTTACTTGTACTATTTTTACACTGTGGCATTGTTACTTTTACTGAAGAAATAGATCTGAGTGTTTCTTCCACCCCTGGTTAAATGCATTACCAATTCACTCAAAAAAAGAATGCTGTTTGTTATTGGATATTATATTTGGAGGTCTGTACATTAATAGGTTACATCAGACATTTTGACGTGTCATGAGGGAAAGCGCAGCCAATTACGATTTTGGGCCAGGCATTGACTCACAAGCTCAATCTGAAATAGCAATGTGGAGGTCAACAGTGAGAAGCAACAATTACAATGCTAGGGGAAATAGCCGTGTTGCATGAGTCGGATGTCCTGCAAACCAGGAGGGCTTATATTGCTCTTGTAAACAATGCAGATCTCAACTCAGCTGTTGTTTTTCTTTTACAATGCATTGCAAACATATTTTGTTCTTTGGCTGATAGACAGAGCTTGGATCTCATCACATAATGGCACAGTGCTTATTAACTTGTCAACAGTATATCAGAAAAGAAAAAGGATCTACAGTAAGTCACCGTAAATGTGATTACTTCCTTGAAGGGTGTGATATGATACAAACATATAATGCTTTTATTGTGACTGTGCTCTGGAAACCGGAATGGCAACAGTTACGATGAGCTTTTTCTGTTTTTTGTTTTGACATTAGGGAAAACACAGGTGTTACTAATAACATTAACGGTGGCTCTGTTCTGTTCAAGGGTCCCAGTAGGTCATGGCAGTGTGACAGGGATGCAACACGCACACCTGTGCTTTTCATACGATGTCAAAATGCCCTCGATTATTCTTTATGACAAACAGCATTTAGCGTCAAACACAAATTAAGAACGTCTGTCTCCTCTTAAAAGTATGGCAATCAAGACTATTCACTGGGAAAAGACGACCCCTGAAAGCCCCACGGACGACGTGTGTCAAACTGATTTGGGGCCATTTCATTGACTAAAAGAATGAAGAAATACGTACCACTAAAGCGCGACATCAACGGACATTATAAAGGCCTTTAGAATCTAATTCTTGAGGGGTTTGAGTTGCTGAAGAGCAAATATACAGTGTATTATTTAAAAAAATGTAGTCATGTACAAAGAGAAGGACAGCACAGCGCTACGGTGCACGTGTAGCAATCTGAAACCAATGATTGGTTGTTTGGTAGCCTTTGCTCTGATCTCAATAGTTGAAGTACCAGACCATTAACTTCTACCACTGTTAAACCCCATAGCCGCCCAAACCCCCCAGGACAAAGTGCCCAATGAAGTCTACTATCAACAGCTCCTTTGAGGTCGCACAGTCGGCCTACGAAGACCGGGATGACCCAGTGGTAAACATGAGTTCCTGTTCAATGTGGTTCATCTCAATGCATTCATCGCTGAATGGTGTTTGGTGTGTCGTGTTTCATCTTTTGAGGAATAGAAATCCTTCAGCTTGAACTTCTTGGTATACACTTGATGAAACTCTCCGCTGCGGTTATTGAGCTATATGTTCTCATGCACTACGAGACATTTTGCTTCACTCACGTTTTGTTTTTTGTCAGCCTGCGGTCACAGATGGAAGCCAGTCAGAGGTTAAAGTCAAGCCTGTGCCTCGTCCCAGGTCTCGAATGCAACCAAAGTCCCAGCTTAACAACAACAACGACACTGTTGACTATGCAGACCTGACTAGCACTGCAACCAGTGTGGTGGTGAGTGGTGATATTCTCTCTAAGATGAAGTCATAATAGTGTGTATTAATTAGCATGCATTCATTTTTTTTTGTCATTTCTCTCTGTCATCAGAGCTCCCAACTCAGTGAATATCCTGCAGACTATAAGACGCCTCTGCCTTTTCGCTCTCCACCTCCCAGACCACCACGAAGCAAATCTATGATCTCCAGTAAACCCACAATCGATGGAGGCAATCACTATATGACTTCAGTTTCTGAGCCAACTGTGAGGGCATAACGAGCTTCATTTCATTCCTTAAAAGACTGCTACATGTGTTATGACAAGAAATACTCCTTAAATAATACAAGGGCAACTAGAGAGCTACAGCTTACTTCCTCCCTCTTAATTTCTCTGCTAGAATCCAGCTCTCAATACTGAGAGAATACAATCTCCTCCAGCACCGCGGCCTGAACGCCCCCCTCCTCCCTCCATCTTTTACAGTACAAGATCTTCAATGAGGCTAAAATATGAGGTAAGGGCTAACATGTTTCACCTCATCCCAACCTTTATGTACGATACGATATGTACCACCTGTAATGTGTTCAATAATTATTTATTTCTGTCTTTTTAATATCTTGGATAGAGCGACAGTGATGACAGTCTGCAATCCAGTGGTTCCTACATCAGCTTTGTGCCACAGCCTCCAGTGTCACCAGCTCTCTCTAACGAAGAGGTGAACCTCTGCGGGACTGGTAGTGCAACGGTGGTAGAAACGCTGTTGTTGTATCTTTGAGCAGCAGAGTTGCTCAACAACGTCATTTTCTTTGTTTATTACAGACCAGACCACCACCACCGTCCTTCTCCCCGCCTCCCCCTTCTGAAACGGAGGAACCGGAGGAACCTTCGGATATGGACGTTCTGCCGGAGGACTTGGATAAGATGGTGAGATACAGATCACGACATAGACAATGGTATGGTCTTAATCAATTCTGATCCATTAATCTGTGTCCATTAAACACTACAGACACCAGGGAAGCCAACAGTAGGCTACCAGACCGGGCACTACTCTCCTCATCAACAGACCACTGAGGATGCAGAGGTACAGCTTTTTATTAACATTTGAACCAAAATAACGAGCTTCATTTCATTCCTTAAAAGACTGCTACGTGTGTTATTACAAGAAATACTCCTTAAATAATACAAGGGCAACTAGAGAGCTACAGCTTACTTCCTCCCTCTTAATTTCTCTGCTAGAATCCAGCTCTCAATACTGAGAGAATACAATCTCCTCCAGCACCGCGGCCTGAACGCCCCCCTCCTCCCTCCATCTTTTACAGTACAAGATCTTCAATGAGGCTAAAATATGAGGTAAGGGCTAACATGTTTCACCTCATCCCAACCTTTATGTACGATACGATATGTACCACCTGTAATGTGTTCAATAATTATTTATTTCTGTCTTTTTAATATCTTGGATAGAGCGACAGTGATGACAGTCTGCAATCCAGTGGTTCCCACATCAGCTTTGTGCCACAACCTCCAGTGTCACCAGCTCTCTCTAACGAAGAGGTGAACCTCTGCGGGACTGGTAGTACAACGGTAAATTACAGGCTAAAAGTTGTGCATTATGGACTGAGTGTTTTGCGTGAGTGTGGGTAAGGAGTAAATATTCCAACTCTACAATCGACATCAAGAAAGTTCAGCAACCGTGTTGGAATACGCTCAACGTTTTGTTCACGTTCAACCGCGTTATGTAACCACGATGTGAATGTCTTTGGTTTCCAGGCCACAGACAGCCCAGAGAGACCTGCAGTTCCGCCTCGACCCGCGCAGTCCTCCCTCGCCTGCTCTGACTCCTTGGGTGGAACCTCGTCTCCACAGGTATGAGAGCCCCTGCAGAATTCAGGTGATGGAGGGGCCAAAACACTGACAGGTGCAGAGAGACATGTGTTTTTCCCTCATGCACTAATAGAGAATATGACTTCCACAAAGGGCTTCTCTATTTTTTGCTGCATTTTGCATTGTTCTGTCAGTCAGCCTGAAATGCAGATTTCGGGAGGGGCGGCCCAAGTGCTGTTTGTACTGAAAGTGACATCCAAGTTAACTCAAAAACAAGTAATTTCCCCTATAAATTGAAGAGTCTCCTTGATCGAGAAGAAGAGAAAGCACCAACAGAGTATCCTTTGAAAGGCTCACTTTTTAATTACTTTAGGAGATTATCAAAGATAAAGACTTCCCATTCTCATATTAGTTGGAATATTACTTACTTAACTCACTCCATTATTTCATTCAAAATCCAAAATGTCAATCCAATGGTGAAGTTTGCGGAAAAGTCAGTAGAAATCATCCTCTTTCCTGGTCAAACCACGTCATAGCTCTAGAGCAAAGCTGCAAACATGGCTAAACATTTGTATTTCCAGAGAAAGACCTTGTTCCTGGAAGTGTGAGGAAGACCCCAAACCATTTATTAGTGGTACGCTCTGGAGAAACGCTGTCGTTGTATCATTGAGCAGCAGAGTTGATCAACAACGTCATTTTCTTTGTATATTACAGACCAGACCACCACCACCGTCCTTCTCCCCGCCTCCCCCTTCTGAACCAGAGGAACCGGAGGAACTGGAGGAACCTTCGGATACGGACGTTCTGCCGGAGGACTTGGATAAGATGGTGAGATACAGATCACGACATAGACAATGGTATGGTCTTAATCAATTCTGATCCATTAATCTGTGTCCATTAAACACTACAGACACCAGGGAAGCCATCAGTAGGCTACCAGACCGGGCACTACTCTCCTCATCAACAGACCACTGAGGATGCAGAGGTACAGCTTTTTATTAACATTTGAACCAAAATAACGAGCTTCATTTCATTCCTTAAAAGACTGCTACGTGTGTTATTACAAGAAATACTCCTTAAATAATACAAGGGCAACTAGAGAGCTACAGCTTACTTCCTCCCTCTTAATTTCTCTGCTAGAATCCAGCTGTCAATACTGAGAGAATACAATCTCCTCCAGCACCGCGGCCTGAACGCCCCCCTCCTCCCTCCATCTTTTACAGTACAAGATCTTCAATGAGGCTAAAATATGAGGTAAGGGCTAACATGTTTCACCTCATCCCAACCTTTATGTACGATACAATATGTACCACCTGTAATGTGTTCAATAATTATTTATTTCTGTCTTTTTAATATCTTGGATAGAGCGACAGTGATGACAGTCTGCAATCCAGTGGTTCCCACATCAGCTTTGTGCCACAGCCTCCAGTGTCACCAGCTCTCTCTAACGAAGAGGTGAACCTCTGCGGGACTGGTAGTACAACGGTAAATTACAGGCTAAAAGTTGTGCATTATGGACTGAGTGTTTTGCGTGAGTGTGGGTAAGGAGTAAATATTCCAACTCTACAATCAACATCAAGAAAGTTCAGCAACCGTGTTGGAATACGCTCAACGTTTTGGTCGCGTTCAACCGCGTTATGTAACCACGATGTGAATGTCTTTGGTTTCCAGGCCACAGACAGCCCAGAGAGACCTGCAGTTCCGCCTCGACCCGCGCAGTCCTCCCTCGCCTGCTCTGACTCCTTGGGTGGAACCTCGTCTCCACAGGTATGAGAGCCCCTGCAGAATTCAGGTGATGGAGGGGCCAAAACACTGACAGGTGCAGAGAGACATGTGCTTTTCCCTCATGCACTAATAGAGAATATGACTTCCACAAAGGGCTTCTCTATTTTTTGCTGCATTTTGCATTGTTCTGTCAGTCAGCCTGAAATGCAGATTTCGGGAGGGGCGGCCCAAGTGCTGTTTGTACTGAACATATTAGTTGGATTATTACTTACTTAACTCCCTCCATTATTTCATTCAAAATCCAAAATGTCAATCTAATGGTGAAGTTTGCGGAAAAGCCCCAAACCATTTATTAGTGGTATGCTCTGGAGAAACGCTGTTGTTGCATCTTTGAGCAGCAGAGTTGATCAACAACGTCATTTTCTTTGTTTTTTACAGACCAGACCACCACCACCGTCCTTCTCCCCGCCTCCCCCTCCTGAACCGGAGGAACCTTCGGATACAGTGTACAATGAAGTAGGGCACTGCCCCTACCTGGACGTTCTGCCGGAGGACTTGGATAAGATGGTGAGATACAGATCGCGATGTAGACAGTGGTATGCTCTTAATCAATTCTGATCCATTAATTTGTGTCCGTTAAACACTACAGACACCAGGGAAGCCAACAGTAGGCTACCAGACCGGGCACTACTCTCCTCATCAACAGACCACTGAGGATGCAGAGGTACAGCTATTTATTAATTTTGTGCTAAGTTTGGGGAAGTTTCATGAATGGAATGTATTGTCTCTCCACGACCAATGTCTTTTAAAACATCACTTTGTGATTCCACATGAGAGGCCATATTCATTGATAAGAATATAACCTGTTTCCCTCAGGACATCAATGGGCTGTTGAGATGGTTGAAAAAAATATCAAGTAAGTACAACATTTTGTTTTCTAGATAGATATTGTGTCATGTTCTTGAAGCCTAAAGATGCATCAAACGTTATTGTATTGACTGCCAATAATTTGTCATTTGAAATAATCCATCTCTGTGCTGTCACTCCAACAGAATATGACGGCATGGCTTCATCTCTGTATGGCCTCAGTATAGAGGAGGAAATCAGGTAACCACACAGAACCTATCATATGAATTCATTGTGTCATTTTGGTGCCATTAGTTCTGTGTTACAACAGGAAAGAAAACTGCTTCAGAGCATGCAAAATAGATAGTTACAGTTTTATGTTAAACAGTTCTAGATATCTAATTACAACATGGCCTTTTGTGTAGCAGCACTTTAATGTCAATGAAAGTTAATTAGCTAAACTATTTCAGGACTGAATGAGCCAGATAAAGAAACGGGTTTTCTTGCCTCTGACCCTGTGCAGATCGTTAATCCAGAGAGCGATGAATGTGAGAAAGGCCCTGCGTCTCTACAACCTCCTCATGATGAAACGCAAGGAAAACCTGCGGGACCTCATCACGGAGTTCAGCTCCATCTCCGACACCCTGGACAAGATGAAGAAGAGGGGCAAAAGCATGGACATTGCTGGGGGCACCACGGGTGCTATCGGAGGGGTGACCGCAGTCTTGGGTATCGCCTTCGCTCCTGCGACCTTAGGTGCCTCGCTGATTGCTACCGCCGTTGGTGTTGGTATGGTGGCGTCCGCTGGGGGCATTGGCGCCCGCTCTGCCATGGACAAAAAGAAGATTGTGAATAGGATGACAGTTGAGAAACTAGTATACGATTATAAGGGACACGTTGTCGATCTGGAACACTGCCTGGGCTTTATCCTCAGTGGGATGAATGAGCTTCAAAGGCACGACATTGCCAGGTTACAGAGGGCAGGAGCCCAGCCGGATTCACTGAAGATGGCACACCTGTCACAGTTTGTGTTAAAGAATAACACAACCAAGGATAGGGGAGCTTCTCTTACACCCACGTGTGGGCTGTCGTCAGAGAGACTGCTTCTGGCTTTTGCGAAGGAAATGGATCAGTACTTTACAGAAAATGATGGTCAGACGCTGAAGAAGTCGAGTAAAAGCAAGTTTTCGGGTAGAGTTCGCCTGCTGGCTAAAAATCTGCAGGAAGAACTATTTCACCTGAATCGTATGTGGGAAATGTTTGGTTGAACCAGAGAACTACTTGTTGGTTTGTGTGTTTATGTGTGTGAGTGAGAGAGAGAGAGACTGGAGAATAACTGCCTCATTTACAACTTATATTTAATCAACATTATATTAATATTTATATGTATTTGTAATAATGTGTGACTACATACAGTATCTACTTTTTAAAGAAAGTTCAGGATTGTAGTTCTACTACTATTCATGGCTGTGATAAATAAAACCGCAGAGTTAATGAAAAATATCTCTTTATTCAAATAACACCATGAGTACCAGTGGTTACTTTTTAGGACGACAGTAGAGTATGCATGGAATGCGGAACATAAACAATGGCGGAGTGATAATGTGGGCACTGCGGAAGGATACCTCATGTCCTTGCTTGAACTATATCAACACCATGCCACAACGCGCGCCATCTTCTTTTCCGAGAAACAACAAACGAAGCAACATCATTGTCGAACATCGCTCTGTTGGCCGAAATGGCAGTGTAAAATTGCGCCGCGACCCAGCCGCCAACCAAACAGTGCATCCAACCCGTGCACTGAGTCTCTTCCAAATCAGAAACATGTCGTAAGTATTATTTTTTTTTTATAACATTTTGTCGATGACAGCTGTACGGCCTACTGTGGCCGCGCGCCTCGGCAGCCTGGCGTCACCGAGAGCACGACGCTACTTCGTGTTAAATTCCAGTTAAAATTAGTTCGACGTTTAACATTTTGACTTTCTCTGACACGTCGTATAGTTTTATATAGTAACGTGGGGTTGTATTATAGCTCAGGGTTAGCTACTGAGATGACGTAATTCGTGCCGTTAATATGAAATGTAACATTTAGTATTTGATTGAATGTACCGAGACCCTTTAAACCTAATTGAATCGTGAAGGACTTTTTCTATATGTGTATAAACCGTCTGTGTCGGTGTCACGAGTGCCTGCGTAGCGGCCAGAAAATGGTTCATTTCCTCTCTGTGTCAAAATGGCGGCTTCGCGGAGGCGTGTTGAGGACAAACGTCTAGCTGTTTTGTATAGTGAGGGAGGGATGAAGGCGTAGGCTCGTGGCCCTGACGTCTGTCTGGACGTCAGAGTCACAAGACTGGTAGCTGGGTGGAAACACGTGACGTGGAGCAGGTGCACTGCAGTGATGGGGGCAGTGTTGCGCCAAAATGTGATTTGCCTGGAGTAATTAGTTTCATACTAACATTATATTGGGGCTGAGGGACTATTATCTTCATCGTCGATTATCTTCTCGATACATTGATTAGTTGAAATGACATCGTCAAATGACTTGTTTTGTCAACTACTCAAACACACTCAGTTTACTGTCACAGAGGAGTAAAGAAACCAGAACATATTCATTTAAGAAACTGCAATAAGAACATTTTGACTGAATGGCTCCAGCTGACTTAATTGATTATGAAAATGTGGCCGATTAATTGAATTGTTGACAACTAATTGATTCATTGTTGTAGCTCCACACTATATTATTCACTCACACAAGTATGAATGACTGATTAAAGGCTAAACCATCACATATGTTTATCTCTCCCCTATCCTCAGGTCCTTTGTGGAAACCCTCACTGCTGCTGCATCCGACAGCAAAAAAGAGTTCGAAACTGTCCTATCCTCGTCACACACACCCTTTGTGACCAACAACAGCCACTATGACCACGATGATGACAAACTCACAGTTTGGCCTGGAAGGCATGGAGGCCCTTCTCTGGGGACCTTCCTCTCCCATGGCTGACTCCACGAGCTTCTCGACTTCACGCCCTGACCAAGAAGAAGAACAACAGAAAGGAGGAGGGACCTCGTTGGAGGGCGACGCTTTCCCTGTGTCGCCCCTCGCCTCCTCATCGCTGTCCTCTTCCTCCTCTCCTCCTCCCTTCTACTCTCCACCTCCCTCGCCGCCGGCCGTCCTCTTCCAGGGGGACAAAGCTGGGATGGAGTCTGACCTGCTCTCCCTCCCCTGGTTGAGCCACCCTGGTCCTCTGAGACAGGCTGTCTCAGATGACAGCAAAGGTAACGACTGTGTAAAATAATCATCAAAACGGCCATCTTTAAAGCACCCGTATCAACATATTTGAAGCACTTTTTGAGCACCGTCTCTCATTAACATACTGCCTCATTTGCCTCCACAGAGGATATGTTCGGTGACCTGGACTGGATGGCTGAGAGGATGGATCTGTCCGAGTTTGACCTGGACTCTCTGATCGGCTCCTGCAGTCCTACTGAAGAGTCCCCCAGTTGTCCAGAAGACCTCCTAGTCGCCCTGGAATGCCCCATGGAGCTCGACTCCCTCCCAATGCCCTCTCTCTTAAGCCCCGCACTCTCGACTCTTCCCTCGGCTTGTCTTCCAAGTATACCTCCCCCTACCCCCCCCACGTTCTGCTCAGATCCTTGTGTCATTACAGTGGATGAGCCTGAATCCTACATTGAAGACTTGCCCCTGTGTGTCCCGGAGCCCCAACAGGAGCTGGAAATCAAATCTGAGCCGGCTTCCCCAGACCCCCCTTCCCCCTTGGTGGATTCTCCCTCCTCCCCAGCCTACACCCTAGACCTGGGCAGTGAAGTGGACGTCACGGAGAGTGAGGTGAAGCCAGTGGTAGCGTCTGTCGTCTCCCAAGTCCCGAGGCTCGTATTCTCCCTGCCAACGACCCGCATTGTCCTCGTGCTGGCTTCCAAAGACGAAATCGGCATCACCACCACCACCGTAACCACCACGTCACAGATCGTTCATTCCTCCCCTTCTCCAAAGCCCTCCAGAAGCAGACCATACCCCGAGTCCACATACAAAGCCAGTCCGCCTTCTCCCAGTGCCACCACTGTCAAAGTCAAGTCCCCCCGGGAGGCAGACGGAGATGAGAGAGCAACTTTGAAGGCCCCGAAATCCAAGAAACTGAAGAAGATGGTGCAAAATAAGACGGCCGCCACGCGTTACAGGCAGAAGAAGAAAGTCGAGCAGGGTACGCTTCTTGACGAGCATTCTCTGCTGGAGAGGAAGAACGTGGAGCTGAATGAGAAGGCTGACTCCTTGGCCCGGGAGATCGAGTACCTGAAAGAGCTGATGGAGGAGGTCAGCCAGGCCAGGACCACCAAAGGTCTCTGTGCTGACCCCTAGTGGTCGGACCTAACAACGACGCGTGAGAGGAGAGTAGGCTCAGCAGGTTTATTTCTTTAATACAAGCAATCCGTAATGTGTTCTGTCCACCCAGCAAGTTTTGGATTCACAATCCAGTATAACTGGTGTTTTTCAGAGTACCTCCTTTTTAAAAATCTAACTCTGGTATTAAATATAGCATACTTTTATTGTGTTTAGAGTATTTTCCATTCAGTATATGAACTTGTGTTTTTTGTAATGTATCTAAATGTTTCCTATATCTGGACCTCAGTAACCTGCCAGTAGGATGTATTTAAATTAAAAGTGTATTATAGTATAATGGACCATCTGTATTATGAATCTCTTAATAAAGAGTCTTAAAATGAGTCTTTTGGTGTAATTCCTTCTGTGGCGTTGTTAATGTATATTGTTAGCATCACTTAACACATGAGCACCATGGGACTGTTACAGTTCCAGTGCACATAATCATTCAAATTCATAAATGCTATTATTGTGGCATGTAAATGTAGAGTTAAGTTTACAACGGTAAAAGCCTGTTTATGACCGGTTTTCAGTGTTTTCTGTCTGGTCAGAGTGTGACCTCGTCCTGCACAAAGGCTCTTTGTTCCCGGTCTGATAATACTAATGAACCTGTGGATGTCCGTCTGTCTGGAGCCACAAGCTGGGTAGAGGATAATGGAGCCGCCTGACCAGCAGTGTGCTGCAGACACGCATTCAATCAACTGACGGTCATGTGAAGTAAAAAATGCCCCTTTTTTTTAATTTTTAATTTTTAAGTGCAAGCTAAATCAGTTTCAGATCAAACTGACTTGCTTTAGTTTGTTTGTCTGCTGATCATGGCAAAAGGCCCGTGTGCATCAAATCCTCCATATGTATCTGTGATAGGAGTCTGTGGGAGAATAGAAGAGCATGTGAGAGAAGGATAAAGAGAGTGCTGACCTCGGCACGGCTTGAATAATATTACCAACAAAAATGCGTGCGTTCAGCCTACAACTGTCGCTGGCTGTGCAGACTGTAATTGGCCCAGGCTTTAGTCCAGATAGCTTAGGGACGATCTTTATCTGGAGGCACGCCAAAGTGAACATGGTGCAGAGCGACTTACAATAGGACAAACATTTCCTCCAGAAACGAACTCTGGATACTACCTCTGTAAACGCCCTCTTTTTTTTTTACCCAAGGGACACATTTGGTTTCAGTTGACCTAGAACATTGTAATTTGTAATTGCAACTGTAGGAATGATATTAAACATGCGCTGTAAGAGTATAGTGAATCACGGGGCTATATTGAGATGAAACGTGGAGAGCAAAGAGGCAGAAGCAAGATGAATTAATACAGCATATTCACAGAAGGCCAGACTTTCTTTTCGATGTAGTGACACACCGCATGAGGCCCCCTACAGAGTACAGCACAGAATACCTACTGTATGTATGTAGCAACACTTCTTTGGCAAAAGTCAAATCAAATTGGTTTGTTAAAAGGTTTTTATAAAACATATTTGACTGACCATGAGGTACTTTGTACTGCCTGAGCCTTAACTTAAGATGTTTTTTTGGTCCGCGATTGCATAAAAAGTTAACACTCTAGATGTATTATTTCACATTGTTTTTAAAAATGTTTCCACTCAGTGTAATTATCCTCATGGTTAGTATTCTGCGGGTTATGGTCTGCTTGCTACAGTGACACCTAGTGACAAAACCGCACATCTACTACCTCCACCACGAAGCATGCAGTGTACATGGAAGTAGTGATTATTGCACTACATCAATGGGAACAAAGCACATGGCAGATAAAAAAAAACCAAACAGTAGTTGAATAAATAAGACGAACGCCACAAATACACAACAATATATCCATATCTTTTATTGTTGTCTGAGGATGAGCAAAGTACTGATGACGCAATCACCACTTAGGAAGGACCACAGAGGAAGTAACATCACTTTGGCCACAGAGAAGTGGGAGAACTTACACAGTGCAAAACGCTCCGCTAAAAAGCATACGACGTGACATGTTTTACACTGTAAATATACACGGCTTATACAATATATTCACAGGTGAAGTGGGACTCTAAGACTCCGAACGAATGTTTGCAACATTCTCATATCAAACTGTGACGTCATGCTGGTCACATAAGGTGCTGCGGTAGCCTACAACACTAGATGGAGCACAGAGTCAGTAAAGCATAGGGGAAGCAGTGTCAGGGTTTCTTTTATAGGCTACATCACTTGTAGAAAATAAGGTTTTACAGCATGGCAGTGGTATCGGTCACATATTATATATGCTTTTATTTGTACCTTTTAGAGTGTACATTTTTTTTTTTTTTTTTTTGCCATAGTAAAAGTGTGATGTCATACCAGAAATCCACACGGAGCTGCTCAAGCAGGCGTCAGAGCAATTAGGAGGTGAGGTTGCCTTCAACTCTATAGGCACTCATTTATCTGCATGCGCTTTTTTAACATGCCTCGGAGAGCTGAATGTATATATATATATATATATATATATATATTTATTTATTTATTTTCAAAACATCGCAATTTGAACAGATGTCTCACTGATGTAGAAAAAGGTAGTAAAAGCCCTATGTGAGCTCGCATGGTTCATGAGGTTATGTTGTTTCAGTAGCATGCTAAAAGCTTGATGTAGCCTATAGGATACTGCCCTGCCGCAGGGCTGCACAGTACTCCCACTCTCACGCTTTGATGCTGAGGCACGTAGCTGAATCTACCTTGTCGATAAATGCACTGGATGCGTGACCGCGGACAGCGAAGCAGAGCCAGCCCGAGCCGCTCCGCAGGGATCTGACGTGGCGCACAGTTTCAATACGGCCAATTTCCTGCAGCTGTCCCGAGCTCCTCGTGAGCATGAATGACCACGGGCGGAGGAGGTGGGCTCAGATGGACTAGATTGACTTCTGTAGATGGACGCAATTTAGTTTTTCAGCACTCGAGAACCCAAAGGAACCAATTACAACCCCAAAGTGCAAACACTGACTCTCTTCTACTTCCAGCAAACTAGAGCAAATACTCACAGGGCAACTCCACTCTGAATTAATATGTGACTTACGTCTGCAGTTTAGCAATCAGCATTAATCAGCGATTCTGTAAATGTAGCAGATTTTGCCCTGGAGGAAGCGATTCAAACCCTGACTCCCTGAGCAGAAACGAATCAAACGTTAACGCCGAGAATTGAACTATCACTTGTGTCTCAATGTGTACTTTTATGATACTGAGGGGCACAAACAACTCAGGACCTTCCTCTGCTTTCTTTCTTTTCTGATTACTGTTTGTCACAACTGTCCATGTTTCGGTTCGGTATTCGGCCGCTTTCACTCAAACCGTTTCCTTTGAATGCTTTTTTCGATTCAAACTAATTCGAAGCGAATGACAGAAATGGCACTTGATGTAGAAGGGGATGACTGCAGTTTGCAAAGTCCAGTCCAAATTCACGACACAAGTCATCAGTCTTGCTCTTCCAATAACCAAGACTGACAAACTAACTGCAGACAAATCTGACTGGTCGTGATAACATTGTCTTCTTTTGGTTTTGATTTTACGCTTTCTTTTTGTATCGGTGTAGTCTGATAGACATAGTTACAATGACGAGTAATTCTTTACTCTGCAGTGTTAAAACAGGGTCTCTTTAGCAGCAGTTGATATCTGTGTACATGCTCATGGACAGGGATCCAGCTCCGGTCCCTTGAAGCAGAAGCAGAATTTTTCTCCTCCTCTCGGGTCTGGAGGAGAGTTTGCGCCTTCAGTCCTGTTCTAGTTCTTTCTCTCGGTGATCAGTTCGGTTCGGTTCTAACACAGAGCTCCTCGGGACGAGACTCCCCGTTCCAAGTCGTTTTGTTTTCCCTAAAAACTCTCCGGAGTCGGAGCGGGGACGTTCTAGATGAGGTTTAAGTTACGTGAGGTGGTGTTTGGGCCTGCTGAAGACCGGGAACAAGGACAGAAAACGGGACCACTTTGCTTTTAGTGTGATCGTGTCACTGTAGCTGGCATCCTCGACAGTCGTCCTCAGGCTCGGTGTTGTCAGAAGAGTAAGAGCTCTCCTCGCTCACTGTCAAACGCAACACAGGTATATTAGACAGATGTATAATATGACATATAAGTGATTATTAGTGTGCAAACTTGTGTGACTTACACCACTCGGTCTGTATGGGCAGGAAGGCCTTGTCCCCGTTCTCTCTGATCATCTCCTCCATCTTATCCAGCAGGACTGACACACTTCTGTCCTTGCCAGGGATCTTACTGTCCAGCACGTGGTAATAGTTCCCACAGAACTCCAGTAGTCTTTGCAGCTCCCTCCCACCTCTGAGAATGTGCTCCTCGATGGGCGTGCGGCCCAGCCAATCACCACAGCTGAACAGCACCATGGTGTGGAGGCACGCACTGTCACCGAACAGAGTCTCTATGTGAGACAGGAGCGTCCGCCTCTTCCTGGCTGTGAGAGACGAGACGACGGGGAGGACCAGCAGCAGGGTGTGGGGTCCAGGTCGAAGGAGGGCAGCGCCGCGCTGGGACTCTTGGCGGATGCGCTTCGGGGTTCGCCTCACTGAGAACCAATCCCAGCCTGGGGTGTCGACGATTGTGATCCGCCGGCCGGATACGAGTGCCTGCCTCCTGAGGCACAACTCCGTCTCCTGGCCCGACTCAAAGTACCGACGGCCCAGAATGGAGTTCCCCACCGAGCTCTTTCCAACCCCCTTCCACCCTAACAAGAGCAGTCTCAACTCTAAACCCAGAGAGACAGACAAAGACAGAGTGAGATATGGAGAGGAAGTGGGCGAGAGAATGAGAAACCATTTGGAATATGGATGGCCCGTCTTAGTCTACTAAGATCTCTTTAGTCGATTAATCGGTTGTTTTAGTCTAAGTCTACTAAGATCTCTTTAGTCAATTAATCAGTTGTTTTGGTCTAAGTCCACTAAGATCTCTTTAGTCGCTTTAATCTGTTGTTTTGGTCTAAGTCCACTAAGATCTCTTTAGTCAATAGGTTGTTTTGGTCTAAGTCCACTAAGATCTCTTTAGTCAATTAATCGGTTGTTTTAGTCTTAAGTCCACTAAGATCTCTTTAGTCAATTAATAGGTTGTTTTGGTCTAAGTCGACTAAGAGCTCTTTAGTTGCTTTAATCTGTTGTTTTGGTCTAAGTCCACTAAGAGCTCTTTAGTTGCTTTAATCTGTTGTTTTGGTCTAAGTCCACTAAGATCTCTTTAGTCAATTAATCGGTTGTTTTGGTCTAAGTCCACTAAGAGCTCTTTAGTCAATTAATAGGTTGTTTTGGTCTAAGTCCACTAAGATCTCTTTAGTCAATTAATAGGTTGTTTTGGTCTAAGTCCACTAAGATCTCTTTAGTCAATTAATAGGTTGTTTTGGTCTAAGTCCACTAAGATCTCTTTAGTCAATTAATAGGTTGTTTTGGTCTAAGTCCACTAAGATCTCTTTAGTCGATTAATCGATTAGTCGAAAAAAGGCATTTTTACAGATTAGTCGTTTAAATCAACTCATTGATTTGTCGACAAAACCATATGAGTGTTTGTTTACCCCAGTCAGCCCTATTAGGAGCATGGAAAAGGAAAAAAAAACATTGATTGACTAGAATGAATAAGCTGTTTCCTTGAACATCAATTATGGACTGTTGTTTTCTCTGGAGAAGCGTTACGACACTCATCTGTCTCCTGTACTTTATGACCCACTCACTTATACACACTAACACGTACACAAACACGCACACACACGCACACACACACACACACACACACACACACACACACACACACACACACACACACACACACACACACACACACACACACACAAAGCCCCCCCCCCCATACCTCTGGGAGGTCCTCCAATCATCTGATCCCTCTGTCTGACGTGCTCCTCCATCCTCATCCTCTCCTCCTCCAGAGCTCTCCTGGCCTGCTCTTCCTCCAGTAAAATCAATTCGTTCACCTCAAAGTACCAGCCTGCATGACAGCAACAATAAGTAATCCACTGTTTTCAATCGGTGCTGTTTTCATTAATAATGCAATAATATGACTTCATATTACATATCACTTAATATGAAAAACAAACCTTGGTTGTCGGTGATCATTTCCTCCACCTTTTCCATCAGCTCGGGTACCTGCGTGTTGTCCTCTGTGTCTTTCCGAGTGTTATCGAAGGCGTGGTACCTGCAAGTGGATGAAAAAACACATTTTTAAAGGGGCACTCCACCAATTTTACACAGAGTTCATTTTACTCATCTGAAGGAGTCCTACTTCAGCTTATGAAAACAACACCAGTGATGTCATCAGGGTTAGTGAGTCAGGATATCTCGGCCTCTGGCGCGTTGTTATTTTTTTAATCCGTCTTTCGTCAGTCCCCTGACTTTACAAAAATTCAATACTAAATCACTGGAGTGCCCCTTTAATCAATGCAAACCACATTTTATGGTTTAAACAATTTGATAATTACAGATGCAGAAGTCAGCCGTGAAAAGAGTACTCCACCACCCACAATGCAACTTGACTGCGAGTGGGGAGTTTTGGGTGTGTTATGCTTGTAGCGGCTAATGTTGCTCCACACCCCCAGATTTGATACATTTTTCAAACTTGTAGTCATCAGCCCCAACGGACGCTGACTCAAGTGACATCACATGAGGCAATTTATCAGATTTTGAGCAGGTCCTTCCGGAGCCGCAGAAGGCTTATTACAACATGTTTCACATTATGCAGTAGTAGCCTATACTGCACACACAGTTCCCCTTCAAGCTGCCTATTTATCCACAAGATACTGTAACTATTTGTGATTGTTTTGCTTGCACTAACAAAGAATTGACACAGACTGTTTAGAGATCGATTTTCTGTGAACTCAAAGAGAGAAGGGAGAGAAAGAGAAACACTGTACCTGCTTCCACATCTCTCCACCAGCCACTGCAGGGACTCGCCAGTGTTCGCTATGTGCTCCTCAATGAAGACCCCTTTGGGCAGCTTGTCCACCCCGGTGAAGACCACCATGGAGTACCTCCAGGTCCCTCCACCCAGGGCCCCCAGCTGCTCCTCTGCGGCCCTCCTCTCCGTGTCAGTGAAAGGCTGGGTGATCGACACCACCAGCAGGATGGCGTGGGGTCCGGGAGGGCAGAGAATGGCCCCCATGCACGGCCCCTCGCAGTCCAGGCTCGGCGGGGGCCGCGTCGGGTTGTCCGACTCTGCGCCGGCGTTGTCGTTGCTGTCAGCTTCGGGGTTGTCCTCCGGGTCGCTGGGGATGGCCCACGGCGGGGTGTCCACCACGGTGACCCGTCGGCCGTAGATCTCCGTCTGGCCAACGTTGCTGTGAGTAGTCTCTGTCCCAACGTCGAAGACCTCATCCCCCAGGATGCTGTTGGCGGTGGAGGTCTTACCAGACTGTGGCCCCCCAAGGATCAGCAGTCTGCGCTCAGGGGGGTGTCGGCCCCTGGGGTCCCCTGTTGGAACACAGAAAAGATTAAGACTGGAGGTTCCTCACAATGATGGGCTTGTTCATTCTTATTTCTAATGATCTTTATCTTTTATTTTGTTTCAATCTCTTGTTCTATCTCTAAAGTAGGGTTTTGCCAAAGTGCTTTTTGGAGAAGCGTCTGCATTGTTTCCACAACAACATACAGCCTTATCCCCTCTCCTAATGCACTCATTTCTGTCCTCGCTCCTTACATTTCCTCTGTGCGCCCCTCTTATCTGAGCTCCTTGTTACCTTATACCTCCTCTCCTTAACTGCCCCCTCTTTCACTCTTGTCCTTATCCCCCTAACCCGCCTCCCAGCATATCTCCTTTTTGTTTTCCTCCGTCCTTAGCCTTCGGAGAAATTGGGTCGGAGCGGATGAGCCTTGGACTCCGTCCAGAGAGAATGGCGTGTGGAGTGAACGTGATTCAGTGAAAGTTAAATGAAGGCGATAAATGTTTCGATGAACGGCATCACAGGCGAATATGAATTTTTCGGAGGATGGCAACAGGAACGACGCCTGCTCTGTCTGACAAGAGGGGAGAACATCGGAGGAGAGGGAGGTTTATTGATTCTGTTACTCACCACTGCTGACACACTTTCCCTGTGAGCTGCTTAACACAGGAAGTTGACCCAAGCAACAGTTTCCGAGTATGTTTTGGTCCAAACGTGAAACGGCTCTGAGGTTTTTTTTACCCCGGATGCTGTGACTGAGTGAACGGTGATGGTGGTGGTGTGTGTGTGTGTGTGTGTGTGTGTGTGTGTGCGGGGGGGGGGGGGGCGGGGGGTGAAACCTGCAGCGAGGTGTGCAGCAAAGGATGAAAGCCCACTTACCAGTGTCAGAGGCAGAGGACACAGCAGCCATCTTGTGTGTAGAACCTCTGGCTTCCTCCTCCTCAGCCCCCCTCCTCCTTCTCCTTCTCGCCTCCACGGTGGATTCCTCTTCTATCGAGGCTATAGCCTCTTCAGAAAGCGACGGATCCCGTGTGGCGTGCGAAAGGCTGGCAGCTCAAATGCTTCTTTGCTCTCTCTTTCACTCTAACCCTCATTCTACTGCAGTGTAGCTCACTCTACCCTCTGTTCCCTGTGTCTACCCCTGCCTCCCTTTCTCTCCTCATACCTCCTCTGCCATTCACCCTCTCTTCTCCCCCCCCCCCCCCCCCCCCCCCTCTTTTTTTTAATCTATTATCCCTCCACACCCCCTCACCCCACTATGGCTCTTTACCGTCCTTCCCTCTGTGGCTTCTCTCCCCGCTCCGTCTTTTGTCTTATTTATCTGTCCAAGCAGAGGGGACAGATTGTGCAATGCAGGAGACAGGAAGCCAAATCCACCCCTGCAGCAGCAGCTCCAGAAAGATGTCTCGTCATTTTTTTCCAAGCAAAAACAGAGGGAGCTGTTCCTCCCACTTGCTCGTATCACACAGCAGCAGCAGCAGCAGCGTGGCACTGGATGCAGACTGCAGTCAGGAGGACAGTTAGAAAGATGGATAAACAGAGAGAGAGAGAGAGAGAGAAGGAGAGAGAGGGCTAAAGAGAGAGAGAGAGAGAGAGATAGAGAGAGAGAAAGGGAGAGAGAGGGAGCACTCTGTTCTCTGTTTACAGCTGGATGTATTCCCCAGCTGCTGCATCATGCACAAACACAATTATTTATATGATGCCCGCAGATGTAGAAACACTGCGAGGCAGGGAGGGGATGTATGCTGCATGAATACATTTAAATATTGATATATAAGACATGCAACCACCGCTTACATAATACACGAAAGCTCCCATAAATAGCAGATGACTGTAAGACCGTTATCTAATTGCATTGAATTCAATGCACTGTCACCATAGTATGAGTCATTTCTGAAGGATGCTCTGAAAAATGAAATGAATGAGCTCATGCTTGGCTCCTTAACAGCTTAATTATGTACGCTACATTGCGAGATACATTCACGGACCCACGGGAAATGGTGTAGAAAAGACGGTTAAAAAAAACATTAGTTGTATGTAGTTATAAGACAGTAATAACCATGATGATACATTGTGTAACGTGTGCTGACGTAACGTTACTTGCACACGTTTTTTTTACTCTGTTGCGTCGCAGCTGTTTTGAAAAAAACAATTGAAGAGCAATTAGGCGATGACCTCAGTCGAGCCTCCCCGTGACAAGTGTCGCACGCGGACCTCACGCCGTACGCCGACTCGTAGTGTCGTAAAAAACGCTCCTCCCCGTCCATGTGATGCTACAAGCTTCCGAAGGCGGAGCGGCTACTTGGGGAAGCTAACGTGTGTAGGTGAAGTTGCGGGGAAGACTTTTGTGTTATTAGCGAAAACCAAGTCGTCTCACAAACATGGAGGGAGCTGACGAGTTCATGAAGTACCGTTCCCCGCTGGTGTCGCGGTACGCCAGCAAGGAAATGGCCTACAACTTCAGTGACAGGAAGAAGTTCACAACCTGGAGGAAGCTGTGGATCTACCTGGCCAAGGCTGAGAAGGTTTGACACATTGTAGCTTGCAGAATAGCAACCGTAACCTGCGTCCCTGCCAGCGGTTTGTGTATAAATGCACTATTCTTCATGCTTTATGAACTTAAGTGTGCGACCTTCAGAGAGCCCTATCAAGTTCCCTCCCCTAAATATAGTTTTATGGAGGACCCCCCCCCCCCCCTCTTTAGGAGCTCCCTGCGGGGTTGTCAGGTCCCGAGCCAAGCAGAGTTGTGTGTGCTCCATGTAGCATACAATAAGAAGAAGAACAAACGGAGGGAAATCATTTATCATAATTCAAGTCTTTTCAATTGTATTAGGTTTGATTTACACAGAAACCATAAATATATTGTTTAATCTGATTTATAGACATAATTCAAATTTCCTTTTTTATTTATACATTTTAACAAATGAAAGTCAAATGTAGCAATTAAAGTAGAACGATCAGTTACAGATGCAAACATACCTTTGTATTCTAGGATACCAAATACTACTATTTATTTATTTTTTACCATGGACTGTTTGTCCTGCATTTAGACGCACCAAATACTGTGCCTGTGTTCTTTACTTTGATAACCAGAGACAGGAAATCCCCCACTGTCAAGTATCACGCCTAGAATATACATCATCAGTACATTTGCACACTCAAACCCAATACTCTGAATACATTTGGATTCTTTGGAAACTTGTTGTCTTTTCAAAATGTAGAATAAATGAACGAGTGAGTCTGTACTGATGGCGTCAGGGCTTATTCGAAAGTACCCTCGGAAACCTCTCGTCCCAAACCAGACAGCGCATGTGATCCCTTTAAGGTCCTGGTGACAGACCCTCTCTCACACGCATCACCTCACATGACCACTCACTAATTAGGACTGATCAGAGTCCAATCTTTTCTACATTTCCAGTGTTTCTGATCATCAGGGGGTTTAGCTTTGCCACAGTTTTGCCACAGTGCAGAGTTAGCGAGGCCTGTGGCTGCCGCTGTGTGGCCCGTGAGTGAAAATAGCATGCAAGTGAATGTCACAGTAACAGGAGACCGCCTCACCGAGGGGGCTGCATGTTAACAGTCCAACGGCCTAACCGCCGCAGCCTTTTTGTAGCTCAATTTCCCAACTAACCCATTCTGTAGTCCCATCACATGACGGCTCAATCACTATCGAAAAAAACAACCTTCAATCTAATCTAATCAGGATCTCACGAGGAGAGCACATGCCTGTCAAGACTGTAGAAAAGAACATCTGTCTCCTGTTCAAACATCTTAAAGTGACATGACCTTTTTTCTTTTATATCTTGAAAGAATGAGAAAAGAAATGAAAGTAACCGGGCTAATATATTCCATTCTCTAACTAGATAAATAGCAAAGTCCTCCCTTTGTTTTCACCGTGTCTGTGTCTCCCTCGTTCTCCTCCTCCAGGCTTTGGGTCTTCCCATCACGGACGCCCAGATTCTGGAGATGGAGAGCCACCAGGTGGACATTGACTTCGCCATGGCGGCCGAGGAGGAGCGTAAGCTCCGGCACGACGTCATGGCCCACGTCCACACCTTCGCACACTGCTGCCCCACTGCTGCCCCCATCATCCACCTCGGTGCCACCTCCTGCTACGTGGGAGACAATACTGTAATTATGATGCACTGCTTTTCTATCGATTACGTGTAACAATCTCATATTTTCTCTCCCACTTATCTCATTAATGATGAAACGACTTCAACAAGGATCAGTTGCTATGTGCCCTCGGAAAAAAAAAAAAAAAATTCCCATCTATAACATATAGCTCTGCATTGGGATTAAGCGAGTAGTTCTGATGTTCCCTAAGTGGTTCTGTGTTTCCTCCTCAGGATCTGATTATGCTGCGTGATGGATTTGACATTCTCTTGCCTAAGGTGAGGCTCAGCTGTTTGCCAGAAAACACACACATGCTCGCACACGCACGCATTCAGTTGTGCATCTAATTGTGATATTTTTCTACAAGCCTCAGCTGTTCATTAACGAGTCAACAATGTAGAAATCATCGCCGCAGTAATTCTCCCTTTGCAGTGTTTTCTTACATCACACGTGGAATACATAAATAAGCTAAACATGCGAGGGGTTGCATGGGCCTGAGTAACATCGGTGTGTTACGCAATAATTCCCCACTAAAGCCCTTTTTCTCCACAGCTGGCCAGAGTCATTGACAGACTGGCAAACTTTGCAGAGCAATACGCTGACCTCCCCACGCTCGGCTTCACACACTACCAGTGAGTCCGAATACGGCTGCGGGTCGTCCCGTCAAGACGCGTCCCGTTTGCAATGTTTCCCCCTTGGCTGTAATTTCTCTGACCAAGAACCACGCAGCGTTTACATATTTCCTTCCTCCTCTTCCTCCTCTGCCTGCAGGCCTGCCCAGCTGACCACGGTAGGAAAGCGAGCGTGTCTCTGGCTGCAGGACTTGGCCATGGACATGCGGAACCTGCAGCGAGCCCGCGACGACCTGCGTTTCCGGGGAGTCAAGGGGACCACCGGCACCCAGGCCAGCTTCCTGCAGCTCTTTCACGGCGACCATGACAAGGTATACATCGTCCCTGAATCACATGTGGACAATGACGGAGATTTTTGGATTATAAATGTAATATTTTCCTTCATCAGGTGGAAGATCTCGACAGAATGGTGACAGAGATGGCTGGCTTCAAAAAGTAAGATAAACATTGAGTCCTTTCTGTTCTCTCAGGGATGTGCTTATTATGACACAAGACCAGCAGACATGGATATGATGTACAGTTATTGTGTAAATGAGGTTGGTGTTATGTGTTACGAGCCCTGATGGTGTTGTTCCCGTGCTTCACAGAGCCTACCTGGTAACAGGACAGACTTACAGCCGTAAGGTGGACGTGGACTGTCTGTCCAGCCTGGCCAGCATGGGAGCTACTGTTCACAAGGTAAGCTGCAGGAGCCGGAGACACGTGGAGCAACGTGGCCATCTAGTGGTGATTTAACGGCATGATTAACGAGTGCATGCACGCTTATGGACTTGCTCTTTTTTTTCCGACCTGACTTTTAAAGTATGAATTTGACATGAGGGACGCACCGAGCAGACTTTTTCAGCCCTGATACCGATACCGGGGCTTTGGGTATCGGCCGGTACCGAGAAATGATCCGATACCAGTGTTTAATCAAAAAGCTGTGTGGAAGTGATTGGGATCAACTTTTGATGCGTAAGGCAACATCCGGCGTGACTTAAACATTTCTTTCTTAGCTTTGTAAAACAAAAATCTAACTGAAAAATACATAGATATGGATGTGCTGAATTGATCTTTATTAAAACGATAGCGTCTGATACCAGATTGGCCCGTTGTCCCCAACAACCGATTCCAGATTTCAATCCGTATCTGACCGATATTAGTATCGGTGCGTCTCATCTTCCATCCGTCTGTCTGCTGCAGATCTGTACAGACATCCGCCTGCTCGCCAACCTGAAGGAGCTCGAGGAGCCTTTTGAGAAGGAGCAGATCGGTACAGTCACCCATTGCCCGCCTCACACCGGTCACATCCTCACGCATTGTCCTGTGATGCAGGCATCAGCCAACAAGAAGTTGTTGTCTCCTTCCTCCTCCAGGCTCCAGCGCCATGCCCTACAAGAGGAACCCCATGCGCGCAGAGCGTTGCTGCAGCTTGGCCCGACACCTGGTGGCGCTGTTGGCCGACCCGCTGCAGACCGCGTCGGTCCAGTGGCTGGAGAGGACGCTGGACGACAGCGCCAACAGGTCATACTGATATGCTTATGTGGCAACCCACAGTGTTACTGAATCAGCTTTGGGTATCCGGGCTCTGATTTGGTGCTGGATCATTCAGAGGCTTTACTCATTTCACCCCCTTCGCTCGTGTGCAGGAGGATCTCCCTGCCCGAGTCCTTCCTGACAGCTGACATCATCCTCAGCACCCTGCAGAACATCACAGAGGGACTGGTGGTCTACCCCAAAGTCATCGAGAGACACATCCGCCACGAGCTGCCTTTCATGGCCACGGAGAACATCATTATGGCCATGGTGCAGGCTGGAGGAAACAGACAGGTATTTTGTTTCTAGTTTCAGTCAGTTTGTAATCCTTCATGGAATCAACTTTAGCGCCTTAAATGTCATCTTGTCTCCGTCCTTCAGGACTGCCACGAGAAGATTCGTGTTCTGTCCCAGGAGGCAGCAGCCGTGGTCAAGCAGGAGGGCGGTGATAACGACCTGCTGGCCAGAGTCCAGCGGGACCCTTACTTCGCCCCCGTCCTGGGGCAGCTGGACGCCATACTGGACCCCAAGACCTTTATCGGCCGCGCTCCCCAGCAGGTACGACATGAGCCGCCCCCACCACCCCCTCGTCTCTACTCTAGCTGGCATCCTGACCGCTCCTCTGGCATTACAGGAGTATCTGTACACTAATGAGGTCTAATGTGTTCCTCTCGTCCAGGTGACCAGGTTCCTGTCTGAAGAAGTGCGCCCCATGCTGGAGCCGTACAGGGCTAAGATGGATGTCAAGATCGAGCTTGAGCTCTGATACACACACACACACACACACATTGATACGATGACTCGCACACAAGCCGAGAAAAGGCGACTTCATCATGGTGTGTGGCCATGCTGAACGCTCCACCTCAATAAAGAACAATCACTGGATGAATCATCTTAATCATGGTGTTTTCATTTCTGCCTGCTGCATTTTAAATAGTTGAATAAAAGGTGATATACTCAAAGTCATACTTTAAAAAAACTCAAACAGATGGTGATTAATGACAATGTGGTCATAAATGATGTGAGGAATGTTTCTATTGACCGAAACCAAAGGTCATATGTGCTGCAAGGATGTTTATAACCTGTGTCGTCGTAACAAAAAAAAGAAGCTAATTAAACACTAAAGTGAATTATTAATCCGCTACTTTATTTCCTGAAAGATCATTCCTCACCACCAAAGCCTGAATATGGCTAATGTTTCACTCATTACTATTTATACCGTTCACGATGAGTGTTTAGACTTTCAGCTAACGGAAAGCGGAAGGTAATCTTTGGAGGAGAGAAAACCCTCGGTTAGAATTGGGAGGGACTGGCTCAAAGTCCAGCACAACCCCGACATAGAAACGCTTACCGTACCTAACGGTGTAGTGCAGCACTTGATAATTCCCAGAGCAGAGAATAAAGTGAGCTGCTTTTTTGGTTTGTTGTTAAGAATCCCAACATTTCCAAATTTTTTTCACCCGCTCGATGTACACCCGCCCTCCAGCTGTGACCACAAACATCATATTGTGATGATCATATTGATGGTGTGAAGGTGACTTAACACTCGGTGTGTGAGACATCAGGACAAAGTGCAGCGGTGTCCGAGCTCCCACCATCTGTTAGTGTCATTATGGTAAAGGTGAGGATGGAAAGAGCGGCTTTGTGTGGGTGTGTTTCTACCCAACCTATGACCACTTTGTGTTGTGTGGGAGCGGTGGTGGTGGTGAAGGTTTCCCTTCAGCTGTAGCAACATGTGGCTGTGGGCATTGCTCCCTGTCTGCCTGGCTGTCTTTGGCACTGTGGGCATTTGGACTGTGTGAGTATTTAGCTCCTTTTTATTAACACTTTCTTGCTGTTTTTACAGAGGTTTGGAAGTGATCTTTATTGAGACCTCCTCTGTCCATAATGAGGATTTGTCCACAACAAGCAGCATTTACGGCAGTAAGACATTGTGGGTTAGTACCTTTGCAAGGCTGTTAAATAAAAAAAAAAGTCTTTCATGAAAATACTGTTTTCTTAATGTAATGATTGATGACGTCTACGGTAAGCTGCAACGAATGGCACCGTAAATGTGAACACCTGCACCTTCTCGGACCAAGAGCCAACTCCTGCCAGAGCGCTGGGGAAAGGGAAGGGAGCAAAACTATGTATTTATTTATATTATATATTCATATGGTAATGCTGCAAATTAAAGTTTACAAAGGTTAGGTTATCAATAAAGTACTTCCCTACCAGTTGGTAGAAAGGAGGAAGTACAGGGGTAACACATGTGCATGAAGGAGGGACCTAGCAACACGTTAAACTGTAAATATGTTTCCAATGATTCATCAGCCTATGCGCTAACATAAATAATAACCGATTTCCTTCCTGTTAGGTTTGCTGTAGCCGTATCAAATGGATCAGTCAACCTCACGGAAAGAGTCCCTTACATCAGGTTGGTATGATTCCACTGAGAGATGAGAGATGATGGAAAATCATTTAAGTGAAGCGATACTAGATGTTGAGCCAAATTGATGTTGAATGATGATCGTATTCTCATCCTCCCGTTAGTCAGTGTGGCTCTTACCCCCCTCAGAGCTGCCTCTTCTCCCAGACCTGCAGCATCTGCTCTGTTTTAGGTAACGCTGCATATATTCTAACATTCTTGGTAGTATAAAAAGTCCTGTCCATCATATGCTCCAGTCCTCCAAATTGATTTCCTATCGATCAAGGCTGTAGTAGTGAAGTCTTGGACATGATTTTCTTTATTATCATCCCAACATATGGACCAGGGGTCGTTCAATGTAAAGTTGACTTTGTTTTTCCTGAATAATTCCGTTGATCAATTCATCTGAAGTGTCTTCTGCCCTCGTCTCTCTCCGTGTCGGTGTCTCTCAGCCCTGTGGATCGTGGCGATCCGTTTCCAGCAGGTTAGGGACTGTGGTAACCACGGGAAGGCCAACGTAGCCAGCATTGTTTTGGGATTCATCTCCTCCGTAGGAATCTCCATCATTGGCAACTTCCAGGTAACAACTTTCAAAAAGAAATGAAAAGAACAATATAGGACTTTGATTTCTCTTTCTCTGACCCATAATAATCACTCGGTGCTCACTACAACCTCGCCTCCCTCTGTCAAGCAATCCGTCTTAAATAGTATTCACCTCTTGGGAGCGTTCCTGGCTTTCTTCCTGGGCCTGGCCTACTTCTGGGTTCAGCTGTTTCTAACCTATAGAGCGCAGCCGTCTCAGGACCGATGCTGGGTCGGGCCCGCCCGGGCCACCGGCTGCATCCTCTGCACCATCCTGGTCATCGCTAGTATCCTTCCAAACGCATGCTGTAAGAAAAGAGAAAGCTAAATTGATACTTGTGTCCTTGTGAGGAATAATAGGATTATTAGGAATACAAGGATTATTAAAAAGGAATGTGTGCTTATTGTTGCAACCACATGTAATGCACAGCTTTTCATTGTCTATAGTGGTCCCAAAACCGTTTTGTCTCCATCAACACCACTATGAACCAAACGTGTTCATTTGAACTGATTTTACACTGGATGATATTTAACGTTATTAATTATGCTACATTTCAACAATTGATCCACTATGTTTAACTATCTATTTCAACCTTTATCCATACGTTTGAGCCATTTTAAATAAACTATTAACCAACCAAACGCTAACTATTTAGATTTATCCACTTTTTATTAATGTATCTAACTTTTAACCTAACTATTTCAACTGTTTATAAATTACTTTTAGCTAACTACATCATATCCATTATTTTTGGCTGTACTTACATTTATCCATCACTTTTAGCTAACTGTTTAGTGGGTTAGGGTGTAATCAGTTATTGCCACGATTAAGTCTTAAAATCTCTTAAAAAGATGCGATATATACTGTGTATATATATGCTGTATATATTCTTTAAAGATGTATATTATTAAATGACATATTGAGCTCATGTTGAATGGCAGCGTGCATGTGTAAAGCGTGTTTTGAAAGGTCCCTCACATTGTTTGCGACCACAAACCAGGACAGGAAGCTGCAGACAGAGAGGAAGGGGCTGAGAATTCAAACACAAACTACGTCTCGTGGGTCACACAGGCGTAACACACTCCCAAGTGCCCAATGTTGTCAATGAACCTGCGAGCCAAAATCACATTTTTCTTTTTAAACAACTACTTGATTTGCATTTATTTAGTGTTGCACTCCTTGACCGCTCTTTCCCTCCTTCAGTGGTCGTTCTCCACACCAAAGGCTCTCCCTCCGGGGCTGCTGTGTGTGAATGGGCCTTGGTCATGTTGTTCTTCTGCCTGTTTGGCCTTTTTGCAGCCGAGTTCAGACACATCGACTGCCACCGCCTCGCTGTACAGAAACAAGCTGCTCTTGCGATCGACCGCGGCCCTGCCTCGGTAGAAGTCAATGGTTATGTCGCAAATGCACTCAGCTGAGCGCACGCAAGTGCCTGTGGCTCAGAAACAACAATCTTAACTGCAGTCGCCATTTTAGTCACAATGACTGTGCATTAGTGTCACAATATTTGATATACCAAACTGTATAATATATTTTTGTATTTGCTATTTTGAAAGATGGAATAATATCAGGTTTGAAAGCTGTATATTTGAATACTTGAACATTTTTTATTTCACACTTTGTCTCAAGTGCAAGATTTTCCTTTTTATGTTGATCAACACATGAGAGTAAAGAACACGTTGTCTTTCTATTTCTTTAAAATGATAATCTGATGATTAACTGATTATTCGTCTGACTGAGTCTGTAGAACGTAAACTGCAATAAATGTGCACTGACACACGGTGGCACCATTCAACTATCATTCAATCTGCACAGTGCTCTGACGTCTATTCAATAATCCCCCTTTAAAGGTACTATATGTGATACATTTATCCACAGATCATTCACTCGTACATATGTCGTTGTCTCTAGTATTTTGCCCTCTTCCTTCTCTCAGCACTGTACTCTATAACAACGCCTGTTATTAGAGCACAGACAGAGAATACCAGGAAAAGTCTGGTTTTCTTCTCCCTCGCTCACCACCTGTCAGCTGGATGTAATACAATAGAGGACGGGGAATAGAAACAGAGGATGGAGTTATACAGGAAAGGTTTTGTTAGCAAGAGAGACAATAAAGTTTCCTTTAGACATAATGCATAATGAGAACTGTAACCCACTATTTAATACATTTAAGCTTTTATTTTGAAGGGACTTTTGCAAAAATGACTGATCAAAGACCTGCAATACTAATCAAAATGCCTGTTAGTCCATAATAGAAATCTTTTCTGCACATTGAAGTTGCCCTTCACAGCCACAGTAACTGCACTGACCAGTAGGGGCGCTGTGGAGCGATGCCGGCTGACGGTCATTAATCCGGATGGGAAAATAGAGCTCTGGCGCCGTGCCAGCATGTTTTTTGGAAGATGCCTCTAGTTTAGACAGAGGTTGGACATTCAGCACAATTTGTCAGGGCTATTTGAGAAGGGCAAAACAATGGAGCTCTCTCAGCCACGCCGATAGTGGGAGAGGTCCTCCTCTTGGCTCCGGCACCCGAACCATGTCTCTCATCCAACATCTGTTTATTTACACATATCGTCTCGGGGTCCGTTGCCACGGTCTCTGGTGATCACATTTTTCACTGTTATTTGTATTTTTTATTGATGTCATTATAAAAAAAAAATAAAATGACTGGGAGCACGTAGGGAAGCTTGTGCTGGGAATACATGGGCCCCCTGTGTCCTGCTGTGTCCCGACAGCATTCTTTCACATACTCCGTGCTGTGTGATCACCAGAGGGGAGCTTTGACGAGCGGGCACAGGGATCAGACGGACAGCTCGGAATTCTATGGGAATTTCTCAAGTGCTGTTGGTTACCAGTGGTTTCTGCTGCAGAGCAGCATGCAGATTCGCAACTTACACTTGGTGGTTGAACGATGCCATCTCAGGTCTCTGATAAACCTGTTTACTGCAGCTGATCGGCAACGTGAACTTCAGGTCGCTCTTGTGACGCCTGTATTTACTCCAAAATCCAGAGCAGCGCTGGGAGGAGAAGTTGGGAGAACTTGGTTGTCTCCTACCTTTGCATTCAAACTTTTGAGCCCGCTGAGGCCTCAGACATACATACAAGTTCACCTCAGGGTGTGAATATTTGTGTTTGAAAGTGCAATCTATCTTGGTCTGCTGAAATGACGATATGTTCTTGAATTACACTGCAGGTCCTACAGAGGAATTCAGAGGGAAAGCGTTGGCGCCAAAATACTCTTGGCCCTGCTGTTTTCATTAGTGAGCATAAAAGGCATCTGATAAAGTAATAAAACTCATAACATCACCTGTAGCGATGTGCAACGACTGGGAGGCCCTTGATGTAAATGTCAGAAAAAAGGTCTGGATCCTCTATTGTTGTGAAGGAGAACATGGTTTATGTGACGCCCGCCTTGTTGCTTTTGACTTTGATTCAAGAAACGAGGTGCATGCTTTCGAGGCCTATACTGTAATCTCTCCCAACACCTGCTCGCGCTCTAGTCCCTCTTATCCCCTCAACGGCTCTCCACCAGAAACAATAGCAGGGCCTTCCTATCATGCGGCGGAGCAGTCGCCTCCGACTTCGCTATCAGAAATCGCTCGGCTCGGCTTCTCCGAAACAAGCCTGTCAGCTCTTATCGTCGGGGAGCCAAATCCTGGGCATTCCGTCTCGAAAAGGCCACTTCATCTGCAAGACAGCTGGATCTGCCAAAACGTGAAGGACCGGAGAGGAGTTAAGTGTTGGGCAGAATAGTTAGTGAGAAGGAGATGAAGAGGATAAGGGGGAGGGCAGATACAGAAGAGAGATGGGATTGTCCAGAAGTGACAGAGCTAGATCCAGAGACTGATCTAGAGAAGCAAGAGAAAGATTGACTGAATGATAGTCAGAAGAGAGAGAGAGAGAGAAAAAAGAAGAGTGGGCACCAGCAGCTGTGATCTCACCCTCCTCTATACTCTCCTCTGGCAGCGGCATCCAGAAAGCTGCCCTTTCGCTGAAAAATGCCAAGCGCACCACATTCCACCGCCACACAAAGGCCCTCCCTCGTCTCAGCTGCACGGGCACAATCAGACAAGGGATAATTATATAATTAGGCTGGCTGGTGCAGACAGGGGACCGTCAGATGGTGTGTTGGTGTGTCATATTTATGTTATCAGACAATGAAGAGAGTCTGGTCTTATCAGAGGAGGCAGCGGAGTGTGTGGGGGGGCTCCAGCTGTGGCACTTAGGAACAGATTGTCGTGATAGAGAATAACGGGTCGATAGTCAGCATGTGGCGAGGCCGTCATCAGGGCCCGTATTGTGGCCGAGCCTTGGTGTGTGTGTGTGTGTGTGTGTGTGTGTGTGTGTGTTTTGGATCCTGTGATATGTGAAGAGGTGGGGACTTTCGGGGCTCCGACAACCAGAAACATTGAAGACCAAATTGAATGGATGGCATGGAGCTGGATGGTACTTAACTCCGCTAAATGTATAAAAGTGGATATTATCACAATCCTCTTTGATAGGATTTGTAGGCTACTCATTGGAGTGGGCATGCTGGACATTTCAAACTATTATCCATTACTTTCATCTTTGAGCTAACTAGCTAATTTAGCTAATTTCAGCAATTTACCTTTTGCCATTCCAACCATGGGTTCACTCCCTTTAGCCTTTTCAACTTGTATCCATTGCTTTTAGTTAACTGTTTATCCAGTGCTCAATCTACTTTGACTGTTTATAATTACTATTCTAAGCTGTCTACTTTAAACATGTATCCAATAGATTACTTGTTCTGTTTTAGCTTTCTAGCTAATTTAGCTAATTTCAACCATGTGTCCACTTCTTTTAGCTGTTTCAATTATCATCCCACACATTTAGCTGCCTGCTTGATCTAGTTTAACAAAGTATCCATTACTTTTAGCCAACTGTTTCAACTTCTCTGCTCGCTTGCCAACAACTTTGCATGCCCTGTAACACCTGAACACATGGTGGTGTTCAGGTGTTACAGGTGACTCAATACGTGGATATATTTTTTTTAAATTAGTCATAATATATGTTTTTTTCAAATGCATTCAGTCACTCCCCAACCTGTCCGTAGACCCTTGGTAACGTGCTGCAGTGGGCCTACCCATCGCTGCAGTACATGACCACTAAAATTGCCAAACAGACCACCTCTTCCCTCTTGTCGAGGCTGGATCCACGCTCCCAGACGAGAATTGAGCCAGTGTCCCGCTCAGTTGGCCACCGCCCAAAAATCTCCCCTCGCACCGTGGCCTTGGCTTTGGGTGTGTCTCCACTCGCACGGGACAGCACAGAATAGACTATTGTTGATCGCACAAGACAGCGAGCCAGGGGAAGAGGGAGGGGGGTGGTGTTGGGCAAGGGAGATGGTGGGGGGGGGGGGAGAGAAATTAGCTTTTAACGAGCGAGCGAAAAGCACATGGACAATGAGGCATATGGCTCCCCTCCCACTTACATGCGCGTGCACTGATGCAGAGCCACTGGACATTTCTTCACACACACACACACACGCGCACACACACACACACACACACACACACAGTGCCCAGTCTTTCTTCCGCCAAGGTTTCCACATACATGTATTTTTGTTTTGAGATCAACATTGTGCACAAGACGCTTATGACAAACTGCAGGCATCTGATATGTCATCAGGCCCATGCATGTGCACAATGATGTGTATCAAGAGACACGCACCAATGCACAAACATCAAGTAGCTTTAAAGAAAACACGTCTGCGCTTTAGGAAATAAGCTTGTTCGCTATCTTGCAGACAGGTACATGAGAAGATCGGTAGAACTCTCGTATCGTTACGATAAATATGAAGCTGCAGCCAGCAGCCCGTTAGCTTAGCTTAGCACAAAAACTGGTAACGGGGTAAACAGCTTGCCTGGCTCTGTCCATAGGTAACAGAATCCGCCTTCCAGTGACTCTAAAGTTAGCTAATTAACACGTCACGGCTCATTTGTTTAAGCACTACATAAATTAAGGTGTAAGAGCGACGTTATTATGTGCAGCACCGTCTTAATGACTTCCTGGTTGCCTGGTAACCTCACAGTGACCACAAGACTGCGGTGCCCGGCTAAGAAGTAGTCCTGGATTATTTTGTGAGTGGATTTTGTTACCTTTGGACAGAGCCAGGCTAACATGTTTCCAGTGTTTTACTGGTGCAAAACATTGGTGAAACACAGGTATTTTGTGCCAAAATAAAGTCTGCAAAGCTTTAGTTAATATCCCCCTCGTATTTATTCAGAAACTAATATTGATGTACAGTTTAGGAGAAATGTCTTCTTGAAAATAGAATAGAAAAGACCGCTGAAGGGTGTATTTGTTGACTCAGTGAACTGTCATCTTTCCTCATCATCCACAAGAGAACAAAACATAATGTGTTGTGTTCAAGAGTCACTCGGCTTAGTCAAAATACAATTCCAATGTATTTATTTTCTGGAAATTCCAATGAACCATACGGGTGGTTAGCCATTTCAATTTAAGTTTCCTCACTTAGTTTACATTAGTTTTGACCATTTCTCAGAGCACAGCATAGATTTTTAGATTGATTTTTAGCTTCTGGGCAACCTTCCATTTTCTAGAGGGTAGAAAATCAATGTGAAACGCATGGTTTGCTTTGGAAAAGTAATGTAGTTAATGAGCTGAAACATGCAGAACCAGTATATGGTACATTCCATTTACTCTACATATGGTACTTTCTGCCTTGACGCTTTCTGTCTGACACGCACACGAAACGGTGAAGAATTTCTTTGTCTCACATAACCGCAGGCGACTGTTTGCCTGAAACATCAGCAAACAGTCATTATCACTTACGAGGCTCCAATCGTCTGTGTCTTTGGTGAGATTACTGCTTTCGAACACGTGGAGAAACAGATCTTCATACGGTAGAAAGTATCACTCTCATGGAAACAAAAAACAACCACCTTCAATTACAGATTCTCATCCAGCTTGGAGAAGACATTCACATGTAACCCTCTGCTGCAGAACTATATTTGGGCCTCAGACATTTTTGAGATGGTGAGAAACTACTGTCTTAGTAGAAATGAGTGCCATCACCGAGGCTTTCTGTTTTTAATCATGCTGCTTTTAGATGTTGGCAGCAATATCTTAAGCTTTGTTTGTCCCAGGAGGTTTGCCTTTCTTTGGAGCTTTGGTAAACGTTCTCCAGGGGAAAAAGGAAGCGATTGGGCAGAGGTCAGGTTTATTGGCATGGAACATGAATTACAAACAAAATTAAACTTTTTTTCTTTTCTTTTCATGGCATGCCATGTTAAATTGGCTGGTGACACACAAAAAAAAAGTAAACTCTAGAATCCATGATTTGTGTTCAGTTTTACCATTAACGGTGACTTATGATGATGACGATGATGATGATGATCTGAGCCACCCTCTGAGCTCTTCAAATGTCCAGTTGCTCACTCACCACACCAGTTTAACAAAGCCAGACTTGAAAGCAGAGCTTCATAGGTCACTTACCCACAATAACTGCAAGTTATAAGTCAACATCAAGCATCAAGGTCAGAGAGAGTGGGTCATGGTCATTCTCTAATTGTCCAAATTCCCACTCTGCATGCTAACCTTTTGCATGATGCATAGGCGTGCATGCCAGAGCCATTCTCCTCTCTCTAATGTCCTGACCTTTTTGTCCGGTTGGAGGACCTCAGAGCGGGCAGAGGGGTATAGCTGGTGTGTCCCGACAGAGAAAATACACGCAGGCAGGGATTGTGTAATGGCCGTGACATTTCGGAGTGGGCTGTGACCTGCTCTGCTCCTTCATTGCTTTTGAAGGATCAGTCAGACGTTCGCTCAGACGGGCCCGAGAGGTCGGCGCCACTCGTGGGCTGAATTGATGTCTTGATGCAGCATCAGCAGTTCCAGCAGAGCGGCTCGTCACAGGCTCATTCTGTGCGATGCGAGGCGACAAAGACGTCACTATCGATGCCACGCGGTACCTAATGTGCCATCCCAGATGAAGCTTCAAGTCGTCCTCCGCTCAATGATGTGCTTTGTTACTTTGCCTGAATGTTTGACCGTCACTGTGCAGTTGCAGATGGCTGTGTACACGTCTGCTAAAGGTGGAACGTTTTTCTGTGTTCCCCTTAAATCTTAGTTAAAGACTTTGTGACATCACAACTAGGCTGGGTCTTACTTACAACTTTTTTGTTGAATAACACAAATTACACACAAATATTATAATGTTTTGGTCTAATAGAGCAGAAAGAAGCAGATTTCACCGCACTTAAAGGATACAGGAAGCATGTTTTTTTTTAATTTTATCCCTGTTTTTACATATAATGACCTAATTGTACAGTTTTTAGGTTACAGGAATATAAGAAAGATGAGGACGAAATTAGGGATATTGATTGATAAATACATTCATATCTTTTGTGTGTACTGGAAGAAAAACACACAATGAAGTTATTTTTACTGTAGTTTAAAGGTGCACAAAGTCTCAAGGTGCAGCTTTGAAGTATATCTTAATCTTACACGTGTTTTGTCAGTTAGTCCCTGCATATGTTTCGAAGCCACACAGGTGTTTTGAGTTAGTCTGGCTGATTGGCCCTCTTCTCAATACTGTGGACGTCTACAGACTAATTCAGTGACATCTTCCAGAGTCTCCTGTTAGCTTTGTTGCACCCGTTGTTGGCGGGATAAATGACACCTTTACCATCCTTGTCGGTAGATGAGGATTTATGACCGAACGAATTCTTGTCAAAGCCTGAGCAGAGGTCTCAGCCGCCAGAGTGACTGACAACACCTGTGTTGGGTGCGCAGAGGACACATTCAGCAAACCTTCACTATTGTGACAGGAGTTATTGTCTGTTGAGTGGATAAAAGCAGATGTGCATTCAATTGGCCCCTCACCAGAGATCTCAGATGAACCTGAAGTCCAATCCGAGGCCGGGCCGGGCCAACGGAAACTTGACGTCAAAGAAGTTCACCCTCCATCATAAGTAACCTTTTTTTTCTCTTCGCTGGTCCGGCCTGCATTTTCATATTTCATTGGTATTTCCGGATGGCTCCCACATTTGCAAAATAAAGGCCATCAGAGTAATCATTATAATGTTGGAACAATAATAACTGGGGGAACTGAATGAAAGCTTGGAGAGGCTTGTTGACCTTTCAGAGCTAAACTGGTCCTGGCTTCTGTCTGTGCACTGCTGAGCCCATTGTGTTCCCAGACCTTATCATTGTGCTGCAGTTTCCTCTCCCTGCTGCGTGCGCGCACACGTGCATGTGAGCGTATGAGTTGATGCGCGTGCGAGGGCCCTGTCCTTGTGTATAAATGTGTGTGCGCTTGTGTTTTAGTGAACTGGGCCGGCGTACAACAAAGTACAGAGGCTTGAAGAGTGATGCATGCTGTTTCACACCTAATGGACCCCCCCCCCCCTCACAGACACACACATGCTCAGGGCTGCTGATTTCAGTATTTGAATCCAAAGTTTACGACACTCTTGAAATCACCAGTAGAGCCTGTGTGTGACGTTATTTAATGCTAAAAACAGACGCAGCCGTATGACATGTAGCAGCATGGCATGTGCCTTTTTAAACACATGTATTAATGACCTACATAACGCAGTCATTTAGAAAAAGAATACTGGACATTTTAATTATATGTACTACTTAAGTAGTACAAATAATTTAGGTAGTCTTTGTGTTGTCAACATCCACGCTTGCAGTTATCAACATAAAAACCCCACAAAACAACAAAGTAATAGAATTAAAACCCATTCAACAAATTGTTTTTTATTAACGCATATGAATGATATCATTGAATGAATAGATATGATCTCACATGTATGTCAACTCTAACATAAGTGCACAGAAAAGCACCCAGATCCAACGGTAATATAATAATACTTTTCCTTCCTTCGACATCACTTCTCAATCAATGCTTTCGCTAAATCCTCCCGGAAAAAAAAACTAGCCTCTGAACAGTGAGGCTCATTCATAAAAGTTAATAGTTGATGAAAGCTGCAGTTATCAAAGTATTACTACAACTCAGGAATGAGTGACAGATTCTGCTCTCACCAGTCCGTCCCTCACGTTAAGACAGAACCACTGCCTCCACCTGTCCCCCCCCCCCCCCCCCCGGTCCTCGTCCCCCCCCCCCCCCTCTTCCCTGAACTTCTCCCCCGACTGGTGTGGGAGCGAGACGTCCTATGATGTCACGGTCAGCTCTGTTCTCCCTGACAATACACCCACACCTCCGGGGCTTCCCCTGCCCCGGCAACAGGGGGAGCTGTTGTGTCCTGCTGGTATGTGTGCTATGACTCATCGCCTCCTTTCTCCCACGCAGTCGTTCTCACACACACACACACACACACACACACACATACCTACTTAAACAGCCGTACACAGCTGCTGTCAGCCAGAGCTCCATAGTGATACACACACACACACATACACAAACACACGGTGCATCATTGGGTAATACAGTGCAGCGCATGGACAAAAGGGACGGGGGCTTCATGTAGGATGTGGGGGCGGACCGATGGAGATGTTGCCCTGGGCAACTGATATCCCAACACAGCTCTGACCCCGTAACGCCTGTGGCTCATTGAATCAATGGTAGTATTGATACACATGGAGAGAGTGAGACAACAGAGGAGAGAAGTGAGAGGACAGTGAGTGTGTGTGTGTGTGTGTGATACGTTGCAGAGTACATGCTTTATGTATTTACTTGTCTTTATGTACTTTCATCGTTTTTACCTATACTGAAACTCAGAGCCCTGTATGATGCAGGTGCATTGATGTGTGTGTGTGTGTGTGTGTGTGTGTGTGTCAATGTCCCACATACCCCTGTATATATTCTCTAACCTTGTGAGGACGTGTGTGTTATTAGTGTCTATAGCACTAATATGTGCCAGAGTGGTGCATTTATAAACTCAGGGATTCAAATGCCTCTAATAGAGGATTATAAGATAGTTAAAGAAAACTATAACAATATTTGATTTTTACAACAGCTATTGAGAGAAACTGTGAAGCTGTAAACACAACATTGGTACAATATCAGTGTGTTGAGTTGTTGATAGTATTAATAACAGTTACACGTCTGGCAAACACAGAACAATTCATGTAGAGTTGTGTTTCTTGCAAAAATGCAATATTTACTTTTCTTTGAGCTCTGTTTTGGTCTCCACCAACTCCAGATGGAAATAACTTGCTCTTTAGTTGCTATATGCTCCACAATGTTCATCAATTAGTCGCTCTTTGCTAAAACAGCTGCCTGCTGCTGGAAAGATAGCGAATGAAAAAATAGCTAAAAAGGCGCTAAAATGTTCCGTGTGCTGTGGGAAACAGTTGGATGCTGATTCTCTGTTTGTTCATCACTACACAAAACCCTATCACCTCATAGCAATTTGATCAATTGGTAAATATTCATTAGCACAGCTTTAATTACATTACAACTGACAATTTGTAAAGTGGTGCAAGTACCTCATATAACATAAAGGCTTTTAAATCAGGCATGTAACACACAATCTGCTGTTAAGGAGGAAGTAAACTCTAAATGATACAAAGTCAAAACGCAAAGGAGCGGTTGATTTCCTACAAGGTCACATTACGTAACTGGCCAGCGTGGGCATATTCATAATAACACACATACGCTCTTCAAATCACCTGAAGCACACATAGGACAACACTTGCAACAACAAGCCATTTTTGTCGGCGCTGTCTGTTTAATGCAGCGGCACGTCGTCCATACATCCTGACATCGGTTAAACGATAAAGCCGCTCCACACAGTAGGATGCTGACAGGATCTATAGCTGATCTGCTGATGTTGGGGCCGATAAGGGAGTATCTACCACAAACCACCTCTGGCCATCAAAGCTATCCCACTATTGTTCCCCCACGCACAGGAAGCAAGGTTTGTTGTGTTATTGTTGGATGAGGGACAAAGAGGGAGGGAGCTGCAGTAAGGCTGTGTGTGTGTGTGTGTGTGTCTGTGTGTGTGTGTGTGTGTTTTGCCTACTACACTATGTGTGTGTGTGTGATTTATGTCTCTGTTTCAATATGTGACCAGTGTGTCACACGTGTGCGGTGTCTATTGATCAGTGTGTTGTGTTGCAGCAAGGGGAAGCGGTACGCTGTACCTGAGTCAGAGCGGAAGCAACCTCTGCTCAGCGGAACATGGAGCCGTGCAGGAAAACACCTGGGAGCTGAGGGAGAACAAACAAACCCAGGGAAGGGAAGAGGAAGAAGAGGGAGAGGAGAGGCAGGATGAGGAGGGGAATTAAACACAGAGGAGAGAGAGAGAGAGAGAGAGAGCGAGCGAGAGAGAGCGAGTAGCTTGCCGTTGAAGCCATGTGGAGTCCAGGAAGAGAGAGAGTTCCGGTTCATACGTCAGTGTGGCATCATTGAGATTGAGCTGCTGTAGAAGAAGCTGCTTTGTGAGGGACCAGTATACAACAGTATGTATTTCATGTCTGAAAACTCTGGCAGCTGACATCATGAGACCCAACACAGCCCCTCATTCTTTGGTGCTTGCTGTCATTTCCCCCCCGATTCATTTTAGCTGAATGTCACAGCGCCCCTGAGTTGATTGGAGGAATATTCAGATCACCTGCTGAGCAGAGTGTGATTAGTGGCTTCTGATTAAGTTTTGAGAGCAGCTTGGTGCGTTTCACCTCTTGGCCAATGAGAGTGTGAAGACGCCCTTTCTTTAGGGTTTAAGAGAGGTGGAGAACTTAACGCTGAGGGTCCTTCCATGACTTCAGTCAGACCTCACTTTAGAAGATGCAGCCAGAAGCTCTGCTCTTAAGGCCCTTTTGAGACTTCTTTGATGTTGTTTGTTTTTAGTGATTTTGGGCATTATGAAACTTTGCTGGAGTGAATAATAAAGAACACCTTTCAGATGTTACCTGCATCTGGACAGGCCATAGTGCTATTCATTCAAGAGTTTGTGCTTGTGGTAAACTAACCCCCCCCCGGGCTTTATTTTGTCTTCTTCCAAAGAAGTAAATGTTTCAGAATCACTGCTTTATGCTAAGCTAAGCTAGCCGGCTGCCGGCTGTCGCCTTATATTTACGTACAAATATGAGAGTGGTATCAATCTTCCACGCTAACTCTCGACAACAAAGCAAACTAGCGTAGTTGTTGCACTTTTGCTCTGTAATGTAAGTACACAGGAGGTCCAAGTACTGAATATAGCATACAGTACAGACAAAGACAACACATTATCTGGACATACAGTGGACTAAATGTAGTCGTCATAACCAGCTGTCCACAGCCACGGTTTCAGAAAGTGGACCTCAGCATGTGTTAGTGTCTTTGAGGTGGTGGTATGCTCGAAAAGAAAATGAGTTCCCACGACATATTTGGAAGCAAAAGTTTTTAGAGCTGAGAGACGGGTGGGAAGCAGTAATGGTTGAAAATATGGGGATACTGGCTCACATTTTATCCTGGAACACATTCACATGTTGCACTCAAACAGGGACTGAAGTAGCTGGTTAAGGAATGAAAACAGATAACTTGAGAGAGAAGCATACTGACGCCTTTGAGAATACAGGTTTGTTGCAGGACACCCACGATACAAGATTAAAAAAAAAACAGTAATAGTGATACAAAATATATTTTTGTATCACTTTATTTATGTAGAAAAATCCCCCAAATCAGACTCACTGACACAAAGTAACACAGACACACACCATAGACTGGCCCTGCCGAAGAAACAAGGCACACAGAGGCTCTGCTCAGTTGTCCAGACATCACATCCTTGACACAGTTCCCTGGCTGCCATGCAGCTGAACCGGGCCACTCCACAGTTTCTTCCCACTCCGTCTCTGCAGATGGCATTGTTTGCAGACACAATTTTCATTGTATCGGGAGTAGGAGGGGACGGAGATCACTGCTGCAGTAGACCGCCAGGCGCTTGTGTACTCAACGACCCTCACTGGCATTCAAGAGTCGGTTGCAGCTCCCCCCCCCCCCACGCTCCCCTTCTCCACCCCTCCCGCCACTGACTTCTGGGAGGTAAAGCCTGGATTTCCCCGTTTCCACTCTCCCTAGCTCTTTAACAACTAACGCCTCGCTCTCACCCTCTCATTTAGCACCAATCCTCTCATTTCCTCTCCTCCCCTGTTAAACCATTATGTCCTTTTATTCAAAAGCTGCCCCCCCCCCCACACACACACACACTCCCTCCTGCTCTGTGCCTACCTGCACTGAACCTGTCCTCGTGGCTTGATATATAGGATACTTCTAGCAGCACATTTCTCACTGGAACAATTCTACCTGACCAAAATCTCAATACTATCCTGTGAAAATATCCCCAGCTTTCGTTTTAAAGTTGTGGTATCGGAAAAATAAATGTATGCCCGTGTGAGAGTATATCATCCTCAGTCTCTTTATCTTTGCTTACCCAGAATACCTGTTTATCTCCCTCCAGTCACCGAGACAGAAACATCGCCAAATCCATTGTATAAGTAATTACCTTCATAATTTAATAAGCAGGTACAGCAGAGATATTTAAGGCATTTTCGGATGCAGTTTGGTATTCACCGTGCACCACTCCTGTGCTGTTTGGACCTGTCTGATTGTTTGCTTTGATTACAGGGTCCTCGGCTCAACCAAAGTATTAAAACGTCCTGCTGAGCATGTGCGAGCTATACCGCAGAAGGACAGGGACTTTGCGGCGTGTGTGGACTGCAGTGATGGCTAGGTGTGCAGCACATTATGCACGTGGCTGTGGATGCAGGTGTGCACACGCTCGCCGTATAAAAGCCGTCCAAGAATCTGTGCGGAGGACTTGACATCTGTGTAATTTACGGCGCTCTAAGGATTTTCAACTTTCGGTGAAGCAGCTGCATGGCAAAGCAACAAAGAGCAGCGCTGCCAAATTACAAAGATGTAAGCGTGGGCGTGTCACATTAATTACCTGCCGCCTCCTGACCTTTTTTTTTTTATTTCATGTCTTTTTCAGTGGATCTTTGGACTCTTTATTTTCCATTTAAGAGACTTGACACAGGTGCATATGGCCCACTAAGGTTCTTATTGGTTAATAGTGAACAAGTAGGTTTGTAGACTGTTAAAGCAGGTACTTAAGCGGAGAAAAAGAAAGAAACCCCTCTGACCAACAATACGTTTTTATGCCTCTAAAAAAGGTGATAGCAGTGTCAGTATGTCTACTGTGTCCTGATAGAATTATGTCTACTGATAAAATGAAGGACAATTAAATAAACGAACATCCATCAGTAAACTTCACATGTTTTTTTCGGCCTAAAATATAAAGCAAGCAATACAAGTGAAGGACCATATGACCGCAGACATTTCAGACAGCCGTGCAGATGTGATAACAATACAAAAACAGCAACAACAGCACAATTTAACACATTTAATCCAATAAACAGTGTCCGGCAAGTTATTTTGATAAATGTGATCAATTACTCACTAAAGACCTTCCTTTTCACTCGAGCATCTTCTTAAATGAACACACCGTATTTTTTTTACAGTAAGCTTGTTTGTACCTGAACATGTTTATATATTTGTACGTGTATTTATATATATATGGATGGATATCTCTGTCAATGTGCACATTTTTTTGCATGTTTTGCTGTTTTTATGTGAAGCACTCCGAACGGCTTCTGTATTATATGGTGCGATACAAATCCTAATTGAATTTCATCTTCCCCGAAAAAGTGATCACACTACTTTACTAATTATTCGTTACTGCATTGAAGGTGACTTTAAACAAAACCTCCACACCCACACGTCACATATTCTGTATTCAACACATGCCAAAGCACTTCTTCACTCCTATTGCAACCTACTGTACACACTTCTCAACTAAATTTCCTTTTTTTTATTTTTGTCAATTTCCTTTATCAAAATAGACACTTCAAATTTGCTGGCATTTCCACGTCCACTTCCCATTTTTGTTTTGGCCCCAGGGGTCAGGTTATGACAGCTAGATCAACAATTTCAAACTTGTCATTTCATGAAGTCAGAGAACAATGTCACGTCCTCTGTTCCAGGATGTGTAACCTACAAACAGCGCGGCTGAGGCCCACAGGTTTAGAACAGCTATCATGTCACCAAAGGGTTGATGTTTGGAATCCTCAATCAGAGGAAGGAAAGAGTCTATAAGTCTATATGAAACCTATGTAAAAAGCTCAGGATCAATAAGGACAGGATCAATCAATAAACACACACACAGCACACATCGGTGCTCTCTGAGAGGAATACCAGATGACGGACCATGACACACTCAGCACAACGTCATCAGGAAGCCACCTTGTAAACAGGAATGTCTGGGAGGAGGCTCAGCAACTTAGCAGAAAGAAGCCCCGGAGAGAAACGAAGTTCATGGAGGCATTTTTAGATTGACCGTTACAAATACACCTGTAATCCTGTCTCCCCTCCTCCCTCTCTTATTCTGTTTCCCTATTTATTTTTGTTTACGAGATGAATCCCAGCCGCCTTTTTGTCTGTCTGACACGCCGTCCCCCTTCACTCCCTCACACGCTTGACTGTCCCACATTCGCATTTCCACTCCCTTTGCTCTCAGGGTTGTTGGTACAGTGAAGCCTAAATGTAATACAGAATACACCATATTTATTTTTTTGCCCCAAAAATCCAACAACTGCATACTGCCATCAAGACACAAGTACACACTCAATTTGTAGTGGTCTATGCATTTCAGGTATTTCAGGTATTTTTATACATTTCTTCTGGTTTTCAGCCTTCTGTTGCTTCTCATGAGGTGCAAACATGAAGTCATTAAAAAAAAGAGTTGAGAAAAGCACAACTCTGTTCTTAAAGCCATGCTAGCAGCTCCATGAGGCTGCAGGCAGGGTGGTGCTTTGAGCTAAATGCTAACCTGAACATGCTAACAATGACAATGCTAACATGCTGCCATTGAGGGCCATATTAACACTTCACTGCCACCTGGGCACCAACAATATTGTTGAATTTATAGGACTACAAATACCAGTGAATACACCACACTGTCCTTCAAAAGCTATACTCACACATCACATCACATCACATTATATATTATATTTCATTTGGCCAACAGATCTTCGCATACACTAGCCTCTTATTTTTACTTTGAACATGCAAACTGTTGCATTATATCCTCAATATTCTCAATGTCCTCAATCCTCTTTAAGTTTTTGTTTGGCGCTACCACTCAGCTGTTCTCCAAGCTTCTCTCTTTTTGCATTGTTTGGTTTGCAGGGTACGTGATTATCAGCAAGTTTGTATGTTTACATTTTGCCATTTAGGACTTAACACCACATTGTTCAAGTTGCTTTGAGCTGATGAGCTCGAGGAAAAGTTGTGGGATCGCTCAGGTTTTTGTCTGTATGAAATTTAGAGGTTCAATTCAATAGTTGTTGAGATATTTCAGTCTGGACCGAAGTGGTGGAGCCACTAGCGTGGCTAAAAACAAAGATGATGAATTTGTAAATAAGTGGATGAAGCTCATCATAAAATCGCAAACATCCTTTCGCTTGTTCGGTTTGCGCTGATACGTGCATTTTTTTTTATCTATTCCTGCATTGGGGCCTTTGGAATAGAGGGACTAGCCAATAAGTGGGCTCAGTGCTGATAGATGTGGCTTATGATTGACAAGTACAGTGTATTTGAGAATAAAGGATCAGATTCATGCACACTGCAGAGGATAGGTCAGACAGAGGTAAATCATTAGGAACCTGTGCATGCCGTTTATTAATGACACAGATATTATTATTATTATAACGGTAGGGCCTACATGGAATTCATTAGAGTAGTTTCAGTACAGTAGAGAGCAGGGAAGTCCCCTGTGAACCAGGATAGGGAGGGGAGGCTGGCAGAGGAATGCTGTTGTATACAGCCTCTTGGAGCTGAACAAAACCAGGCATTCCTCATGGAGGTGTTTATGCTCTGCAGCGTGGTGTGGTCCATCCTCACTGTTATCTGTTAGTGTCAGCAGTATGCTCATCCAACAGAAATAAAACCTAATTTAGAAGAGAGTTGACGACATACTCCCAATTTTGGCAAAGCTTGAAGAAAGCATTAAGAATTAACCCCAAAACCATGTTTTTGCTTTGCATCCTTATGTAACATGCATTACAGGACAAGCTTTGGCTATTTTCTTTGATCAATCCAGCCAGAAAAACTTGTCCTGACAAATGCTATTTAGGCTCGGTTTTCATTAAAAGTCAGTGTTGCATAATGCTTGTGTACGAATGAGTTACTGAAGGGATATCCTCTTTGATACACTTATTAAAACATGATGGTACAGTTACGTGGGGTCAATGCATGAAGAGTACAGACTGGTAGAGGATGCAGCCTGATCGAGTCCATATCAGCTGTGAGACTTACACGGCTGTAAATCAGCCTCGGTTGCAACAGCAGGGCTACAAACATCCGACGGACTGCTGTTAGCGCTCGTCCAGAAGCACTCTGAGACAAACCCACTAATCTGTGTGTTCTGCCCTCAAGACATGCACCCCGATATATATACTGTACTTTTCCCCCATAGATTTGCTGTGTGTCTTTGTCTTTCCTCAGCGTGTCTCTCTCTGTGTCTGTCTTTCTTTTCTCCACGCCGTCCTCTCTCTCTCTCCGTCCTCGTCTCAGTAGAGTGCATTCCAACAATTCCTCACTGTCAGTCCCACTCATTCAGACCCATTCGTTAGACGCTGGTGACAGATCCCTGCTGAGACACGAAGGCCTTCAGCTGCTGTAACTCTGGCAAACTGATCAATGGTCGATCAAGACGGATTATTACTCGGATCTGACTGATCAGAGAGTATGTTTTTTTTTTTATGTGTGCGTATGCTGTTGCTGAATGTGAATAAATCAGCCACGGGTCTTTCTTGCACCTGAATCTGCCCCCGTTTCGTCTTTTGATCTGATTCAGTCACATTCCTCCCCCTGGGATTGGGGGAAACCTGAGAGTCGGGGTGAGCGGTCATACTCGAGGCTCGAGGGGCCAGCTAATGACTTCCCATTAGTCCATTTGGTCTCCATGATCCTCTGTTATCTCTGAGACACACGCCTCGGAGAGAGTCTATCCCCGCGACTAATCGAGGGTCAATTGTCTCCCCTCTCAACTCTGAATGCGTGTGACAGCAGCCAGAAGTGCACCCCTGCACCCACATATTGCACAGAAACCCATGGCGCTTTTGTGCAACACGAATACAGTACATTCATGTTTTTCATCCGGAGAAGCTGACCGTGGGGCAGAGCACCCAACTATGCGATTACTGCGTCAAATAAACCGCCGAAGCTTCTGAGCCAACGACGGAAAAAACGCATGAAATCAAATGGCATCTTTGTTCAACAGGAGATTAGTTCAGGGTGCTGTGACCCTCTCCGGATCTTCTGAAAAGCTTAAATATTTCAGCGAGTACTGTCATTTCTCACTCAATTGTCAGGCATAGAGAGCCCTCTGTCCTCCCGAAATTGGTTGTCAGCTCGGGACAGTGAGAGCACACGAGCGTGCGTGTGTGTGTGTGTGTGTGTGTGTGTGCGCGTGTGAGCCAACATTTGAGGGGGTGTGATGTGTTCCACACAACAGTGCTTTAACATGTGTGAATGCTTTTCATGTGCAATTTCGATGAGTCTGTGCGTATTTGGGGTGTGCATTTGGGTGCATGTGTGTGCACATGCAAGAGTGTATTTGCATGCATGCATAAGAATGATACTTTCCTAAGATACATGTGTTCACACACACACACTACTGAGCCTTAAGTACTGGTGCATGTACAGTATTTCTATGAATGTTTCTTGTTAAGTTGTCGCCTCTGTAGAACATGATGGATGGCCTTCTCTCTTTGCGGTTGTGGTGAGATGTTACAGTCGCAGGTGTGAGCGTGTGTGTGTGTGTGAGTGTGTGTGTGTGTGTGTGTGTGTGTGTGAGTGTGAGTCTGCTATGGTGTGAGACGAATGACGCTCCTGGTTGGAAAATCCCTACCTCTAGTCAAGAACCTGCTCCTCCTCCGCTTCCTCCTCTTCCTCCTCGTCCTCCTCTCCCTCCTCGTATCTCCTTAGAAACCCAACCACACCACACACACTCATGTGGTGGCATAACTTAATATACGTTTTGAGGCGTACAGGGTCGTAAAACTGGCAACACCGATAGCATCGGTAAGAGGAAGAACATAAAGAAAACCTCTTAGTTGTAGCTGTCTTTTTAGTTAAACTCAGCCCCTGGTACACATTATAATATCAGGCCCATATTTCACTCAGCATGTCTACAGACTTCCATTAGTAAAAAAAAGTACATTAGTAAAAGAGAGTAAATGTTTTAAAAAGTATTTTGAGTTTCAAAAATTGGAAATATCTTTGGTACTTTAGACTGAGAGCGAAGGGCAAAATAAGCTATGTTTTACATCTACTTAAACAAAAAGATTTGTTGTACAATTTGACCCGTTTCACTTCACTTCACCACTGTTTCCTCAGCGCTGCGTTACACCGGTATCCTAAGTCACAATTGTTACCCCATACTGCCAGTGGCCTTGGCCAAACGTGCAAATAATGAAACGGAGTGTAAATATAGCTCCATAGCTCATGCTGTTTCCTCCATCCACTCTTGTTAGAAAAACAATGGCATCCTATTATTCACCGGGCCATGATTGAACTGGAAGAAAAGACTTTTTACTGACCGTTGGGACTTTGTTCACAGCTGTACAGCACAGTGGCGTCCGAGGAACCGTCTCAAATGCCTTCAGCCAGAAACCACGTATGAGTTTATTCAGCAGTTTTGTTCTCTACTTGCGCTTCACCTTTTCAAATGTTTGTGTCTGATGATTAAAAAAACCTTCTTGCTCTTTTCCCCCCTGTCACGTATCATTTCAGGTCCTCGAGGTTGGCGGGCTGATGTACTATTTTTGGGTCCGGGTCGGCTGAGTTTAAACGCGCAGAGTCGCCGGCGGGCATTGTTTAAAAATGTTCCCTAAACATGGGTGACCGTCAAAGGTCAGGACTCTGAGAATAACCCCTGTGATATTTAGAAGCACCTTTTGTTTCCTGATAGCCCGGCTCGCCGTGATGCTGAGGTAACAAGAGGAGTCAGTTGGCATGGCAACTATCCCCGTGACCTCTCCAGCAATAGTAGCTGCATAAAGGTCCGTTACGCAATAGGCTGAATTTAGGGTCATGGGTTATTCATAAGTGAGGACTCTGCTTAAAGCATCTTTTGTATAAAGTTATTCATGAATTAAAACGGTGGCTCATACATCTTTAACTTTGAAGTGAAACGTCACATACACACTAAAGGGTCGACACGGCAAAGTGTCTCACTGTTCATAAATGAGAAAATTAGACATGGAAGATTATTTATAGACAGTTATTTGAAGTTAACCTTGTTGTTTTTAATCATTTGTCAATGTGTCGTCTGCTATGAACTCTAGAATAAATTATAACATGGGGTTTGTGCTCTCATAAACTGTGGAGGGAGTGTTTAAATCCTTTACTTCAGCATGAGTAACAATAGCAGCACAATGGGGAAAGTAGTCCTTTAAAAGTGCTGCACGCAAAATCTTACTGAAGTAAAACTATAAATGTGCTTAAGATAGTTTAAATAAAGCAGCTGGTCTGCAGACACATGACTGAGTGTTAAATGATCACATATTATTGGATTAATACAGATTAAATAACGTGTAACTAGCGTTTTTGTTTGTCAAGTTGGTGTTGTGGCTAGATTGAAATGTATGTGGCTATAGTGGAGTACATAAAGTAAATATCCAAGTTCACGACCTCAAACTATATATATATATTGTACCTCATGGCTGAAAAGACCACTGCAGTATTACTTTAGGACCACTGCTCAAACGCTCTGACAGTTGATATGTTTACACCCTCAGAGTTAATAATACTAACATTTCAAACCAGATCATGTGGCAGAAACAGAATTCAGATCAACAGACGAACCCCGGTCCGTGGGATCTGCATACATGATTCACTGACAGAGAGGAAACGCTGCTCAGAGGGGCTGCTGTGCGGCAGACGTTTGTGGACTGATGTCGCTTCTTTGTGCGCAGATTATCACCCATTCTTCAGACAGGGGGCGGGAGAGAGACTCTTGGAAATGTGCTCTTCCCCTCACCACCACCACCACCACCGCCGCCGCTGCGTAATCAGGCAGGTCCAGGGCTGAGGGGCACCGAGCCACACGGGGCTTTGCTTAGTGATAAGACTTCTTGGAAGAAGAGGACCGCAAACCAGCGAGCTGACCTGCGACGTTATTTCAGACTTTTAGCGTGTGATCTTTTTTTTTTTTTTTAACGCGTCACGGTTAAACAGACCCTTGACAAGAGAAGTCAATTGGATATATTGTATCTGACAGAAAGCTGGACATACTTGGAGTAATTTAAACTTTCCTCACTTTCCGAGTGTCCTGGATAGTTTTGTTTGTGACTCGGAGGTCTTTTTGGTAACTAAATGTGACCTCTTGCGCTTTTAGCCGTAAAACGCGCACTTGTGCGCAAGGTGGACTAAAAAAAGAGAAGACTGGACATCACGTTGAAGACAAAGCGCCTGAATTAAAACTTGGAGGTTTATCATTCATCCAGCCCATTGGAGATCCCTTTTTTTCTGCCTTTACGGGGACTTAAAGGTGCGTGTCGCTGACCGAGCACGAGCGCTTTCTTCTCCCTCCTCCTCGGATACCTCTACCGGAGAAACAAACAGTGGGGACAGACCGTCTACGCGCGCGCAGTTCCGCAGTGCGAGCCGCTGTCCCCCCGCGCGCAGTGCTGAGGAGAGAGGGACTCTCGCGCTTCCATAAATGCCCGGTCCGTCGAAGAGGCTCGAGGCTGGGCAGCAAGATGAGCTCGTGGGTACAGCTGCTGCTCGCGTTGCTGGCGGCGTGTCTGCGGTTTGGCGTAGCCGAGGTGAGTCTGCAGCTTTTCACAGTTTGACGGACTTTTGGAGATGCTATTAGTGTTCAAGTTCTTCTATCATACCAATTATTATTATTATTATCACGTGAAGCACCATGTGAGTTTTATTGGAAATTGTTACACGAGCCATAAAAGTATGCTGGCAAATAACGACCTATTTGGCCTGTTGTTAAAACCACTAACTTATGTGAGTGTTGCAACTATTCACAACAATTATTTCTAAATTGACTGTAGTATATGCTTGTTGTTTTACATTTGATGTCATATAATTCTATTGTTGGCTATTTTATTCTCTTTTGGAGCTAAATTAGAGTAAAATATTTCGAGCATAGTGTTTTTCCCTCATAAACACAAGACACAGACCAACATTACAACCAAATCCAGGAGTTTCTTTTTTTCAACTTTGGAGTTAGTGCACCTGCTCCAGTCTGGTCTTATAATAAAATCCAGTCTTTCCCTTATTGCTTCTTACGAGGGGTATAGGATCCTCGCAGTAAATAACTGTTATTCCTCCCATTAAATGGCGCTATGAATGGATGCCCAGGGGCCACTCACGCAGAGGTCGTCCTCCTGGAGCCTCGTTGGCCACGATAAGGCTCTTTTACAGCTGGATGCCCCACGTGGTGAAGGGATGCATTCATGGATGCTGTTCCAGATGTTGAGTCCATAAATTAGTCAGTGAGCAGCATCACACTGTGACACGCTGCTGTAGAGGCCAGATGTTAGTTAGACAAACAGGAGTGAACACGGTTGCACTGACACATTTCTTCTCTCTCTCTCTCTGGCTTTGACACTCACAGTGGAAGATATTTGGAGGCAAAATGATGTGTTGAGGTGTGAAATATTTGTCATGTTTAAACACATCGAAACAAACGCAGGACCCCATCACGTTTTCAGCTGACAATTATACTCAGTGTTGTTTTCCACTGCCAGTAATATACTTCTGCACTGCTGCTCAGTTTGAACAGAAATCTGCTGTGTAATGTTTTCTTCAAGGAGGAACAGGCAATAGTGACATAAGGATAAATGGGCAAAGTCTGGCCGTCTGCTGAGGTCAAGCAGGAAGACAGAACTTAACCGAGGGTCCTGTCGAGGTCAAGTGAGGCTTAACTGACATTATGGTCGTTAAAAAAAAACATCTTTGCCCAAATGAATAGCTATAGAAGAAGGTTGAGATGCACATTGAATCAGATATAATATGTATTTCTGCCTCCGTTCCACGTGTTTGCGACCCAGGAAATTAATCTCGACAGTGAAACACCAGTGTCAGCCACCTTGTAAAACTAAATGGGGTCAAAACGCACACAGTTAACAAGTCAGTCATGGGAAGTGGATATTTAAACAAGTCAAACAAGAGGGCCCAACTGAGTTTGCCTTTTTCCCCTCCAGACAGAAGGAAGGGTTTGGTTTTGGATATTGCACCCAGGACTGAGTAACTTCTGCACTTGTTGGAAACGATTAGCTTTCAATGAAAGTAAAAACAATATAAAAGATACGAGCAGGTTTTCCTGCAGAATGTGAACTGACGTCTTAAGTGCTTTCATTCGTCCTTTCATTCACTAAACCTATACAATTTGGTGTTTGCATGTAATCTACCATCACCCTGACTATACTTCGCATACAGTAAAGGTAGATTAAGGGTGAAACACAACTATGATGGATGGCTTTAAATTCCTGTCATCAACCCCGTCTTTTCATTTTATGGCCTGTGAAGGTACCACATGTAAAAGAGAAGTCAAATTTGACAGGACAAGTGTTTTAGAGGGAGAAAGTTACAAAGGCTTTGAGGTACACAGCCAGGAATTCCCCGTGTCTAATTTTAAAGTTATGGCATGGCAGCTGTGAAATGATGGAGTCTGTATGCAAGGTTCAATCACATCCCTTATAAAAAAAAAAGAGCATCATGGCGAGAGTCTTGAGAGTGAGTGATGATTTAAAAGTGTGCCTCTATATGAAGTGCGTATTCATTCAACTGTGGACCACCAGAGAGGAATCCAGACATTTACGCTGAGCTAACACAAAATCCTCATTATCTTTAATTGCATCCGGCGCCTTTTTCACTCAGATTTAAATGCTGACAAAGGAATTAATTAAAGTCACATTTATACACACATTCCAGTGTTGTGCACGTGCAGGCGCCGTTTCAGTGACGACACGTGAAACCTCACACGTGTGCGGCCGCTGCGCCGGCAGCAAACTCGACCCCCTAATTACGTACGATTAGACGTTCCCTCTCCTCCCCTGCAGCCCCTGCAGCCGCTGCCCTGTACCTGGCATCCCTCAATGTGTCCAAGACACCTTCAGGGGATGGGAGCTTGCGTTGCCGGGTTATGTCGAAACATTAGTTTTCTGAACCATGTCAAATTGCAAAACGTATATATACAGACATATACATATATAGACAACCGGGATTCTCATGACGATCAAAGAGGAACATTACGGTTCGACCATCGTGGGAGCAGTTCGGTTATTACGCTCTTATTAAAAGGGCACTAAACTAACTGGAATGACTTAACCTTATACCATCTAAGAAATAAACAAACATCTTAAATATCTTGAGTAAAAAAAAAAGATGAATTAGGGTAATCTTAAATCGTATCATATCATTTAAAAAAAACTAAACTAAACACATTGTGTGACTCTGTTGTTTCTTACATGATAACGTCTGTATTTAAAAAGCTAAATCAAGCTCTATTTTTTACTTCTCTACCGTGATAGAGAGCTAGAAAAAAATGTTCAAGTCACTCTTGAGGGTTTCCACAAGTAGCCCGATAATGAAATTCACCACCGTCAACTTATTGTGAGTGTTTCTTTTATCGCATATCGTCAAATTCTTAGTTTCTAAGAAGTGGTACTGCTGAATGTCCTCTGTTAGATTGACAGTAGGCCAACATTTGTCTGACAGCTGTCTCCTTCATAATGAATAGAGTTCTGCTGTTGCTCACTGAGCGTTTTTATTATCATGATATATTGAACGCATCATAATCCTCCTTCCCATAGTTGCACGTTGAACATTATCGATGTGTGTTTACACACTCTTGTCTGTGGATTGTCAATCTGTTTACATCTGTTCTGTTTTATCGGAACCCAAAGTGTTTATTTAGTATTTCCTGCTCAGACACAAATCGTCATGACAGCATGGCACCACTGTTAACAAAGGCACACATCCTATAATTAACATCACACACAATTAGCCGAGCAGGCGGGTTCGCTACGTTTGGCAAAGGGAAGAAATCATCATCGTTATGGCTCCTTAGGGGCATCGACAGCTCTGCAGCAGAGATGTAAGTGTAATACAGCAGGCATTTCCCCCCCGCTGTATGATTTAACTCTGAAAAAGCCAACCAACAATGGAGGAAAGTCAATGGCGTATAGTACGGACAGGATGGGAATACATGTCCATGCATGGATGGCTGCTTCCTTTGGCTAAGACCTGCGTCCCATAGGGATTCATTCTACTCTCCAGAACCTGAATGGCAGTGCGCACACAGTTTACTGCGCTGGACTTGCATTATAACATCAAACTGTATTTTAACCACGTTTGCTCCCTTTGAGATCATCTTCCTCCATCTCACCGTGTGATGACAAAGCAAATGAAGCACGTCCGCAGCATTTAAACCAATGTGAGGAAGTGTCCCGACCCATGTCTGATCCTTGTCCACGTTAACCCGTCTTTTATTCATCTATTATCCCTCTTTCTTTTTTTTTCCTCAGATGCACCTCCCTTCTCTCCTCCTCTCCATATCACTCCTTCCCCCACTTCCTGACTCCTTCCTGGCTCCTTTGACCCCTAAATGTTAGCAGATGAGAAGACACAACGCCAATAGTCATTCACCCTGCTCTTAGTGACCATTGTGTGTCTGCTTTGGTTAATACCCCCTCACCCTCTCAGCTCTCTTGCCCAGTAATGACCGGGGGGGGGGGGGGGGGGGGTTAAACCCACAGTCAGTCCATAGAATCACAATGTAGAGCTGTTGCTTGGTTTCTGGTGTGGTGGTATGGAAATATGTAATCAAATGCATGATGCTTACGTATAAGGCTCGTGTTATCTTATCCTTTTGTTATCATCAAAGAAAAACTAAACCAGAAATGAATTCCTGTGGAGCAGAAACCTGATATTTTGTATATCCTTCATGCTATAAACCCCTATTGTCTCCCAAAAACTATTAACAACACATTAAAGAGACATCCGCTGCACAGAGTGTTCTATAAAAAGAACAAGTCAGCGTCGACGATGTTTTAAAGGCCCACTCGGTAATTTGGGACAATTACGATTTTGAAGTGTAATCGCATACAAATATTTTTTCTTTTTCTTTCTCAAAAACAGTCAGAATTCACTGATGTAAACAAACCTCACTGCCCCAGAAAGCATCACAAACTAAATCTATATTAGTCTTTGTGTTTAAAGACCTGTCAATTTGAGACCTATTGTGCCTCAGCCAAGCAGACACGCAGACACTGAAACACTTGTGAAGTGGATGTAGCAGACGTGCTGCAGTGTGACTCCATTTCCTCAGAGAGAATTGTTTGGGAAACTCTGTAACGTCTAATGCAGGATGAATACAGGGTGGGAAAGTAGCTATTCTTATAGTCACGTGCACCGCTGGAAAGAATGTCCAAATGCTTTCGTGTCTTTTCCCATAGTCCTGTTCTAAAACAGTCCAGAGTCGTGTATGTTGTTTCTATGGTCTGTTCTGTGAATCTGTAAATACTTGTGTGTTTTCAGGGGGAGCCTCTGCCTGCAGCCCTGGTGGAGCTGGTTAGAAACAGCCCCATCTCCTCCATAGAGGACCTTCAGCTGCTGCTGCTCACTGACTCCGTAGGTAAAGACCAGCGCATTCTGATATCACTGTTGATAATACGCTCAAACCAGATCTCACATTTGAGGGTCCTAACACTGTTACATTCTGTTCACATCTTATTTGAACCTTAACCACATCTTTCATTTTCATGTAACCATTTTCAAAACATGCGCTAACTAAATCTTTCCTAAACCATTTTTAACCGTATGTCTAAACCCAACCGTACAGTTTGGCAGACTAATGACTGACACTGTTTCTAGCAATACCACAACAATTTCATGAGAAACTCATGCAGTGCATAGTGAGTTATGTATTATGACATAAGATTATATGTCTCTGTATGAGTGCATGAGAGCGTTGCGCAGCCTTTGTGCTTATGAGTATCCTTTCAAAATAAAGTGCAAAATGCTTTGAAATCCAGCAAAGGTGGCACTCTAGATATAAGACACATGTAGATAATGATGAATGATGCACAGACAACAGCAATCAATATTCTGACTTATGTAACAATGTTTTCTCATAAATGCAGACTTTGTCATTTGTAGTTTGCGTATATTTATTATATATTATTTTGAGTAAATAATACATGCGATGCAGTGATTAACTGAAAACTAACAAGACATAATAATAAGTGGCTACATTTCTACCCTGATTGTGATAAGTAAACATCACGAGTGATAAAACCAGCTCGGACAAACAAATGGAGTTATAGCAAGGAGCAGAGAGGATACATGATCTCAGCAACACACATGGAAATAGACAGAGTAAGAATTATATAACAACAATGGCAACAATGACTTAGGTCTAAGTCTCTCTCTCTCTCTCTCTCTCTCTCTCTCTCTCTCTCTCTCTCTCTCTCTGCATGTGCATGGTCATCAGCACACACACACACTAGCTACCCCCACACCCTCTTTGTCTCTCCCGCCCCTGTCCACATGCAAAGACTGTTTCCTCTCTATACATGCAGAGGGTGCTAGAGGGCCTTAGAATGAAACATACACCACATGGCGAAAACAGACCATTCATAAATCAGTTGCCGTGTTTACGTAAGTCAAATGCTGTGTTTGTTTATTGTTGTGTCTCAGATGAGGAGGACGGGACTTCTGCAGCCGATGGAGGTCATAGACTACCAAGGAGCCTCGGTGAGCTAACCCCCCCCCCCCACACACGCACACTCGCTCCTTCCTTTCTATTCCCTCACAGTGTCATTTGAAAAAACTGGTTTCTGGTTGTAATCAAGGTGTCAATTTTTTGTACATCACAAAAGATGGAGACGTCACTGCTATTGCTCTTCTTCGGCTCTCAAAATTCTCATGGTACGGCTGACACTTTGTGAGGACACATCTGTGTGTATTCATATCTATTAATGGGTTAATAGAGGGTTGTAGTGCTGACATGGAGGATTCCTGATTTTCCTCATGAATGTAAAAGTACTTCATCCTCATTAGTCGAGGGCTGCGGGTGTTTTCAGTCCGCCTTCCTATGAGTTGATTAATGTGACAAGTATGGCTTTAGTGACACGGTAAAATTCCTCGCATTAACCCTTTTTTTCCCCGCTATCATAATAAAGCAGATGTCTGAATTACTGGACCCCAATTTACAACAGTCTGGGTGACTTTGTTGGATTCCCTCTAGCATGAGGAGATACTAATGGCCTTACATTAATCATCGCGTAAACTATGCCAAATATCTTCTTTATGTGGCCTTCTATGTTCCAACAGAACAGCCTCGTTGAACAGTGAACCTTTGTGGAATGAAATTTCCTCATGTTTCTCCGTAACTCACCAACACAATGCAATATTTACAATAAGTCTGATTCGAAGAAGCTGTGACATATCTACTCATTTGAAATGCATGAGTTTCATTTTCACCTGCTTGTTTCTGTTCAACAACAGCTAGAAATAAGTCATCCCATAAATACACATGCAAACAAGCTAGGTGAGTCACTACGGATGAATGAGTCCGCACAAAGGGATTGGAAGTAATTAGGCCGCTCATATTTGCCACAAGCTCAGCTCCTAGCAACTTGGGAGGGTTTAGATTTCTGGAGCAAATCATAAGGAGTCCCATGTGCATGTAGACGTTTTACTTATTGGTTAAACAAACACTTACATAAAGGGAGGGGGTTTGCTAAAGTAAGTGGTTAGTTGTCTTAATAGTCAAACGGATTCAAATTATAACTTTAACAAGAGCGAATAATAATGCTAACACAAGTTCAAACAGTCATACTCACACTCATGGATGGATTACTGAACAGGCCCACGGGGCAGAGTCCCAGGGGCCAAGGGGTCAGGGGCCCCCTGAGTTTTGCCTGCAAAATGTCACAGAAAGGGACGCCAAATAACCACAAAGACACACAGAGCGACTACAAAGAGATGCAAGATGACCAAAAGACCAGCAAAACAACTATGAAGAGACACATTAGTGACCACATAAAGACGGAAAACGGCCACAAAGAGATGCAGAATTACCATAAAGAGAAGCAAAATGCCTTAAACAGATGCAAAATGATTTTGTGTCTGTGCTCAGGAGCCCATTGTTTCTTAATCCCTCCATGCTCAAACTCAGTCCATATCTCGTCCCGCAGATGCCCAGCCGGCTCAGCAGGCTCTGTGCAAAGTTCGTACAGAGGTGGTTGAGGTCACCAGGGCGATGTTGGACCGCAGCAATGCCAACTTCCTGTTATGGCCGCCCTGCGTCGAGGTGCAGCGCTGCTCTGGTTGCTGCAACACCAAGAGCCTGCAGTGCGTCCCTGTCGTCACGCACACCAGATACTTGCAGGTAAACAACCAGAAATGCACAGAAACATACAGCACACAAAAGTCTAAAACACACACATGTAAGGCTGAACTATGTTTGTGTTGTACTCAGAATTATCCGCTATTGCCAACCTCTGCAGGTAATGAAGATCGAGTACATCAACAAAAGACCCACTTACGCTAAAGCTGTGGTGTCCGTTGTCGATCATGTGGAGTGCCGATGTCAGCCGGCTCCACGGCCTCCTGTGCCCAAGAAAAAATCATTGCGCAGACAGCATAACCACCAGCATCGAAACCACACACTCAGCCAAGGACATGGACAGGTACATTATGAATGCTATTTTGCATGCTAATCTGCTGCTGGGTGAATGCTTTAGAAGTAATATTTGTGTATATGTAAATGTCGATATAGACCAAACTCTAACCTTAGCTAAAACCGGACTATTCTAAGCATGTCCACACTGTTACGATACCTCAACACTTTTTGCAGTCGTAGTAATAATCCAAAGGATACCGTTGGATAATAACTATATTGAAAAATCATAAAAATGTCTAGAACACATACTTTATATTTTCTATCTACTCTCTGTGTGACTGATCCATTGCATTTGCAGGATTAATGAACTGAACTGAGATTTAGCTGAATTGTAAATTGTTTTATTTTATTGGGAAAGGTCAAGGTGCACTCCAAGGATGAACTCCATCAGTGGGATGATCTGAAGCAGAACCAGAGGGCCAACCTGGAGGACCTCCTGGAGCAGCACTGGAGCCCCAGAGGAGACACCTTCACTCAGCCCGAAGAAGAGTACAGCCTGGCTGGGAAAGACACATCTCGCACTGGAGAGGCTGTTCTTTTTGCTCCACATTGGGCGCATAATGCCACCAGGCTCCTTGGGACTAAAGACCAAACTGAAAATCTGGAGGATGAGGAGAAGAAAAATGGAAGGATCTCAGATGGCAACAAGACTGTTTCCTCAGTGGATAATGTTGGCGTGGAGGTAAAGAACGTGTTGGTAGAAGGTGGGGAGAGGTTGCTGCTCCTCAGCACTGAAGGGAAGGTTAACGAGGGAAACAGTAGCAGGGACGAAGGCACGCAAACACACAATCCGTTATGGCAAGACGACAAATCCAAACTTTCAAAGAGCCACACGAGTGGATCTTCTCACCCTGGTGATCACAATCCTGAAGCCAAGTTCAGTCCTACTGAGGCGCCCAGTGAGAGAGTTGGGAGCAGGTTAAGAGCGACTAAAGAGCCAAATCCGGAGCCTCGAGAACAGGCGAGACGGAGAGACAATGACACTCCTGAGGAGGTGAGGATATTACAGATTGAGGAGGAAAAACTGGAGCAGGAGAGAAAAGAGCTTCTACTTCTCCACGAGCGGCTGGACCAAGAGAAGGAGATACTGAGACAGCAGCAGATGAAACGAGAAGAGGAGGAAAGACAGAAAGAAAAGGAAACGGATAGCCAACATCGCCTGCATGGTAAACATCATCATCATCTGCAAACAACAACACAGTATCCAGGTACGACACCTTATTTAATACTTTGGGTTAATAGAAGTAACACAAATAAGAATAATAGCATTTAGATACATGTCAGTAAAATGATGTGCTAAAAGAAAAATAAGTGTTTTCTCGGTTGTTCCATTGTACATTTTAAACTCTAGTATTTTCACAATAACACACAGCCGCAAGAAAAAAAGTCATATATTTTTGGTAATATTAATAACATGTAAATCCTATTTTAACAGCGACAACATCTACGACTACCACACGGCAGCCATCAGCTCCAGCTGGCCCCAGACCCCCAGCCCGTCCAAGGAAAAGGATGAGGAAGAATCGCAAACGAATCAGCAAGGCAGCTATGAGAGCAATGCTAATGTAGAGCTAAAATAAAGCCAAGTGAGTTTACCGGATATTTAAATAATAAAGAAAAACATACTGAAATCATTTATGAACCATTGAAATTGCAATGACTGAGTGTAATATGTCTATTTTCTGATTATGCAGTTTAAAGTACGTCTTCCCATGTTTCCCCCTCAGGACACCAAGTGAACTTGGTGTATTTCGTGGATCCAGAGGTGAAGCAGAGTGACTCCCTTCATATAAGTACTTATTCACTCCGTAACACTACTAATGACTGTCTGGTGAACCTGTAACTACACCGGTGTGGAGTAAGACGAGGGTAAGAAGAAAATGGAATATAAATAAAAGGTGGACCTTGTCAAGAAAACTTGCTTGCCTCTACAACGACAGTTGCTGGTATGAACACTTACAAATTGTGTTCAAGCACAGAACCTGTGGGGGACTGAAACGGCATCGCTGTAGAACTGTGGACAATAGTGCAATTTCAAAACTCTTTTTGAAACCTTGTTTTGATATCAACAGAGAGAAACTGCACTTAGGTAATGACAGAACCAAGTCTATATGGGGTTTAAATGACAAAGTCTGTTGCTGAAAGACTTTTTTTGATTGCCACAATCAGATGGACGACAAAGGACATTTGATGGAAAAATGGACATAAAAATGGACATTGCTCTTTTGTGTCATTGAAGATTCTGTTTTATTTTAATCAGATAATCTTAGAAACAATCGTCTGCAACAAAAAGTGATGTTGACTAAAATGAGCAGTGTCTCCACATACTGAGGGGCTCAGTGTTGGGAAGATAAGGCTGTGTAGATTTACCGTACCAAGGCCTGATATCATTTATTAGCTCCGTAAAACAGCAATGGTCTCTCATTAACCGTATTTAATTATATTTAACTCATTGCAAACACTGGAATTACACAGATGTGATAAGAGAACCAAAACATAAATTGTTGCATTTCAAAATCTCATCACAGGTGTGAAGAAAAAGGTGCTATCTGAATACGAGGTGATAGCGTTACACCTGTGACTTGACGTCGCGCTATGTTTCTTATTTATTTATCTCTGCCATTTTCTTTGGATTAACTTTTTTTTATACAACATACTACAAACAAGATGTGGTTCGTGATGGCTGGGTGGTTCAAACAGAAATATAAGACAGCAAGATTAAAAAAAGATCAAATGCTTCTGTGTCCTCCCAGGATCATGCAGTGTTTAACTTCTATGTACAAAAAAGCGTTTGTTTTGTATGACTAAGAGTGTGGTGTTGTGTGTGTAAGGGCTTGGGCCCACACCTACACTGCTGTCATGTATCTCAATACTCATGTAGAAGAACTAATCTGTTTGTCTCTGTCTCTTTCTCTCTTTGATAAAGACATGTCTCTCTTCCACTGAAACAATCATATTCCTTTAAACTCTGGGAGGAGGGGAAAGAAACCCTTACGTGCCCCCACTGCATTTGTTGTATTAATCCACAACACATTGTTTTTGACATTTCAATTACAGGAAATGAGAAGGGTCAAAACGAGACAATCAAGAGTCACCTAAAAGGACAGCAAAAAGCTAAACATTTCAAATTTAGACACTGTTTTTGTGTCCTTTATATTTCCATGAGTAACAAAATGTGGAAACATGCTGGTGATGCTATTTGTGTACAATAACCCATAATCGGCCAAACATCTTAAGTTATTGAAAACATGATCCACACGTTCTTTATGCCAACTTACAACTGTTACTGTTTTTGTCTGTTTTATTATGACAAAAAAACAAAATGTTTGCAATAATTAATGCTATTTTCATATGGGTATAAGAAGCTAATGTGCTTAAATCTACTTTGTTTTGTGTTTTTATTCCATTTTCACCAGTTTCACTTCTATATCCACGAATTAGCTTCCAAATGTTTTGTCATGAAATGTATAACTATTCAGAGACACTCTCACTGGGCCATGAATATCAACACGTGATGAGCAACAGACAAATTAGAACGAAACTTATTAAGTTAGCTAGCTGCTCTGCGAGGTTGTACTTATGCTTAGCGATGCTTCGAGCTAAATGCTAACGTCAGCATGCTAACATGCTGATGTTAAGCAAGTATCATTTTCACCATGTTTTGCATCTAAGTTTAGCATGTTAACTAATTATCATTACACAAACACAATGTACAGCTGAGGCTGATGGGAATGTCATTAGTTTTGCTGGTATTTAGTCATAAACAAAAGATTTTGACAAATTAAAATGTTGACCTGATGATTGTACTAGAGGACGTGAAGGTATCACCAAAGTGATTGAAATTCATCCTTTTGTGGCACATTCATGGAAATCCATCTAATAGTTGTCAAGGCATTTCATTATTGTCCAAAAATGATAAGCTCATTGTGTTTCTAGAGCTAAAGTCAGCGGATCACCAATGTCAGTAGGATTCTCCCTCTAAACACTATGGATGTCTGCATCAAATTTCATGGCAATTAATCCAATCACTTTGGTATTTTAGTCTGAACCAAAGCAGAAAACTCTAAACTCTTGAAGGAAGGATAAAACCTTTTTATGACACCATGAACTCTCTGACTTTCCTACCACCTCGTGAACCCCGGTGGATTTATTTAGTAAGCCTGTTGTGTCTACACAGTGCATCTGCAGCCTCCAGAGACGTTATTGGCTCTCTAAATTCAGAGTTCAGCACTGGCTTGTATTGAGCGTTAGTCCCAGTGATGTGCAATGAGGTTTGTTCAATCTGACAAAAGAGAGGGAGAAAAGAAAGAGTGGGGGTTGATGTACTGTAGGTGAACTCTGGCACACGCTCTCTTTGTGGTTTTTCACATTTACCCACTTGACTCTTGGCTGCAAAAACTCCCTAACTCAGCAGCCAGCTGCACAGTTTGTCTGCTAATTATTTAGTCAAGAAGTCATCTGCTCCGCCGTCTAAATGAAATCATACATGGAATGGCTTTCACAATAAATGTCCTCAGATTTAAACCATCTTTAGAGTAAAGAGGACTTACTTACATCTTCACACATTTAGTACTTAAAGAGCTGCATCCTTGGTCTTCACTTTATATTATGTGCATTAATCACTGAGTTTGATGTCTGTACCAAATGACAATTTTGAAGACAGCTGTTAGCATCTGTCTCACCCTTAACCCCCCTTGTACGCAAATTCAGTGTGTGTTCTGGTATTCATGCACTGCTTCCTGTTACCCCACTGTCAATCTCACACAGACGTACTACCTCTAAACAGCAGACTATCTCCAAATTCAGCATGGAGGTGGGATGCCTGTGTTTCCGCAGGTGTCCCAGCAGCTCCCCACCCCCTGCGGACTTCAAACAAGAGCAGAAAAGAGAAGTGCGTGGAGGCTTGTTGGCTGTGACAAACACACACAGGGGTCGACCACCATGACAGAGTGGGAGGTTCTCTGAGGGACCAGAGGCCGTGACTAAAGACACGAGATGGTTCATAGCTCACTGATTGACCTTAAAGGACGATATGGCTTGTTGGGTCTAAACAACACCGTTACCTAACCAGCAAACAACCACTGGAACAATATAATGACCCATCTAGCCCAGTACCTTACAAACAATTTATGGAAGACCAACCAGCTTACAAACCATGACCCGACCATTAGTTAGTTCCAATCAAAGCCGGTTGCTTAATGTTATCTGTGTTGGGATTTATTAGTGGAGCACAGCTGGTGGTTTAACTCACGTCGTGGGGACATAAGTCTCACAGTCACATTGTGGGGACTCATCCCAATGTCAGGAAAAAACGGTATATCCCCAAAGAGTTGGTTTAAAGTTTGCTTTAGGTTAGAATAAGGGTTGTGTGAAGCATAAAGTGGGGTATGGTTAAAGTCAGGGTAAGTTTCTAGAGAATTAATGAATACAAGGTCCTCCTAAGTAATAGAAACAAGTTTGTGTGTGTGTGTGTGAGTGTGTGAAATCATGCATTGAAACATGTGGTGGGCCTCTGGGAGTGTGCATCCATTCAGAACAGGAGCAGCTTCAATTGTTATTTAACTAAAAGCCTGTTTAGGTTCTATTCTTGTTTTTTTCTCCTATCTCGTTGATCGGAGGATGGGGGACTCCCTTCATTTTTTTTAAATGTCAAACTGCACATTTTCAAACATCAATAAGAAAGCATCATTATTTCTATAAACCTCTGTTCCAGGGTTTCTCCATCAAAAAAGAGCTGTTTAGTCAGAGTTAGTAGTGAAAAGGTCATTAATCATAATTCCTTTAAACCTCCATGTTGTGAATGGTGGTAGTTTGTACTTGTGTTACAGTGCATGCAACTTTATATTATAAGACTGCTTATTTGACACTGATTTCAGACAGAGAGCAGAAAAAAAGGGAAATGTATTTTAACATCAACAACAACAACAACATAGTATAGTGCCCTGACAGACTTCCTTTAAAGACATAACTGTCTGTGTTTTGGTATGACCTGGATTCCCTGATGTACAGTAGTTAGGAAACAGGAGGCCTTTGAACAGGAGGTTACACAAGCATCCGTGTGGAGCCACGCACTCCCTACACCTTCCAGCACTTTGATTTTCCTGTTTTTATGTACGACAAAGGAAAGGGACATGTTGTACACAGATGACCACACAACTACCCCGTCATCAAGCACATACACACTTACTTTGGTCTTTCCATTAACACACACCATTGTCCTTTCTTTTCTTTTTTCACTGATTCAGATCAATATGAATCCCTCACTTGTACACTCACCCTCTCCTTAACAGGGAACAATAGCGGACTGACGGAGACTGTGAGGAATGTGATTGTTTTTTGGGGGCTGAGCATCTGAAAAAGCCCGGAATGCTGGGAAAACACATCAAATCGGTCAAGGCCAAATAGAGGAGCGGGTGAGCGCCCTTCGCGGGCATCATGACTCAGTCGGTGAGTGTCAAACTGCTCCTCAGCTTCATCGGACAGGAAGTTGTACCTAGCGATGGGCTGAAAACACAGGAAGTCGATATCGGCATGCCTGGAATTCCAGCATTGTGTTTTCTCTACAGAGACGAGAAAGACTTGTGCATCGCTTATGCACATGATATAAATGTGTTACATCACTGCAACCTCATACGTGCATGTACACCACACACACTTGCTTCCATACACTGACAGACCCTGAATACTCTGCACAGCCCTGTCAGGCTAGACAGATGTGCAGTTAAACAGAGCAATACATTAGATTACAATGTGTGTGCATGTTAGAGAAAGAGAGGGCCTATACACAGTTCTGCAAAGGCCTTTAATCTAGACTTCAGCTGCCAAATTAGGCCCAGGCCACATGTACACTGGCATTTTAGTTTCTTCTATGCGTTTTGGCCTGGAGTCCACACCCAAATGCTGTTTTATGTCACTGAAAACTGAGCTTTTGTTAAACTCTGGCCAGGGTGAAGTTATTCAGAAACTACGAAACTAGACAGGGAAAACAGAATTTTTGGCATTGGAGATTTTTGAGAACGAAGGAGAAAAAATATGCTGTTAACAAAAACACCCGTGTCCGTGTACATTTATGTCTAAGCTGAAAATGTTGCACCTGTTCACATATAGACACACACTAGTGGGTAAGTCCAGTCATTATGTAGAAAATGTAACGGTCTTGCTCTTGGGTTCACAGTGAATGTGATTGGAGACAAGAAGAGAACAGTAGTTTATGTCTGAAAACTCTGGCAGTTTTCTCAACTTAAAGTGGACCTTATTTTAGCACATTCAGCCAGAAACTCTGGTCTTTAGGCCCATTTTAAGTTTTTCTGCTGTCTTTTCTTTTTTTCTGGTTGTTTTTTTTAAGATTATGAAATCTAACCACTGTCTGCTTGGTTACCTGAATCTGGGCAGATCTTATAGTACTAATCATGCAAGGGTTGGTACTTGCTTAACAATAACGCCGGCAGGCATTATTTTGGATTTTTGTGAATATTTTCATTGAAATCCCTTTTCATGCACATTTCTTTTTCAAAGAGACATTTTATTATAATAGAAGAGGGATGGACATTTTAAAAGATGAGGATGACGGACACAGTTTGAAAACCACTGATCACAATTCAAGTTCTCTCTCAAACGGTTTCAACAAAAATTGAACATTACAACCTTGGTGGTGGTAGGATTTATTGCAGGACAGTTCCATCAGACTGCATTAGTTTTGGCTTGCTTTACCTTATAAACTGGCAACTAAGAGGCCAACACCGTTTGCCAGCAGCCTGAAAACTTTAAACTCTTGTTTATGGGTGTTTGTGGTGAGAAGGCATTCTTAAAACATAGTTTAAGTTATGAGCACAATACAAAAGTGCAGCAGATCAGCAATTATAAAGCCTGTACTAACATACCTGAAGAAGATGGCAAGGCACTGAACATTTTCTATGTACATTCTCATTTAATTTAATGTCTCTGTAGGCCCCAGTCGACAACTAAAGACTTGCACACAGCGACATTGCTGGTGCCACACAACATGGCAGCACATCGGCGTGTAGATAACATACTGTATATATACATTCAGCAACACATTGGCTACAATATTGACAACAAGGTCCTAACTCACACACCTTTGTGCAAACGTGCATGACCGCAGCGAACATGGCTGTCAGCAAACTTCCACACTTTTCCCATGAAATGCAGTTGATATAATTCTGTGTCTTCCACCTCGGCTGTGAGAGAGAGACGGGGGAATTCAGGGAAGGTATAAAAAAAGGGCCACATTTCAACGCAGCTCTTAAGAATCTGTGTGCGTTAGACATGTCCATGCATTCTGTGAGTAACATATTTACATGTCTGGGAAAATATACAAGGAAGGAAGCGATGATTATGATGAATCTCTCTGACCAGGAAATGAAACAGTCTGAACTTCACAAAGGTATTTATTTTAAGGGGGGGGCGGTTGTATTGTACTATATCAGAGTGTAAGGTGCTTCTGTTATTTCATTCTGACCTGGAATGTGTGAGGAAGTTTCCAAAAAAAAAAAAGACTTACTGAAGTCCATCCCGTAGATTTACTTGCATTCCACTCATAAGGCTCAGCTCACTACTGCCCTCCGTTGTCCAGGCATCCAGCCCGATGTTTGGTCAGATATAACCATCAAAACGGTTCATTTCTAACGTATAAAATCAAAATTCAGTGAATGCATTTTTTCACATGGAAGCATATGTAGCTTAAAATAAAGTGGAAAGCTTATAAAAAACAACAAGAAATCACAGATTGATTAATTGTTATATCTGCTGAGAAAGCCTCATAGGTCCTCCTTCAGTTCAATTTGCTGCTCTCATGAAAGCTGCGGGGAGGTGGCAGTACCCTGAGGCCAGTGCGGTGCCCCCCTGAGGCCAGGGGGTGAAAGGTCCTGAGGTGTAGGCTGGAGGCTGGTGGCTGCTAGCGGCCTCGCTGGGGCCCGGCTGCACGTCCGTTTCGTCTGGACACTGTGGGTCTCGCTCTGCGCTGTCGAGCCTGTGTGTGTTCGCGTCAGCGCCGCTGTGAGATGCAAGGTCCTGTGTGGACCTGGAGACGCTGGGGCCGGGCAGACTTACATAACCTTCCCCGTAAAGGGCGAAATTCACCGGCGAAGGAGATGGAGAGTCGTCTGATGGGGTTTCTTGTTCCCTCTCCTTCTCTTCACACTTGACATCCGCTGACTTGCGGCTTGCCACTGACGACTATCAGATAGAAACAATGCTGTTCAGTTCACTTAATGCCGGCAAAGTTTACAAATTAATAACATTTCTTTGACAACCTTTAAACATTTGCTAATCTATAAGTGGTGATCTTTTTGCTCTCACTACATTTCCTCAGTAGCTACTCAAGTCATAATATAACATTTTATGTGACATCATTTTAATTATAAGAAAAGTTTATCATTTTCACTTTGTTTCCGAGAGTTAGATGAGAGGGTTGATACCACATCCAGCAGCCGGTTAGCTTAGCTTAGCATAACGACTTAATTACAGGGAGTGACAGCCGAATGTAACAGCCCCTCTAAACCCTCACTAATTAAGATCAAGATATATCTTGTTTGTTTAATTTGTGCAATGTGTAAAAACAACACCTTATAGTTTTATGAGGGTTATGTGACGCACTACTTCTTGTCCTGGAACGTAGACTTCCAACTGCAATAAATAGTATATAACCCACCAGTATTGGACAGTATTTCAGCAGTTATTGCATCGTTGATTTACCACCTGGATACCTGACAAAAGACACTGGTTGTGAGTAACTAACCTGACAGAAGATGTAGGGGCCGCTGAAGCTCATGGAGGATGTGTCACAGTGTTTATCCTTCTCAGCAGGGGGGGGCCGGTTATCACACTTCCAGCAGCCCTCGTCCTGCTCCAAACGCTCCAGACGCTTTTGTTCCGTGTCCTTGGTTGGCCACAGCAAAGCGTCTGAGGAGCTGCAGGGAGGGGAGGGGGAGAGAGGGAGGGAGGGAGAAAATGTATTCATCCTTTCCTGAATTGTTCCAGCTGTATTTCACACATCTTTTCCTCCATGATGGCAACATTTGTTATTGTTATTATCTGTCTCGAGTGTGAAATGCGTCACCATGTCGACACGCTGTCCAAGCGCATCACTTTGCAGATGGTCGTGCTCTCACTCTGCATGAGGGTCCGGTTGGTGGAAGACTGGATCACAAAAAATACATCATGTTTTACACATTACAACATTCCTCGATGCACCAGAAATGGAGATAATTATATCAAACTGTAGCATTATCAAGTCTCACCTTGATCTCGGACAGGATTTTGCTTTTGCCTGGAGAAGGGACTGAGTCCACCCACAGAATTGCCCTTCTGTTTGTTCAAAATATACCATGTGAAAAGAGTTTTATTAAAAAAAACACACGTCCTGTCATTTATGAAACTTTATTTGGTATGTAGTAAAGCCTGTGTGCTACTTTAATGTTTTTACAAGGCAATATATTTCCATAATGAAAACATCTGTAGGTTCAAACTAAGTAATGTGAGGCATTGCTTGTATTAGAGTACATAAAGTACCGTTGACAAGCTGGAATAGTGCAGTAGAGTGCGAGGAAGACAGCGGCCACAAACACACCGATGGTGAAATAGATCAGCGCTGTTGGGGACCAGATGGCTGTCAGGGGACAGAAAACAGAAGTAACGATGACACTGATAATAATCTCTCATGGTATGTGTTATGATGTTTACCTTTGAATAAACTGGACATGAATAAAACACAATAATATAATGTAAGTCCCGCAGGAAATAGGTGAAATCTGTTTCTTTATATGTGAGATGTGCAATATTTTGGGATGCTGCCTGTGCTGGTATTGTAAAGTACCCTCTTGCGAGGTCCAGTCCTCAGGATCGGTCCATTCAGAGGGGATTCCTTCGTAGTGGGTGGGGCCGACCAGCGACCTGACCTTGACCTGGTAGAGCTGGGACGGGGCCAGAGAGGCTCCCAGGATGCTCAGGGACGTGGACCCCTCTGAAATGTTCAGCAGGACGGACGAACTCTGAAAAAAACATATGTATAGAGTAAATGAACTGTTCATAGTTAGCATGAAGGGACTGCAATACAGGGGAAAACACTCACCTCCTGATCCTGTTTCCTGTAATAGCACACCTGATAATACAGTCTGGGTGCTGAAGCTGTGCTTGGATTCGTCCATTCCACCATCCAGTTGGTGTCTTTCTGCCTCACCTTCACCTGCTGCGGTGGGCTGGGACGAACTGCGCGACAAGAACGTTTTTGTAGCATACAGTCTTTTAGAGAGGGTTCAGTGTTTAGCAGTCCTAAATGGTGAGGCACCAGACTGCTGTGTTTGAGCACAACATAGACCAGCATAGGTACAATAACATGTGTCTCTTTTAGATCAAGATCCTGTGTGTGGGGAACAGCATACCAGATGATTCTCCGAACCTATTATTGAACAGGCGTAAAACATTTGTTTTGGGGGTGAATATTTTGTGTGTTATCTGCAATAAAACCCAAACAATCTGATCATGCCTTATTGTCTTGTGATAAGCAGACATGGATGCAGTGGTGCCATTTAAACACTAGGTGGGGTCGCTCAATCACAGCTCGTACCCAGCGCTGTGTATCTATCTGCACAGCTCCCTGCAGTGTGACTGTGCGTCGTCAATTTAGCAGGACAACGTGACGTCAACTCCCCTCCACCTCTCGATCTCTCTTAGAACGTATAACGCGTCCGTCTGCTGTCCACTCACTGTGTTTGTCGACCTCAAAGCTCTTGGCTGTGCGTGCTGGAATGAGCTCCACGAGCAGATGTGCGGGGTCTGCGACAGTCAGCGGGCAGCTGTACCTCAGCACAGCCCTGCCGAGGTCAGAGCTGACCGTTGGGTTCACGCAGCATCTCTCCGACCTGAAGGCAGGGAGCAAAAGGAGGGGGAATGAATGCATGATAACCGGGGATGCATTTTCTTCCAGCCTCAATCTTGTGGTATTGTCCACTTACGGCGCACTCTGGTTGTGTCGACATTCCAGCTGGTAGGTGATGAAGTGATCCACCTCTCTGCTCACCTCCCAGCTACACATCACCGCCGTCTCTCCGTCCAGCACGCAATGCAAACTGGGAAACTGCCCAGTGTCTGGAGCCAGAGTCAGAAAGAGAGAGAGAGAGCAAATAACAACAGCTGCAAAGCATCTGAGTACTCCCATGAAAAATGGACAGAAGGGAGAAGATTAGAAATGTGAGGAAAGGAGATAAGGAGCCGGGTCAGAGGAAAAGACCCGTCTGGAGTAAAATGATCCAGTACATTAAGAATCCGAGCCAAATGGTTTCACTCGGAAATGTCAGAGCCGAAACTAATTTGCACACAGGGAAGTATGCGCAGTTAATGGGTTGCATTTAGGTTTTGAACGCATTCTTTGACTCACCTTCGGTGCGCCAGGTCACCACCGGACTCCAGTCGCTCCACTGACCCACGCTGACCCGGGCCCTCACCCTGGCCTCATACCTGCAGCCCGGGAGCAACCGTCGCTCCTCTAGTTTCACACTGGTGTTTGTGACGTCCTCAGTCTGTAGAGAATGGAAAGAGACGCGTGAGAGTTCCAGAAACGGCTCTGCATTTATTTTGGCAGTGTGAAGATTTTCTTGCAAAGCCTATGTGCTACACGGAAAAAACACTCAAGTGTACACAATTACTCTGAATATTATAACGGCCAAACTCCATATCAATGAGTGTACATTCACAGGAAAGAAGAACAACATTGCTTATTGCCTTTAGCAATGAGTTTGAAGAATACATTCTCTCAATTCAACACTCTCCCAACCAAAAAGCAATCAAAACCGTTCGTGCTTGTACTGTGTTAAGAATGATTATTTATAGATATTTAACCCCAAAGTAAAATTGGAACTGAAACGTAAGGGTTTTTTTTCTTCTTCTCTTTATTATGTGTTCCCGTTTGTACATCTAACTAATAAGTCGTCGTTAGGCCGAGAAATCAAGGCCCGTCTCTTGAAGTGGATTTGTTGGTAAAAATTTGTTATAATATAATATTCAATTTCATCGTTTAAAAACTATTTGGAACAGTGCTTTCTTTTTTAGTTTCTGTGTTGATAATATATAATTAGGACCACTTCATATATTAGCATTATCAGCGAGCTAAAAGTCAACAATGCCTTTTGTTTTTAGCCAAACAGTTTAGTTAGCAAAACTAAGCTGGTGAATATGGTAATATGGTAATTATTACACACGCTGAACATTAGCATGTTAGCACATACTGTGTTAAAAATGGACAAATCCTAATTTCAGTTTGAATTTTTGACATTTCACTCTATTAAATACCCACTCCATGCTTTCAAAAACGTTTGTCACTTCAGTTAATGTGGCTGGTAGTCAAAGGCTGGCAGCAGATTGTGTCGAGGAAGACAAATGCTAACCGTCCAGTTGTCCTGTCTGTCTGTCCTGTAGCTGAGCTGATAGGTGATGTGCTTGTTCAGGGAGGAGGAGGAGGAGGTGGAGGGGTAGGGGCTGGACCAACTGAGCCGTCTGCCTCCATCACCTGCACCGTGTGTGGACAGATTCACCGGTGGGCGGGCTCTCACTGTACAGCACAGACACACACACAACAGTTCAAGTGAAGCGCTGTCAGTATTTCCTCATGAAACGTAATCACTACTTTCTGCTGTGATCCTCACAGTAAAAGGATTTGACAGACGGGTAAACTCACAGTGCTCAGAAAGATTCAGGAGCTTGCGTGGGACAGATGAGCAGAAGGTCGGTGTCTTGTTCTTGAGGAAGAAGACGGTGTGTATGATGCCAATGGAAAATCCACGGGTTTCATATCTACACTGGACAGTCCTGGGCTCACTTGCATCCTGTACTCCAGCACCGTAAGGCGTGCACCGCTTCCTGCGAGGACATGGACACAGAGCTGTGGGACGGAAGACGTTGGTGCCGAAATGACATGTTCCCCCATAATCCCACATCCTCAACAAACGCTGTTCCCCCTGCTCTTGTTCTTACCTGCCGTCTCCTTCCTTGAACCAGAGCTGCAGTGTTTGGTTTCTGTGTTCCCTCCACTCGCAGTGGACATAAGACTTGTAGTTGTTGTGGCACTGTAAGGATTTCAGCAACGGAGACTCTGGTGTAGGGAGAGAGTCGAGTTGTTTTCAGATGATTGCTTAGTAACTGGGTTAAATTCCTCTTTGTGGCTTTTGTTTTGTGTAGAATAGACATCGTAACAACAAGTATTGAGATTCTTGAGTTTATATATGAATGTAAAAATACTCCGTTAGAATAAAAATAGGTCCTTTATTCAAACTCTTTCTCAAGTCAAAATATAGAAGTATTGTAAGTACATATACATATTGTAAGTATTGTAAGTACATATACATATTTTATAGGATTAATGTGTCGTAATGAGTGAACAGCTTTTTTTGGTGCAGGTAACTGCTTTAGTTTTAGGCAATTAAATCATCAAAAAACTTCAATATTATAAAGGTATTTATGTCCTAATAATCTTTGTGCAGTAAAAATACTTAATAATATAATAATAATGATAATGATGATTTAAATCAACATTTAATGATGTTCGAGAAATGAGCTTCGGTATCTTAAGACATTGGAGAAGAAGTAGCGGAACATAGAAATACCCAAATACAAGTATTGAATCAAGTACGATGTCTTTTTGAGATCCAATTTTTATTGAGATTTAGGACGTGCATTGAAACTAGTAACTAGTAGTCAAGTATAGTACTTGAGTAAATGTACATAGTTACATTCAATCACTGATTATATTTATATGATGTATCTAACAAAAAACTTCCCAGGATGTACAGAATTAACTGAGCAATGATCCAATTTAGAATCTGAAATATGATCAAACTGGGAAATGTTCCAGGATTTGATTCCTAAAACATCCTGATGGTGCCCGGAGAATACTGTGGAGACTTACCTTTCTGCAACTCGCTGCTCTCGTGGACGATACAACAGCCTGGACCACAGGAGAGAGCCAGAGGAGGGAGCATGGACCAAAGCACAACCCAAAAAAGAGGCTTCATTCCAGGGGTCAGACAGGGCGGGGGGGGGGGGCCTTGTTTCTCCGACTCTGTCTCGGGAAACGTTCCTGTGTGTATTCACATCATCCAGAAGTCTGTCGATGAGAGGAGAAGTCGGGCGCGTACAGACAGAGCGAGGGGAGAGTGAGAGAATTAGTGCATTTACTAGAAATAATGAAGAAATGAGTCATGACCACAGTGCCAGCACTCACTTCCGCTTTGAGAGTTTGCTTGTTGTGGGATGTCACCACACATCCGCCTGCTTCTTATCTCTCTCGCTCACATGTGACAGACCAAACACACAGTCACTGGGGTCCAAACACATCAATAAATAAATGGAACCGATTACTGGTGACACAGATGAGCGTTTTTACCACACTGCTTTATACATATACACATACAGCCTGGCACACTGGGGAGAAAATGATTCCAAAGTTCAAACTGCAGCGTCGGCAGTTAATGGAAATCTCACCAGTGTTACTACTGGTACAGTACTATGAAAACATTCTCTTAGTTTTGTCCAAATTTCGTGGACTACATGATGTTGGATTAGGTATTTTGTCCAATATATTCTTTTTAAAATCTAATTATTCACCAGCATGATGCAAGTTGTATTTCCACTTATAAATGTCCTATTAATGGTTTTTGGTTATGTCCTGTTAATATTTTCTTTCAAATGTGCTTATCTGCACCCAAAGGCACCCTTTATGTACATGTAGTTTCTGAATTGAAATCCATCCTGCACCCTAAAATTGTCTTCTGATAATCATAATTCAATGAAAACACTTTTTTTTTAAAACAAATAATACAATCTCCACAATTCTGAATGTTAATTTTTGGCGACAGGAACTGAATATGAAGAGAATTTAAGTTAATTTGATTCTATAGCTTTCTAATAAAAACATTCTCTAACAATGATTTTAATATATATATTTATTGTATTCTATTGTAGATCCCAGGCACACAAATAATAAGACATATTTAAATTCAACCTGTGCAACATCGTAGTGTATTTAGAACCTTTTTTTAAAGATATAATACCATCAAATAAAGCGATAAATAAGCAATTTAAGAAAAATAACGTGAACGTAGAACAAGATTAAAGAAAAAGAAGAGATAATCTCAGCGCACTAGAGTCATGATGAACCTAAAGGGGGGATTTAAGGGTCACTCAGGCTTAACAGACTCCACTTCTGCCTTTCTACAGTAGCTGCTGTTTACAGTAGCAGGTTTGGGGGGAAAGCCCCTTCTGGAGAAGGTGCAACCAACGCTGACTTTGAAACCAAATAATGTAGTGCAGCAGGTCGCACAGCGGCAGGTCTGTCACGTGAAAAACCACCAGACTGTTGAGATCAAAGGCAACCCCAAAAACAAGCAGATACAAAACCTGCATATGTACAAATAGCAGCATGCATGAAGCAGCTGAGAAGATATGAAGGAATCACGTTGATATGTAATGATTTTACTCTTTGCACACTAAATACCTACATTTCCTCCTGCATCACTCTGTTACAATGTTATTGTCTGATTAGGAAAATTCACTGTAAGTAAGTCATATCTGAGTCACAGGATGTCAACAAGTGGGATTTCATGTCGTCACTCAACACATCAGTTCTAATGCAGGACCATGTTGCCGTTGACTTTCTCCCTTCAGATATACGAACATGATGGAAAATGAGCTCTGAGCGTACATGAGCACCACTACACATGAACTCTTTGACACATCAGGGCCGTCACAATGTCACATTTTCACTGAGAATTCACGAAAGCAATATTACTGCGATATCTACTGAAAAATAGTAATGCGTCAAGTCAAATGAATCTTTAACTTTGTTAATTGTGATGTGAAAAACGAGAGAATTTGTAACCACATTTGTGTATACAATGATTTTAGAGGCGCTGGTTTATTTACTCCATATTATTATATTTGTATGAATATTTCCTTTTTAAAATATCACAGACATCTATTGATCTATTGATCTATCTATTCTATTGAGACATCAGGTGATGTTTACGGCATTCAGACCTCTTGTATGTCCAGCTAATCGTCACATACCTCTCATAATGAAGACTTTCAACATTTCTCTTTGTCCGTCTGTCACCGCTGCTTCCTTCTTGTCAGCCGACTCCTCATCAACACTGTCGAAAACTCTGTGGGAGTTTCCTATGTGACGAATTCAGCTTCCCCTTTCTGTCCACTCAGACACTCAATGTCAACTTCACTTTGCTGCGCTTCATTTTGTTACTGTTTTCTGGAGATACAGCTAAAGACATATGTTGGAAACCTATAAAACACAAAAAACACACGTACAGTGATGTACACACAGAAGGTAGAAAAACATCAATTACAAGTACTAAAAAGTTGTACTAGTGGTTAATTGTTATGGTCTGCTGAATCAGGAAACCTGCTACAGCACGTTTTAACGGACTCAGGCCACTAATGTGCCTGTTTTCTTACATTTACCCTTCCTGTTGAAATGCAATAAAGCAAAAACAAGTTATCTCTCTGGTGTCACAAAGGATTTTGGTTTCATAACAACCTACTGAAGGTTTGTTATCTAAATACAAGTATCAGTGGTTAATCGGCCGCATGCTTGAGATAAGGTTGCACATTTCCTTGACGTATCTCGGGCCACATGCAGCTGTCACGCTCAGGATATTTCTTTACATTTCTTTACATTGTAATTTGATCAGTTATATATCATTGTTTATAGCTACTGCATCACTGAAACAGCGACTTTTTCATTTTCCTACAAGTGACTTTAAACGCCCACAGACCTGCCCTGACCTCGCTGCTGCCAGTCAAAGGTGAGTGAAGTGAAGAAAGTGTGATCATTTGCTGCTGAGGGCGTGTGGTGCACCCACTTCTTCTGAGGGGGCAGTTTCACAACTCTGTGTTAGTCAAATGTGCAATTGTGCCTCAATTCAGAATTGACTTGCAATCAAAGCACAAGTGGTGAGATTAGATTAGATTAGATGATTAGATGAAGTTAGATTATATGATTAGATTAGATGATTAGATTAGATTAGATTACATTATTCTACACGAAAAGTACTTTTGATAATTGAAGTATATTTTGCTGATAGTACTTCTGTATTTTTCCTTCATTTGACATTTTGAACAATAACGTACATTTACAGTTCTGTTGCTATTTTTACTAAGTAAAGAATCTGAATTCTTCCACCGCGGCATACAGAGAGGGAGAAGCAAAGACTTGAGATTTGATTTATATATTAAATAATGTATTAAATGATAAGTCCTGAAAAAAATCTCTCCCATTGAAGACTTGTTCCTTAACATATTAAATCACTAATGTAATATTACAGCAGCAGTTAAATATTAAGTATGTTGTTTAAAACATACGAGTTTCAATTCAAATATATAGCTAATAAGACATGTTTTATGTAATTGTAATAACTTTTTCAATGAGCGCTCTCTCAATGTTTCTCTGCTCTCCTGCTTTGATACTGAGTCATTTGGTTTTCTAGACGCTTTCTAGTCCACAAAGGTCATATTGAGTCAGAACATCTCAACCACAAGCCCATGTTGGTCACACAATCACCAAACCATGAAATACTTACCATCACACTCAATACGCACATTTACAACACACTCTACATCTTCACACCAAGAGAATAAATTAAATGAGAAAAGTTTTCTCTTTTCACCTGTTTCGATCAGTTTATAATTAACAAAAAGACTCATAAACTGCCTTTTCATAATACAAAATTATCTTTTACTCGGTGTGCATCAGTACTTGGAGCCCCTTTCACTTTCTCGTCATTGCAATAATTCCTCAAAAACTAATTAGAAACTGAACTCTGACTCACACGCGCCTTTCAGATCGTCTTTATCTGAAGAAAGGTCTTTGAGGCTCGGTGTCTGGTCCCCACACGGCCCTGCCTCACGGACCGTTACATAGCAGCACGCTATGCACACATTTATGCTACGGCTACTCTTGTCCTTTCAAGAAGTCTGCATGTTATCCGACAGATCCTGCAGTTCACTTGTCTCGGATCATGAGCCACATCGCAGTCTGACGGCAGTCTTGGCTTGATGCCTTTTGAGTCACGAGGGAGACAAATAAAAAAAGATGAAAACAGCTAAATGAAAGTGACAAAGATGGAAAATGTAAAAGGACATTTTAAGGCCACGTTGGGAAAGCCAAAAAAACATGCATGCACTGCATCAGATGTTAATGACCAGAGATATATCTGGAAATCTGAAAAAGAAAGAAACCCGTCAGTTTAATGTTTAGTCTTTCTGTTCAAAAAGCCAGTTCATGTCAAGTCAACTTCTTTACTCGCCCTACATGTCATTCATAGCTGACCCTCTCTCTCTCTCTCTCTCTCTCTCTCTCTCTCTCTCTCTCTCTCTCTCTCTCTCTCTCTCTCTCTCTCGCCCTTTGACTTCCTGCTAACAAACATCTTGAAGGCCACAGCCTGAGAAAAGTTGATCATGAGTGAAGATGCAGCCCGACCAATTCCTCATTTCAGCTGCTGCCGCTTTGCTGTGACTCAAGTGATTCACATTTGCTCTACATTTTCACTTTAAACCTCACGGTCGCTGCCGAGCAGTGTCAGCCGTACGGCGGTGTTGCAATCCCGTCATTAACTAGTCATTAAATCACAATATGCAAAAGGTGTTATTATGGTATGTGCACAAGGGGCCCCAAACAATAAAACATCCTCTGTTTCTCTCAACATGCACAGGTCGTCATTCTTTTTTCATATTCATACAGACATAGAACCGGGGGGGACTGCTGCTATTTAGCGCTGTCAGTGTTCGCACTTCACAGTAGGCTTGGCTTAGGTCTCTAGAGACCTTTTCAAAAAAAAAAAAAAAAACTTCCTCTGGTTCTCGGAAACGACGAGGAACTCGCCAATCAACCTGCTGATCTATACACGTCGGCTACTTGAGGTTTATTTGTGCCAAGATATGTCATATGGTGGAAACGGGGCACGGTGGAATGATGGGGCGACATGTATCAGAGCGTGGTATTTTATAGTGAGCGGTAACTTCAGTTTCAACAACGTGAAAGTATGTTACAGGTCATGTTGCAGGTCTTGTGGGGCACATGGGTCACCATGAATAGAAGATACTGGGCACACTTCTTTCTATATATACAGTACATGCACGCTGCATTATCTTCATGTCATTCAGTCGTTAACTCTTAATCAGACTGCTTAACAAACCTCTACTGTGCCACCTAGTGATCGCAGACTACCACTGCTCTCTGCTGTGAATAACATCCGTCCCAGAGACCATCATCTCCAAATGAAAAGTCAACAGCCACAGTGTGATTCCACAGATGCACACGCCACAACATGGACACGGAAAACACATACGTGCACCTTTTTGTTTGTATAGTTTGAACTCCATGAAGACAATACATTAGATTGCTACTGCTCCTATACGTATACATGCAAGAAACACACACTACTAAATCAAACTGAAATGGCCAGACATCGTGTGGTACATCAGTCAATATGCAGAGTTTAACTTGATCTCAGTTTAAGGAACATTATTAGCTGTGATGTTAAAGTGGTAACTGCTGTCTAATACAGTACAAGCTTACATGGTGAGAACAAACAGGAACATTTGATTTCCTTTTCAACACTAACAGCTTCACCATTATGGATCCCGTTCAGCCGTGTGGGCAAATGTACAGAAACTAAAAAAATCACAGAAATCTGATTCGACTTGGTTTATTATTTAGCACATTTTGCTTTAGTTCGATAAAACAGCTTTTTTTTCTAAAGGAACATTATGGACGAGGGAACAGATTGTGCACTGCTTTTAAATTACAACCATTTTCGTCGGAGGCGGTGCTCTTCTGCTGCTTTGTGATACCGATAAGAGCGATGCGGTGGTATAAATCTTGCCTTGTGCCGCTTCAACGGTGCAGAGCATGAATTGATGGTCTCAATTAGGCTCACATTCACAGAGATGCAGTCGTTGTTTTGGTCATCCACGCAACAGTTAAGTAAAAGTCATTCGCATGCAAAAGAGTTATATTTAGGTTTGCACAGTCAGGGAACTTATAGCATCATCTTCAAAATGCCGTTTTAGAGCCTCTCAGAGAGAGGAATCTCATTTATGAAGACACACAACTCTCTCACAGCATTGCAATTGAAAACAGGCAGAAGTTTGATTTCCACACCTACACATCAGATTAAAGGGTTGTGTCCTGCATCTGTAACCATTGTTTTGGGGGGAAATTTTACAGGTTAAATGTAAAAAAAAAATCATGAAAAAGAACAATACAATTTGAATTCATCCAAATCAGTGCTAATGGTATTTATACACAGCGTGACCCAAATGATCAGACCCGCCTGCTATTGTTGAGCAATAGCGCCGCTTTCACCATTGCACAGCCATCAACCAGCTGGTGTAAAATGAAATACTCTTTGAGGCTAATGAGAATGTAATGCAAATTAATGAGCTCAATAGTGAGTGTTTCAGAGGGAGAGAGGAGGACCGGAGCAGGAGAGAGAAGGCAGAGAGTCAATTATCGGAGTCTTTATTAAGAAAGCCATACTTGCCCAATAAGAATACATTATAGTAATTATAAAGTAGTTGTAGTTTAATCGGAACAGAGTGCTCTGAGCGGATAAACAGCTGAAGGAGACAAGTCCTGCTCTCTTCCTCCTGTCTCATTAATTGTGTTCATTCTCTTTCTATCACAGGGCACACACACACACACACACACACACACACACACACACACACACACACACACACACACACACACACACACACACACACACACACACACACACTCAAATCAGTTGAGAACAAATGAACGCAAGACTAGAAAGTACATTGGAACTTCTGCAGGTGTGAATGCCTTCACTTGAAGGAATACCTCACCTCCATAATGATTATTTTTGCAACCAGAGGACCTGGCCATTCGAGAGAATGCAAGTTTAAGGCACTTACACATTCGCTTCCCTTTTCAGAACCGGAGGTTGCCGTCTGATTACTTTTTAAAACACTTCTGCTTAAACAGTCTTGCGCGTGTACAGGCACGCTACACATTACTATGCATACGTGCTTTAAATAGTAAGGTTTTAGCCAAAATGTATGTGTTTGGGAAGTAGTGAGCATAAATAAGACTTTGATTACCTGCCCAAGTTGTGTGTGTGTGTGTGTGTGTGTGTGTGTGTGTGTGTGTGTGTGTGTGTGATATATGTTGTTTCACTTTCTTCCTCCGGTATGGCCGGTGGTGCTTGTGCAGGACTGACAGCTGCAGAGTCTGAGCTGTGATGCTGAAGCTGCTGGAGTCGGCAGAAACGTAACAACGTAGAAGACAAAATCCCTCACAGCTGGCCTGTACCTCTTGCTGTCCATCATTTGTTACAAACACAAAATAGAATAAAGAAGAGGAAAAATGGGCTTCGTTTGCAGCTCAGATTCATGCGCACACAATCCGGGGGGGGGGAGGGGGGCCATAGTGCAACACATTAGTGTGTGGAAAACAACACATTACAGGCAAGCCTTGGGTAATTCTGGATTTTTTTTTTTTATAAGCTCTGTATGGTTGGTTTTGAAGGCTTTTGTTGAAATGGACTGCCACTGTCAGTGATGTGTTTAAACAGCTGAGTGAAGCTATTTTTGAATGGGAGACCGGCCGTTCCAGGATTAAGCTGCGCGTTGGCCGGCGTCCACCGTGCTGAAGTGTCCTTGAGCAAACGAAGCCTCACCTTGAGAAAAACGAATCCTCGCCTCGTCAGCTCCCAGAGAACTGTAGCTGACCGGGACCTCTGACACGGGATACAAGTAGAGATTTTCAAATGCATCGCGCCTGTATTATCACAGGTCCTTTTATGGCCCTCGGGTCCTACTACGCTGAATAAGACTTGACTCGTAAATCAGTACCTTTTCCCAAAGCCATGTCCCGAAGCCATTCTACGGTCCAGCGAGGGATTCACTCATCTGCAAAACAGTCACATACGCAGCCACACACAGAGAAAACACTCAAGCTCAACACAACTCAACACCTCACTGGATTTCTTTTCACTGTAATCATGGATGCATTACTGACCGGGCCTATTGGGCATTAGCAGGCAGAGCCTCTGTGTGTGTGTGTGTGTGTGTGTGTGTGTGTGTGTGTGTGTGTGTGTGTGTCTGTGTGTGTGTGTGTTAGAGTGATGTAACTAAAGCCAGCTACTGACAGTGGAGCTCAAGATGTTGTATTTATTCTACAGGTTCAGTCTTTTTAGGTAATGAAACTGTCCCGCCACTAACTCACCTTCAGCTCTTTCATTAGCTTGGTTTCTAATCGTGTCTCATGATGGTCTAAAATCTCTAACTACCAGGTAAAAACACCACTGACGGGGCAGAATTATGAAGGTCAGTTAAAATGGAACTCAAAAAGTGGATTCATCTAGGTTCAGAGTAATATATATATAAGTGTAAATGACAACTTTTCCAAACACAAGAACGAAGGGTTTCAAATGTGGAAATCTCAAGCCTTAATGAGAACTATCAATTATTACTGCATTTTAAGGCCTCATCACATCTGTTGCTCTGTCTTTAACCTATTCAAGAAAAAATTAATAACACAAAAGCATAAATCATCTTGTCAAATAAAGCAACAAGCCATGCCCAAACTGCACCAAGAAGACCTAGAAAGAAACACAAATAAATACTAGAATTGAAAGACTTCAGGGGTTACAATATTAAGGCAATGCAGTGGCACGTTCTTGGTGTTTTCTCTTATGGAAACATTTTAAAAGAAAAGCAAAGATCACACTTAATTAAATATACTCATTTGCACATCAACAACAACACATATTTTGGGTTTATGCATCCACAAAAGCTGACAGCATGTTCTCTGAGTGAGTGTTTAGTTGCATATGCTACTGGAAGGACCCTCGGATTGTTTCATCCAGCAAGTTGGTGTTGATTCACATTGCATAACTAACATATCTGCAGCTTGTCATTTTTTTATTCCCTCATTCTGAAACCAACAAACAAAAAGCAGACTTCATGCTGTTCCTTATTTACTACAATGTAAACGTTTACAAAGTTAAAGCTTTTCCAATTACATAAACCTGCAAGTGACCATTGTCAAGCAAACCTTTAGCAAATCCTGAAACAGAAAATGTGACCGACCTGAATTGAAGGAACCGAGACACATGAGCATCAACATCTTGGAAATTATTTTAGCTTTTGAAGGAGCCTCCTTCTCTGCCTTCATCTTGGGTCTCAAGCTTTGTTTTCCTCCCAGACAACCAGCATGATCTGTGACTGGGCAGGACGGAGAACACATTCACGCTCTGCTGGGACTGAGTACATGTTGTTCCCAAACGCCAATGTAGATACAGGACAAAAGTGTGTGTGTGTCTGAATGTCCGTTTTGTTAGCTTAATGTTTTTATTGCAACGATAATTGATGTCCATAAGGAATATGCTAAAAAAGAAACTGACCAACCAGCTAACACGACCATCCTCAGACCCCACTAGGGGAACAAACGTTTATTTTAAATGCACTCTGTTGCTGAGTTCATGTGAAAGAAAAAAGATGAATAAAAACTTAATGAAAACTTTCCATTTTGGTGTTCATTTCAAATGTTTCCTTTTGGCACACAGAAATGATGCATTTCATGTTTCTTTGTTGTTTTGGGCAAACAGTAAGGCCAGCTAGTTGGCAATAGTTACAGACAAGAGCTCACTCTGGACAAAAATGTCCCTTTTATATATATATTTTTTTAAATGCATTGTTAAATTTTATTTATTTTCACTTGCTAGCTGCGTTGTTCCCTGCCTTTTGCTGGCACATATAAAGTGCAGCTTTATAATTGTTTTGGCATATTAATGTTATCTAATGATCAGAGATCAATGTTATAACATTGGCAGGAATGTATTTCTTCACATGCAAAAACCACAGATGTCAACCGCTTGGCGTTGCTCGATAAAAATGAGGTGATCACCTAAAGTCAGTAGGATAGATAGAACCAAAGTTCAATCCATCCAACAGTTGTTGAGATATTTCAGTCTGGACCAAAATGGTGGCTTGACAGACTGAACAACATTGCCAACCAGAAAGCAAAGAATAGTTTTGCATTTATTCCTTAAAATGTTTGACTTTAGATCAATATGAATGGTTCATAAAAACAACCTAAGGGCATTTCAATAGGTAAAGTCATCCAGTTGACTGAGAGGGAGTCAATATCAAGCATTGTACGCTTGTGTATTTTATGCATTGTATGCATTGTTTCAGTGGATAAGAATATACACACAATTCAAATAAAAGCACGAAACACTCATTTGCATATAGAACTTTGACTTTCTTCATGCTAGAACAACTCATCATGTTCCACATTCTATTCACCATGGATTAAGAACACACACATTGGCACATTCTTTCAGTTAGATTCAAGCATTGGTTCGACACACTGGTTGCTCTGAAGTTATCGTATATATATATCTCTACATATAATTAGTTCACAACTATATCAGCATGTCGTCAACAAGTTCAGCTCACGGAAACGATGACACGACTAGGGGGGTTAAAAGAAAGACCCGTCCGGATAGTTTAACCCCAAACAAAAGGAAAAGGCTTTCAGAAAGTGACTACCCATCCACCTCCAAGGAATGCTTCGGTGCGAGAGGAGTGAAGAGGAAAGCCACAGAAGATGGAGAGGGAACACCAATGAAGAAGAAGGAGAAAGAGGGAAGACTTGACCTCAACCTGTTTGGCAAGGAGTCGGCATCCTCCTCAAAGGACTCTGAGAAAGGTAAGCTGATCATGTGAATCTGCTGTTGGGAGTGTATCCAATCATCAGTTTACTAAACACGGGGTTCAGACAGTGGTGGAAGATGTACTCAGATCTCTTACAGAAATGTACATCAACTGGGGTGTTGGTAGATTGATCTAAATAGACTTCATTTCACTTAAATTACAAGGAAAACAAATTATCCCTTCCGTCTAATGGTATCTATTTATGCAGATAGTTTGGATAATTTCTCCCAGACCAGTTTAACTGAACTCATTAGCATCAACAGAAATGATATTTCTTTACAAAAAGCTAACACAACATTACCATACAGTTGATGTTCCTCTGGGTGTTTTTCTCCTTTGTAGAAAGCTGCAGTACATCTGTGGAGGATGTGAGAGTCGGTAAGAGGAAGGCCGCCGCCGATGATGATCAGGAAGGACCAAAGAGAAAAAAGAAGAGGACAGAACTGAAGAAGACCAGACAGACTGTAGATGCCTTAAGAGGTCAGTATAGTGTTACTATTGCCTTGCTTTTGCTGCTTTGTCTGTCAAAGCACTTTGTAAACTCTTTTATGAAAGGTGCTATATAAATAACATTATTATTATTATTATTAAATGTAAGGTTTGACCTCATCTTAGTAAATTAACGGTAATTTACTGGATTACGGTTGGTGATAGAAGGATAACTAGGTTTTACCGTGATATTACGGTGCCAGAATGTTACCGTTTATTTATAAAGGGTAATACAACCGGCTACTTTAGCATTTAATTCCCAACAAATAAAATAATCACAATAGACATTCAATACACAAATGTTGCAGTTCATTACTTGTTCTCAAATAATAAAGGGACATTTGTATTACATCACAAAACTCACAATGTACTGCATGTTTAGAAGAAAACTAATAAACCAATAAAATCATTAATGACCAGCTTAACTGAAGTCATTAGCATCAACAGAAATGATATTTCTTTACAAAAAGCTAACACAACATTACAATACAGTTGATGTTCCTCTGGGTGTTTTTCTCCTTTGTAGAAAGCTGCAGTACATCTGTGGAGGATGTGAGTGTCGGTAAGAGGAAGGCTGCCGCCGATGATGATCAGGAAGGGCCAAAGAGAAAAAAGAAGAGGACAGAACTGAAGAAGACCAGACAGTCTGTAGATGCCTTAAGAGGTCAGTATAGTGTTACTATTGCCTTCCTTTTGCTGCTTTGTCTGTCAAAGCACTTTGTAAACTCTTTTATGAAAGGTGCTATATAAATAACATTATTATTATTATTAAATGTAAGGTTTGACCTCATCTGACCTAACTGAACTTATTAGCATCAACAGTGTAACATTGAATTAAAGTAGTATCAAGAACAGTGTAATTGAACTGCTTCACAGTCTAGCTTGATAACAAGTCGTATACACATTTATAGTTAATTTGAACTGCATGAACTCACACATGAATGAAAACAATAAGGAGAGAGAACACCTTGAAAGAGGACTTGACTGCAGAGTCTGGCTGGTATCCTCAATCTCTGATGACGAGTGACTGTAAAACAAACAAAATAAAAACTTTAGAAACACAATGTTCTGGAAAGCTCTATGACATCCAGGATAAACACACTTAAAAGAATATTTGGATGTGTAACTGTGGGTTTGCATGTGCCTCACATGTGTTAACATATCAGTGTAAGTCTTTACAAAAAGCTAACACAACTATACCATACAGTTGATGATCCTCTGGCTGTTTTTATCCTCTGTAGGAAGCTGCACTACATCTGTGGAGGATGTGGGAGTCGATAAGAGGAAGGCCGTCGCCGATGAGGAAGAACCAAAGAAGACCAAAAAGAAGAGGAGGAGAAAACTGAAGACCAAACGTTGTATAGATGCCATAAAAGGTCAGTATAGTGTTGTTACTATTGCCTTGCTTTTGCTGCTTTGTCTGTCAAAGCACTTTGTAAACTCTTTTTTTAAAGGTCCTATATAAACAACGCTATTATTATTATTATTAGTAGTAGTAAATGTAAGGTTTGACCTCATCTTAGTGTAAAATTAGGATCTATATTAAGTATAATACAGGAAGGTTTCATATTAGAGCTTAGGTAGCATATATTTGGTGTTACAACTGTATTAAGACATAATATGTGTTGTTCTGTTCAGCTAAATTTAGGGCCAAATACAAAAAGCAGGGTCTGCTTGGTAAAGGAGGATATGGAACTGTGTTTGCTGGCTATCGCATAGCAGATAATCTACCTGTAAGTGTTAACACACACACACACACACACACACACACACACACACACACACACACACACACACACGATATGGTCAGGGAGTGCTAACACAAGTCTTTTTTGTATCTCGTAGGTTGCCATCAAACACTTGCGCAAGAAGGACATTCTCTACCACGTGGTGAGTGAGCAACACCTGCTGCTGTTAAAATCTTCTGTATTCAACACTGCACTCTGTTTCTGAATGTATTATGGATGAATCATGGTTCTCTCATCCTCATCCTCTCTCTGTTGTGATGTTTCAGGATGAAACTGGGAAGTGGCTGCCCGTGGAGGTTGCCATCATGTTGAAACTGGCGGACAAAACAAGTGGATCAGTGGGGATGTCAGCACCTGTGTCTCTATTGGACTGGTACGATCTGAACAGGGACCTGATCCTGGTAATGGAGAGACCGATCCCCGCTGAGGACCTATTTAACTACATCGACGAAAACGAAGGCTGCTTACCACAGCAGGAGGCCAAGGTAAGCTGCTGGAGGATCCTTGTGTGTCTTTAACTTTTTACAGGAACTTGGAGACTACCTAAAGGATTTTCTTTGCAATTTAAGGTTTATTTTCCTAGTTTTTAGGTCATTGTGTCTGTTGATCATGGTAACATTGTACTCACCAAAGTAATTGTTCTGATGGATTAAGAAACAGTAGTGGAGGCAGTCAAACAGATGGTAGACAAAGCTCCAGGTCAACTAAACTTATTTGGAGGAGAAAAATAAACAGATGTGGTTTTTACGCAATCTACTGAAAATCTCTTGTGCATTTCAGTTTCTATGGCTTAAAGATGGTTTTAGAAACGTTGTGTTTTGTAGTTGTAGTCAGCTCAGAGTCACAGCCATGAAAACATGTCAAACCATCCTCCTCTGTGATCCCTCATCTCTCTCTCTTTTTGTCTGTCAGATCATAATAAAACAGCTGGTAGATGCAGCGATTGACCTTGAGAAGGAAGATATTTTCCACCGGGACATTAAGTGTGAAAACATCTTGATTGAGACCGGCTCGGACGTCCCGCGAGTTCGCCTCATTGACTTTGGTCTGAGCTGCTTCATGAAGGGAAAATCGTCTTATAGCATCTTCCGCGGTAAGATGTCTGGCTTTACTCCTGCTCTTCACTAACTTACCCATCTGTGACTTTTACAATTAGACACAGCTCCTCATCCTCATCACCTTATTATGTCTGTATCTTCTAGGTACCCCTGAATACTTCCCCCCAGAGTGGTGGACATGTCATAGCTACAGCGCCGGACCCACCACAGTGTGGCAGATTGGAGCGGTCCTCTTTCAAACACTCCACAGTGGTGAACAGTTTGACACCAGGATGTTCTTGAGAAACCTTGTGGGAATCGGCAAGACGCTGTCCAAAGGTAAGAAAAACATACTCACGAACATGTCAGCAGAAACATATCTGTTGATTTCAGTTGACATTCTGATGGATCACTGTAGCCGTCGCCCTCACCTTTCTTCTCCTTCTTTCTCTCCAGATTGCCAGGATTTCTTGAGAAGATGTTTTACCATCGACCCCATACAGCGTCCTACCCTGGAGCAGCTCAGTGTTCACCCATGGCTCGCAGAGGACTAACACTACAAGCGGGCACACACACAGTAATTGGAATTATTATATTAATATTATCTCATGTCATGCATAAGTGTCATTCACATACTAACGCTGCTCTGCCTCTTTGACAGGAAGGAGAACGTGAGGAACTCCTTCGTCATTCTGCAAGATGAGGTTGTGTTGCAAAGGAACAGCCTGTTAGTAATTGGAATTATTATATTAATATTATCTCATGTCATGCATAAGTGTCATTCACATACTAACGCTGCTCTGCCTCTTTGACAGGAAGGAGAACGTGAGGAACTCCTTCGTCATTCTGCAGGATGAAGTTGTGTTGCAAAGGAACAGCCTGTTAGTAATTGGAATTATTATTTTAATATTATCTCATGTCATGCATAAGTGTCATTCACATACTAACGCTGCTCTGCCTCTTTGACAGGAAGGAGAACGTGAGGAACTCCTTCGTCATTCTGCAAGATGAGGTTGTGTTGCAAAGGAACAGCCTGTTAGTAATTGGAATTATTATATTAATATTATCTCATGTCATGCATAAGTGTCATTCACATACTAACGCTGCTCTGCCTCTTTGACAGGAAGGAGAACGTGAGGAACTCCTTCGTCATTCTGCAAGATGAGGTTGTGTTGCAAAGGAACAGCCTGTTAGTAATTGGAATTATTATATTAATATTATCTCATGTCATGCATAAGTGTCATTCACATACTAACGCTGCTCTGCCTCTTTGACAGGAAGGAGAACGTGAGGAACTTCATCGTCATTCTGCAGGATGAGGTTGTGTTGCAAAGGAACAGCCAGTTAGTAATTGGAATTATTATATTAATATTATCTAATGTCATGCATAAGTGTCATTCACATACTAACGCTGCTCTGCCTCTTTGACAGGAAGGAGAACGTGAGGAACTTCATCGTCATTCTGCAGGTACTTGTATCACACCCAGCCGTCCGAGGAGAGGGGATCTCTCTCTGAATTGCCTTTCCCGAGGTTTCTTCCCATTTTTCCTGGCATCAGGATTTGGGGGAGTTTTTCCTCGTTTTCTTAGAGAGCTCGGGCTGGGCCACATTATTCAGTTCATAATGTGATATTTAACTGAACAATGACAATAACATAATAATAATAATAATGACAATTTGAGTTTTAAATAATAATAAATGAATAATATTGGCAGCAATGATTTTGAAAAAATAAATTCTAATTGAATCAGGATTTGTAGATAAAGGAGTGTTGTTTACTTTTCATTGAACATTTTAGGCCTGATTAAAAGTGTTTCAGCTGTACGGTCAAATAAAGGCAAAAAAAGCCTAAAAAAAGATCTTTCAAAGCAAAGGTACAAGGAGCTTTACACAATAATCATGATTAAAACATCATTATATTTTAAACCAATATTCTTTAAACCAATATTATTGTTGGAATGCTGTTAGATGGACATTTATGTCCCTTTTCTAGCTTAGTGGACAAAGCACGTCACAGTTTGCTCCTCATTCACACACACTGATGGTAACAGAGCTGCCATGCCAGACGCAGGCCTGCCCATCAGGGCCAACCTGGGGTTCAGTGCCTTGCTCAAGGACACGTCGACATGCAGACAGGAGGAGCCAGGGATTGAAGCTCCAACCTTGTGATGAGTGGTCGACCCGCTCCACCTTCAGAGCTACAGAACACTGGATCAGTAATTACAGATGACTCATGTCAGTAATTAGGAGAGGGTTTATTAAACAGCACAAAAGTCTTGATACTTCCACATGTACACAAAAATCATAAATATCCCCCAAAACAAAGCTCCACCCTCCTTCCTTTAACAGGATCAAAGTCATTATTTCAATGCGATAGTAAGCCAGATTATATAAACCACACATTAATAAACCATCTACACTTGAACTAAACAATCTACAGGATAAAGACACAAAGATATTAGTCGCTCTGTAGAAAAGAAACCCCATGCAAACTAAATGTGCTATTTACATCCGTCTACTAAAAACTCTTCTTTACACGACCACGTGGAAGGGGCGCCGAAATCAAAAACCTTCATCATTTGTAAACTAAAAATCGCTCACGATGGGACACTGGATTCTGGACATGAAACAAATGTTTTCTGTATTATGAGAGACTTATTCGTATACAGTTTAAACTGATTAAAAACCATGAGAATCAATGAGAATTTGTAACGGAGCACTGTGCTGTGCTGTGTTCCTGTCATACTGTCGTGGAAGACAGAATGCTGGCGTCTCACTCGGTCATGTCCCGGGTGGAGTACTGATGTGCTCCTTCTAATGACGATATAGATGTGCTGCAATATTTGACCACGTCTGTATGTACCTCCTCACCACGGGGAAACAGATAAGAGCCCCCAAATAATACCCACATCCTTCTTGCACTAAGGAGTTGTTGTAAGATTGGTCATATCGAAAAGGAAACGACATAAAACCCAAAACGTACTCTACAAATAAGCTAACACAGAAGCCTTGAGCTACGACTTCACACGTGGTGTTTGATCGGTTTCTAGTGGTGGAATGAAGACCCAACAGATTAAAGCGGTCCTCTTCTATCAGAACTCAGACAGATACAAGAATTCACCTTCTCCGATATACGACACCTCTGGTTGAGTATGCACAACCGTGCCAATGTTATTTTGCATATGTTGGACATTGTCATTTGCATCTGCATACCTACATAGGGTATGAGAGTCTACGTAGTAGAGGTCTTCACATAGAAAACTACCCTAACCTAACATGCATAGACTCATTTTGAAAGACACCCGTTGTTATGGACTAAATAATTAGGCCTGATTCAGAATAAACATGCAAAAAAAAGAAACGAAAAAGAGCATTCAATAGATGCCACTGTTCATGTCCTTCACATTTAGTAAGAATGATAAAGCAGAATGGATCCATGTGGATATTAGACACGCTGACTCACAGACCTGAGACCTGCAGTAACACAACTGGACCCAGTCTGACCCGATTAGACATTATTTGGACCCAGTAGAGCTCGACCCATCACTGAATTTTTGAGGCAGGTACCGACATTTGAAAAGTTACAAATCTTATTCGAAAATTCCGCTAATATCTTCTGAACAAAATGCATATTTTTTTCAATAATCCTGTAAATGAGTTTATTGGAGCGTTGTGTTGGGTGTACGTAGTGAGCGGGACATTTTGCAGTGTACAAACCAACTGGATGCTCTCTGATGGACAGACTTTGTACTGCAGACACGATTTCTATATATATGTTGTGGCAAACCAGGGGGAAAAGCTGAGCAGACACAGCCCAGGAGGCGGATCCCCAACCTCAGGTTGGGGGAGGTGATCGAGGGAGTGTACTACCCAGTGCAGGTGCTGCAGCCACTAGGCACGTGGCAGTGGTCACACCTGCAGCGCATGAGCTGATTAGAGGGAGTATATGTTCACAGGGCTGAGCAGCAGCGGGAGAGAACAGACTGGGCAGAAGAAGGAACCTCTGGAGAGGAGCTGCAGCAGACAAGAGGTAAACTCAGCGGACTCACCTCTCTCCTCTGCTCTGCCCAAACAGGCCGGAGGAATCGTCTCCCACGGGGTGTAGACGAAAGGCCAAAGACCCCGACCGGGAGGAACCTTTTTGTTGAGTTTGACACTATATCCCTTTACCCCTGCCTGTTTATTAAAGGACACTTTTTGTTAAATGGTTACTGTCTCTGAGTCACCTGTTTTAGCTCTCAATCTTGCCTCCACGTCCCCCGGGTTGCCACATTTGGTGGAGAATGTGGGCATCGCGATCCGTCGCTAAAGATTGAGAATAAAATAGGTACTCAGAGAGAGAGACACGCCGTGCTATGGAGAACGCACTAGCACAGCTCATACACACCCAAACCCAGCAGGCCCAGAGTCTTTGCGCATTACAGGACGCAATGACTACTCTGGGCCAGCATCTGATGAAACCTGAGAGGCCCACGGAACCCAGTAAAGTGCTCACCAAACAGACTGGTGAAGATGACATTGAGGCCCACCTAGAGGTTTTCGAGAGAACTGCTGGGAGGGAGCGGTGGCCTAAAGCAGAGTGGGCGGGGATCCTAGCCCCTTTTTTAACGGGTGAAGCGCAAAAAGCCTGTCGGGACCTCTCCCCTAGAGAAGTGGATAATTATGAGGCATTGAAGGCAGCCATTTTAGCCCATTACGGTCACAACCTCCAGACAAGGGCCCAACAGTTCCACTCCTGGACCTACGACGCCACGGCCCCAGTGCGTCCGCAGGTTGCAACCCTTGTGCGCCTGACACGTAGTTGGTTAACCACGGGGGATGGACCCTCAGCCATGGACAGAGTTGTAATGGACCGTTGTGTTAGAGCCCTACCAGGGGATGCCAAACGACATGCCTCCCAAAGTAGCCCAGAGACAGTGGATGACCTAGTGGCGCTATTGGAAAACCACCAGGTCACAGTGGAACTGATGCGGAGCAGTCGGCAAGAGGCCTTACGACCCAGCCGCTCTGACCCCAGGGAAGACAAGCCAAGGCTGAGGAAGGGTGACCTGGAGACACCACCCCACGGCCAGATCCCCCAGGTGGGCCAGCCCAGGCCACCCCTCCCCCGTCGACCTCTTGTGAACCAGGACCGCCGGAGGTGCTTCACCTGTGGCCAAGAGGGCCATTTAGCGTGGAATTGTCCGGTGGGTGATGTAACGATGCCTACGGCGGGCTCAGCAGATGCACAACAGAAGGCCGGCAGCTATCTTACCACTTGCTGGGCCCATGAGGGAACAAGGGCCCCAAAGCTTCCCGTCAGAATAGGGGCCCAGGATGCAGAAGCCCTACTGGACTCTGGGAGTGCTGTCACTCTCCTACGGCCAGGACTCACAACTGGGTCCAGAGGGCCCCCCATCCCAGTCTCCTGTGTCCATGGAGATTCACGGAATTACCCCACCACCCATATTAAGGATCAAACCACAAGGGGCACTTTTGAAGTCATGGCGGGGGTGGTAGAAAATTTGCCGGTACCAGTGCTGATTGGGCGAGACTGCCCCATATTTTGGAGGTTGTGGACCCACAGGACGGCAGGCCACAGGAGAAACTGTTCAAACAAGAAGCCCCAGGGCAACCGGAAAGCCAAGGTGGTACATGCCTGTGCAGCACCATCTAGCCCAACCGTTTCATCTGAAGTGGAGACAGATGAGGATGCCCTGGCCCCAGGGGAGGTCCTGGCGAGGGAGGATTCACTGCCGGACGAGGCTTCGTCAGCCGAAGTTTTTTCTGAGTTCCCCCTGGCAGAAGAGGAAAATGCTGTCCGTCCAGGCCGGTTTGGGACCGCCCAGTTGGAAGACCCCAACCTGGAACAAGCCAGACGGAACCTGGGGGTGGTCGAGGGGAAACCGGTAGAAGGGGTGAGTGTTACCACGTTTCCACATTTTTCGGTGAAAAATGGCCTCTTGTATAGGGTAGCTAAGCTGGGGGAACTTGTTGTTGAACAGTTATTAGTCCCTAAATGCTATGTTCCAAAAGTGCTGTACCTAGCCCATTCACACCTGCTGGGAGCTCATCTGGGAGTAGAGAAGACCTACGACAGAGTCCTGGGTCGCTTCTACTGGCCTGGGGTGAAGAGGGCGGTCCAGGATTATTGCAAAAGCTGCCAGGAGTGCCAGAAGACCGCTCCAAAGGTACACCATCAGAATCCCTTGATCCTGTTACCCTTAATTGATGTCCCCTTCCAGAGAGTGGCCATGGATATAGTGGGACCCCTGCCGAAGTCCAGTAGGGGGCATCGGTACATCCTGGTCATCATGGATTATGCCACCCGCTACCCAGAGGCAGTCCCATTACGCACCGCAAATGTGAAGGCAGTTGCCAGGGAATTATTCCTGCTCTTTAGTCGAGTCGGCATTGTAAAAGAAGTCCTAACCGACCAGGGAAGCTGCTTCATGTCTCGGGTCATGAAGGAGATGTGCAAGTTGTTGAAGGTGAGCCAAATAAGAACCTCCGTGTACCACCCACAGACAGATGGCCTCGTAGAACGGTTTAATAAGACCCTAAAACAAATGCTGAGAAAGACTATTGATGTGGATGGGAAAAATTGGGATCAACTAATCCCCTTTGTCTTGTTTTCAATCCGAGAAGTTCCCCAGGCTTCCACAGGGTTTTCGCCGTTCGAGTTGCTGTATGGACGGAGACCCAGGGGCATGCTGGATCTGGCTAAAGAAGCATGGGAGCAACAGCCATCACCCCATCGCTCCGTAATAGAGTATGTGGACCAGATGCAAGGGCGGATGGGTAAGATATGGCCCCTAGTGCGAGAACATATGCAGCAAGCCCAACACGCTCAAGCCCGAATTTACAACCGAAAGGCTCAAGTGCGAGAGTTCCAGCCCGGTGAGTTTGTCCTGGTCCTGGTTCCAACGGCTGAATGTAAGTTCCTGGCCAAGTGGCATGGGCCCTATGAAGTAATCGAGAGGGTGAGCGAGGTTAACTACAAGGTGAGACAACCGGGGAGAAGGAAGGCCTGTCAAGTTTATCACATCAATCTTTTAAAGAAATGGCATGCCCCAGACGGTGTTCCAATGGAAACATTAACCGTTGAAATCCCAGACCCTGTCCCGTCACAGGTACCTCTAGGCCCCCAGTTGGGCCAGGCCCACTGGCAAGACGTGGTGGAACTGACCAGTCAGTTCAGGGATGTGTTTTCTGACCTGCCTGGACGCACCGATGTCATTCAACATGATATAATCACCGAGCCAGGAAAGAAGGTGAGGCTCCGGCCCTATCGCATCCCGGAGGCAAAGAGGAAGGCCATCAAGGAAGAGGTGAGAAAGATGTTGGAAATGGGGGTTATTGAGGAGTCACATAGTGCCTGGTCCAGCCCAATTGTTCTGACTCCCAAACCGGATGGCACTGATAGGTTCTGCAATGATTTTAGGAAACTGAATGAAATCTCAAAATTTGATGCCTACCCCATGCCGAGAGTTGACGAGCTAATCGAGCGATTAGGCCCGGCCCGGTTTGTGTCCACTCTCGACCTCACCAAGGGTTACTGGCAGGTTCCCCTTACAGAAGAGGCCAAGGAAAAGACGGCCTTTGCGACCCCGGAGGGCCTATATCACTATAAAGTCCTGCCCTTCGGAGTCCATGGAGCGCCAGCCACCTTCCAAAGGATGATGGACCAGGTGCTCCGACCTCATCGGGGGTATGCAGCGGCCTACATAGATGATGTGATCATCCACAGTCCTGACTGGACCTCCCATATGGGCCATCTGAAAGCTGTCCTGGGAAGCCTACGGCAGGCTGGCCTGACTGCCAATCCAAAAAAGTGTCACCTGGGTCTGGAAGAGGCGGAGTACCTCGGCTACACTATTGGGAGGGGCAGTGTGAGACCCCAACTTAGGAAAGTGGAGGCCATCACCACCTGGCCTAAACCAGCAACGAAACGGCAGGTAAAAACATTCCTGGGACTGGTGGGCTATTATCAGTGTTTTATCCCTCACTTTGCGACCATTGCAGCCCCCTTACACGAGATGACAAAAAACAGCCACCCACACCATGTCCTCTGGAGTGCCGAAGCGGAAGAGGCATTTGCAACCCTTCAGAAGGCCTTGTGCACCGAGCCGGTCTTGAGTACCCCGAACTTTGAGGACACGTTCGTCGTCCATGCAGATGCCTCAGGATCGGGGGTGGGAGCGGTGCTGTCCCAGGTGAGGAGAGGGGAAGAACACCCAGTGACCTATATTAGCCGTAAGTTGCTGAAACATGAAAGAAACTATTCAACTGTAGAGAAAGAATGTCTGGCAATTAAATGGGCGCTAACCAAGCTACGATATTACCTCCTGGGCAGGAAATTCACACCGGTAACGGATCATGCACCATTAAGATGGATGTCAACAGCCAAGGACACTAATGCACGAGTTACACGGTGGTTCTTGGAATTGCAAAACTTTACTTTTTCTGTTGAGCACAGGCCTGGAAAGGCCCATGGAAATGCGGATGCCCTGTCCAGGAGAGAGGAATGCTGGTTGGTCGACGCTCCTAGCCCCCACCTGGAGCTGGTGGAGGGGGTGTGTGGCAAACCAGGGGGAAAAGCTGAGCAGACACAGCCCAGGAGGCGGATCCCCAACCTCAGGTTGGGGGAGGTGATCGAGGGAGTGTACTACCCAGTGCAGGTGCTGCAGCCACTAGGCACGTGGCAGTGGTCACACCTGCAGCGCATGAGCTGATTAGAGGGAGTATATGTTCACAGGGCTGAGCAGCAGCGGGAGAGAAAAGACTGGGCAGAAGAAGGAACCTCTGGAGAGGAGCTGCAGCAGACAAGAGGTAAACTCAGCGGACTCACCTCTCTCCTCTGCTCTGCCCAAACAGGCCGGAGGAATCGTCTCCCACGGGGTGTAAACGAAAGGCCAAAGACCCCGACCGGGAGGAACCTTTTTGTTGAGTTTGACACTATATCCCTTTACCCCTGCCTGTTTATTAAAGGACACTTTTTGTTAAATGGTTACTGTCTCTGAGTCACCTGTTTTAGCTCTCAATCTTGCCTCCACGTCCCCCGGGTTGCCACAATATGTGTAAATGACAACTTTTCCAAACACAAGAACGAAGGGTTTCAAATGTGGAAATCTCAAGCCTTAATGAGAACTATCAATTATTACTGCATTTTAAGGCCTCATCACATCTGTTGCTCTGTCTTTAACCTATTCAAGAAAAATTAATAACACAAAAGCATAAATCATCTTGTCAAATAAAGCAACAAGCCATGCCCAAACTGCACCAAGAAGACCTAGAAAGAAACACAAATAAATACTAGAATTGAAAGACTTCAGGGGTTACAATATTAAGGCAATGCAGTGGCACGTTCTTGGTGTTTTCTCTCATGGAAACATTTTAAAAGAAAAGCAAAGATCACACTTAATTAAATATACTCATTTGCACATCAACAACAACACATATTTTGGGTTTATGCATCCACAAAAGCTGACAGCATGTTCTCTGAGTGAGTGTTTAGTTGCATATGCTACTGGAAGGACCCTCGGATTGTTTCATCCAGCAAGTTGGTGTTGATTCACATTGCATAACTAACATATCTGCAGCTTGTCATTTTTTTATTCCCTCATTCTGAAACCAACAAACAAAAAGCAGACTTCATGCTGTTCCTTATTTACTACAATGTAAACGTTTACAAAGTTAAAGCTTTTCCAATTACATAAACCTGCAAGTGACCATTGTCAGGCAAACCTTTAGCAAATCCTGAAACAGAAAATGTGACCGACCTGAATTGAAGGAACCGAGACACATGAGCATCAACATCTGGGAAATTATTTTAGCTTTTGAAGGAGCCTCCTTCTCTGCCTTCATCTTGGGTCTCAAGCTTTGTTTTCCTCCCAGACAACCAGCATGATCTGTGACTGGGCAGGACGGAGAACACATTCACGCTCTGCTGGGACTGAGTACATGTTGTTCCCAAACGCCAATGTAGATACAGGACAAAAGTGTGTGTGTGTCTGAATGTCCGTTTTGTTAGCTTAATGTTTTTATTGCAACGATAATTGATGTCCATAAGGAATATGCTAAAAAAGAAACTGACCAACCAGCTAACACGACCATCCTCAGACCCCAATAGGGGAACAAACGTTTATTTTAAATGCACTCTGTTGCTGAGTTCATGTGAAAGAAAAAAGATGAATAAAAACTTAATGAAAACTTTCCATTTTGGTGTTCATTTCAAATGTTTCCTTTTGGCACACAGAAATGATGCATTTCATGTTTCTTTGTTGTTTTGGGCAAACAGTAAGGCCAGCTAGTTGGCAATAGTTACAGACAAGAGCTCACTCTGGACAAAAATGTCCCTTTTATATATATATATTTTTTTAAATGCATTGTTAAATTTTATTTATTTTCACTTGCTAGCTGCGTTGTTCCCTGCCTTTTGCTGGCACATATAAAGTGCAGCTTTATAATTGTTTTGGCATATTAATGTTATCTAATGATCAGAGATCAATGTTATAACATTGGCAGGAATGTATTTCTTCACATGCAAAAACCACAGATGTCAACCGCTTGGCGTTGCTCGATAAAAATGAGGTGATCACCTAAAGTCAGTAGGATAGATAGAACCAAAGTTCAATCCATCCAACAGTTGTTGAGATATTTCAGTCTGGACCAAAATGGTGGCTTGACAGACTGAACAACATTGCCAACCAGAAAGCAAAGAATAGTTTTGCATTTATTCCTTAAAATGTTTGACTTTAGATCAATATGAATGGTTCATAAAAACAACCTAAGGGCATTTCAATAGGTAAAGTCATCCAGTTGACTGAGAGGGAGTCAATATCAAGCATTGTACGCTTGTGTATTTTATGCATTGTATGCATTGTTTCAGTGGATACGAATATACACACAATTCAAATAAAAGCACGAAACACTCATTTGCATATAGAACTTTGACTTTCTTCATGCTAGAACAACTCATCATGTTCCACATTCTATTCACCACGGATTAAGAACACACACATTGGCACATTCTTTCAGTTAGATTCAAGCATTGGTTCAACACACTGGTTGCTCTGAAGTTATCGTATATATACATCTCTACATATAATTAGTTCACAACTATATCAGCATGTCGTCAACAAGTTCAGCTCACGGAAACGATGACACGACTAGGGGGGTTAAAAGAAAGACCCGTCCGGATAGTTTAACCCCAAACAAAAGGAAAAGGCTTTCAGAAAGTGACTACCCATCCACCTCCAAGGAATGCTTCGGTGCGAGAGGAGTGAAGAGGAAAGCCACAGAAGATGGAGAGGGAACACCAATGAAGAAGAAGGAGAAAGAGGGAAGACTTGACCTCAACCTGTTTGGCAAGGAGTCGGCATCCTCCTCAAAGGACTCTGAGAAAGGTAAGCTGATCATGTGAATCTGCTGTTGGGAGTGTATCCAATCATCAGTTTACTAAACACGGGGTTCAGACAGTGGTGGAAGATGTACTCAGATCTCTTACAGAAATGTACATCAACTGGGGTGTTGGTAGATTGATCTAAATAGACTTCATTTCACTTAAATTACAAGGAAAACAAATTATCCCTTCCGTCTAATGGTATCTATTTATGCAGATAGTTTGGATAATTTCTCCCAGACCAGTTTAACTGAACTCATTAGCATCAACAGAAATGATATTTCTTTACAAAAAGCTAACACAACATTACCATACAGTTGATGTTCCTCTGGGTGTTTTTCTCCTTTGTAGAAAGCTGCAGTACATCTGTGGAGGATGTGAGAGTCGGTAAGAGGAAGGCCGCCGCCGATGATGATCAGGAAGGACCAAAGAGAAAAAAGAAGAGGACAGAACTGAAGAAGACCAGACAGACTGTAGATGCCTTAAGAGGTCAGTATAGTGTTACTATTGCCTTGCTTTTGCTGCTTTGTCTGTCAAAGCACTTTGTAAACTCTTTTATGAAAGGTGCTATATAAATAACATTATTATTATTATTATTAAATGTAAGGTTTGACCTCATCTTAGTAAATTAACGGTAATTTACTGGATTACGGTAGGTGATAGAAGGATAACTAGGTTTTACCGTGATATTACGGTGCCAGAATGTTACCGTTTATTTATAAAGGGTAATACAACCGGCTACTTTAGCATTTAATTCCCAACAAATAAAATAATCACAATAGACATTCAATACACAAATGTTGCAGTTCATTACTTGTTCTCAAATAATAAAGGGACATTTGTATTACATCACAAAACTCACAATGTACTGCATGTTTAGAAGAAAACTAATAAACCAATAAAATCATTAATGACCAGCTTAACTGAACTCATTAGCATCAACAGAAATGATATTTCTTTACAAAAAGCTAACACAACATTACCATACAGTTGATGTTCCTCTGGGTGTTTTTCTCCTTTGTAGAAAGCTGCAGTACATCTGTGGAGGATGTGAGTGTCGGTAAGAGGAAGGCCGCCGCCGATGATGATCAGGAAGGGCCAAAGAGAAAAAAGAAGAGGACAGAACTGAAGAAGACCAGACAGTCTGTAGATGCCTTAAGAGGTCAGTATAGTGTTACTATTGCCTTGCTTTTGCTGCTTTGTCTGTCAAAGCACTTTGTAAACTCTTTTATGAAAGGTGCTATATAAATAACATTATTATTATTATTAAATGTAAGGTTTGACCTCATCTGACCTAACTGAACTTATTAGCATCAACAGTGTAACATTGAATTAAAGTAGTATCAAGAACAGTGTAATTGAACTGCTTCACAGTCTAGCTTGATAACAAGTCGTATACACATTTATAGTTAATTTGAACTGCATGAACTCACACATGAATGAAAACAATAAGGAGAGAGAACACCTTGAAAGAGGACTTGACTGCAGAGTCTGGCTGGTATCCTCAATCTCTGATGATGAGTGACTGTAAAACAAACAAAATAAAAACTTTAGAAACACAATGTTCTGGAAAGCTCTATGACATCCAGGATAAACACACTTAAAAGAATATTTGGGTGTGTAACTGTGGGTTTGCATGTGCCTCACATGTGTTAACATATCAGTGTAAGTCTTTACAAAAAGCTAACACAACTATACCATACAGTTGATGATCCTCTGGCTGTTTTTATCCTCTGTAGGAAGCTGCACTACATCTGTGGAGGATGTGGGAGTCGATAAGAGGAAGGCCGTCGCCGATGAGGAAGAACCAAAGAAGACCAAAAAGAAGAGGAGGAGAAAACTGAAGACCAAACGTTGTATAGATGCCATAAAAGGTCAGTATAGTGTTGTTACTATTGCCTTGCTTTTGCTGCTTTGTCTGTCAAAGCACTTTGTAAACTCTTTTTTTAAAGGTCCTATATAAACAACGCTATTATTATTATTATTATTAGTAGTAAATGTAAGGTTTGACCTCATCTTAGTGTAAAATTAGGATCTATATTAAGTATAATACAGGAAGGTTTCATATTAGAGCTTAGGTAGCATATATTTGGTGTTACAACTGTATTAAGACATAATATGTGTTGTTCTGTTCAGCTAAATTTAGGGCCAAATACAAAAAGCAGGGTCTGCTTGGTAAAGGAGGATATGGAACTGTGTTTGCTGGCTATCGCATAGCAGATAATCTACCTGTAAGTGTTACACACACACACACACACACACACACACACACACACACACGATATGGTCAGGGAGTGCTAACACAAGTCTTTTTTGTATCTCGTAGGTTGCCATCAAACACTTGCGCAAGAAGGACATTCTCTACCACGTGGTGAGTGAGCAACACCTGCTGCTGTTAAAATCTTCTGTATTCAACACTGCACTCTGTTTCTGAATGTATTATGGATGAATCATGGTTCTCTCATCCTCATCCTCTCTCTGTTGTGATGTTTCAGGATGAAACTGGGAAGTGGCTGCCCGTGGAGGTTGCCATCATGTTGAAACTGGCGGACAAAACAAGTGGATCAGTGGGGATGTCAGCACCTGTGTCTCTATTGGACTGGTACGATCTGAACAGGGACCTGATCCTGGTAATGGAGAGACCGATCCCCGCTGAGGACCTATTTAACTACATCGACGAAAACGAAGGCTGCTTACCACAGCAGGAGGCCAAGGTAAGCTGCTGGAGGATCCTTGTGTGTCTTTAACTTTTTACAGGAACTTGGAGACTACCTAAAGGATTTTCTTTGCAATTTAAGGTTTATTTTCCTAGTTTTTAGGTCATTGTGTCTGTTGATCATGGTAACATTGTACTCACCAAAGTAATTGTTCTGATGGATTAAGAAACAGTAGTGGAGGCAGTCAAACAGATGGTAGACAAAGCTCCAGGTCAACTAAACTTATTTGGAGGAGAAAAATAAACAGATGTGGTTTTTACGCAATCTACTGAAAATCTCTTGTGCATTTCAGTTTCTATGGCTTAAAGATGGTTTTAGAAACGTTGTGTTTTGTAGTTGTAGTCAGCTCAGAGTCACAGCCATGAAAACATGTCAAACCATCCTCCTCTGTGATCCCTCATCTCTCTCTCTTTTTGTCTGTCAGATCATAATAAAACAGCTGGTAGATGCAGCGATTGACATTGAGAAGGAAGATATTTTCCACCGGGACATTAAGTGTGAAAACATCTTGATTGAGACCGGCTCGGACGTCCCGCGAGTTCGCCTCATTGACTTTGGTCTGAGCTGCTTCATGAAGGGAAAATCCTCTTATAGCACCTTCCGCGGTAAGATGTCTGGCTTTACTCCTGCTCTTCACTAACTTACCCATCTGTGACTTTTACAATTAGACACAGCTCCTCATCCTCATCACCTTATTATGTCTGTATCTTCTAGGTACCCCTGAATACTTCCCCCCAGAGTGGTGGACATGTCATAGCTACAGCGCCGGACCCACCACAGTGTGGCAGATTGGAGCGGTCCTCTTTCAAACACTCCACAGTGGTGAACAGTTTGACACCAGGATGTTCTTGAGAAACCTTGTGGGAATCGGCAAGACGCTGTCCAAAGGTAAGAAAAACATACTCACGAACATGTCAGCAGAAACATATCTGTTGATTTCAGTTGACATTCTGATGGATCACTGTAGCCGTCGCCCTCACCTTTCTTCTCCTTCTTTCTCTCCAGATTGCCAGGATTTCTTGAGAAGATGTTTTACCATCGACCCCATACAGCGTCCTACCCTGGAGCAGCTCAGTGTTCACCCATGGCTCGCAGAGGACTAACACTACAAGCGGGCACACACACAGTAATTGGAATTATTATATTAATATTATCTCATGTCATGCATAAGTGTCATTCACATACTAACGCTGCTCTGCCTCTTTGACAGGAAGGAGAACGTGAGGAACTCCTTCGTCATTCTGCAGGATGAGGTTGTGTTGCAAAGGAACAGCCTGTTAGTAATTGGAATTATTATTTTAATATTATCTCATGTCATGCATAAGTGTCATTCACATACTAACGCTGCTCTGCCTCTTTGACAGGAAGGAGAACGTGAGGAACTCCTTCATCGTCATTCTGCAGGACGAGGTTGTGTTGCAAAGGAACAGCCTGTTAGTAATTGGAATTATTATATTAATATTATCTCATGTCATACATAAGTGTCATTCACATACTAACGCTGCTCTGCCTCTTTGACAGGAAGGAGAACGTGAGGAACTCCTTCGTCATTCTGCAGGATGAGGTTGTGTTGCAAAGGAACAGCCTGTTAGTAATTGGAATTATTATATTAATATTATCTCATGTCATGCATAAGTGTCATTCACATACTAACGCTGCTCTGCCTCTTTGACAGGAAGGAGAACGTGAGGAACTTCATCGTCATTCTGCAGGATGAGGTTGTGTTGCAAAGGAACAGCCAGTTAGTAATTGGAATTATTATATTAATATTATCTAATGTCATGCATAAGTGTCATTCACATACTAACGCTGCTCTGCCTCTTTGACAGGAAGGAGAACGTGAGGAACTTCATCGTCATTCTGCAGGTACTTGTATCACACCCAGCCGTCCGAGGAGAGGGGATCTCTCTCTGAATTGCCTTTCCCGAGGTTTCTTCCCATTTTTCCTGGCATCAGGATTTGGGGGAGTTTTTCCTCGTTTTCTTAGAGAGCTCGGGCTGGGCCACATTATTCAGTTCATAATGTGATATTTAACTGAACAATGACAATAACATAATAATAATAATAATGACAATTTGAGTTTTAAATAATAATAAATGAATAATATTGGCAGCAATGATTTTGAAAAAATAAATTCTAATTGAATCAGGATTTGTAGATAAAGGAGTGTTGTTTACTTTTCATTGAACATTTTAGGCCTGATTAAAAGTGTTTCAGCTGTACGGTCAAATAAAGGCAAAAAAAGCCTAAAAAAAGATCTTTCAAAGCAAAGGTACAAGGAGCTTTACACAATAATCATGATTAAAACATCATTATATTTTAAACCAATATTCTTTAAACCAATATTATTGTTGGAATGCTGTTAGATGGACATTTATGTCCCTTTTCTAGCTTAGTGGACAAAGCACGTCACAGTTTGCTCCTCATTCACACACACTGATGGTAACAGAGCTGCCATGCCAGACGCAGGCCTGCCCATCAGGGCCAACCTGGGGTTCAGTGCCTTGCTCAAGGACACGTCGACATGCAGACAGGAGGAGCCAGGGATTGAAGCTCCAACCTTGTGATGAGTGGTCGACCCGCTCCACCTTCAGAGCTACAGAACACTGGATCAGTAATTACAGATGACTCATGTCAGTAATTAGGAGAGGGTTTATTAAACAGCACAAAAGTCTTGATACTTCCACATGTACACAAAAATCATAAATATCCCCCAAAACAAAGCTCCACCCTCCTTCCTTTAACAGGATCAAAGTCATTATTTCAATGCGATAGTAAGCCAGATTATATAAACCACACATTAATAAACCATTTACACTTGAACTAAACAATCTACAGGATAAAGACACAAAGATATTAGTCGCTCTGTAGAAAAGAAACCCCATGCAAACTAAATGTGCTATTTACATCCGTCTACTAAAAACTCTTCTTTACACGACCACGTGGAAGGGGCGCCGAAATAAAAAACCTTCATCATTTGTAAACTAAAAATCTCTCACGATGGGACGCTGGATTCTGGACATGAAACAAATGTTTTCTGTATTATGAGAGACTTATTCGTATACAGTTTAAACTGATTAAAAACCATGAGAATCAATGAGAATTTGTAACGGAGCACTGTGCTGTGCTGTGTTCCTGTCATACTGTAGTGGAAGACAGAATGCTGGCGTCTCACTCGGTCATGTCCCGGGTGGAGTACTGATGTGCTCCTTCTAATGACGATATAGATGTGCTGCAATATTTGACCACGTCTGTATGTACCTCCTCACCACGGGGAACAGATAAGAGCCCCCAAATAATACCCACATCCTTCTTGCACTAAGGAGTTGTTGTAAGATTGGTCATATCGAAAAGGAAACGACATAAAACCCAAAACGTACTCTACAAATAAGCTAACACAGAAGCCTTGAGCTACGACTTCACACGTGGTGTTTGATCGGTTTCTAGTGGTGGAATGAAGACCCAACAGATTAAAGCGGTCCTCTTCTATCAGAACTCAGACAGATACAAGAATTCACCTTCTCCGATATACGACACCTCTGGTTGAGTATGCACAACCGTGCCAATGTTATTTTGCATATGTTGGACATTGTCATTTGCATCTGCATACCTACATAGGGTATGAGAGTCTACGTAGTAGAGGTCTTCACATAGAAAACTACCCTAACCTAACATGCATAGACTCATTTTGAAAGACACCCGTTGTTATGGACTAAATAATTAGGCCTGATTCAGAATAAACATGCAAAAAAAAGAAACGAAAAAGAGCATTCAATAGATGCCACTGTTCATGTCCTTCACATTTAGTAAGAATGATAAAGCAGAATGGATCCATGTGGATATTAGACACGCTGACTCACAGACCTGAGACCTGCAGTAACACAACTGGACCCAGTCTGACCCGATTAGACATTATTTGGACCCAGTAGAGCTCGACCCATCACTGAATTTTTGAGGCAGGTACCGACATTTGAAAAGTTACAAATCTTATTCGAAAATTCCGCTAATATCTTCTGAACAAAATGCATATTTTTTTCAATAATCCTGTAAATGAGTTTATTGGAGCGTTGTGTTGGGTGTACGTAGTGAGCGGGACATTTTGCAGTGTACAAACCAACTGGATGCTCTCTGATGGACAGACTTTGTACTGCAGACACGATTTCTATATATATGTTGTGGCAAACCAGGGGGAAAAGCTGAGCAGACACAGCCCAGGAGGCGGATCCCCAACCTCAGGTTGGGGGAGGTGATCGAGGGAGTGTACTACCCAGTGCAGGTGCTGCAGCCACTAGGCACGTGGCAGTGGTCACACCTGCAGCGCATGAGCTGATTAGAGGGAGTATATGTTCACAGGGCTGAGCAGCAGCGGGAGAGAACAGACTGGGCAGAAGAAGGAACCTCTGGAGAGGAGCTGCAGCAGACAAGAGGTAAACTCAGCGGACTCACCTCTCTCCTCTGCTCTGCCCAAATAGGCCGGAGGAATCGTCTCCCACGGGGTGTAGACGAAAGGCCAAAGACCCCGACCGGGAGGAACCTTTTTGTTGAGTTTGACACTATATCCCTTTACCCCTGCCTGTTTATTAAAGGACACTTTTTGTTAAATGGTTACTGTCTCTGAGTCACCTGCCTCCACGTCCCCCGGGTTGCCACATTTGGTGGAGAATGCGGGCATCGCGATCCGTCGCTAAAGATTGAGAATAAAATAGGTACTCAGAGAGAGAGACACGCCGTGCTATGGAGAACGCACTAGCACAGCTCATACACACCCAAACCCAGCAGGCCCAGAGTCTTTGCGCATTACAGGACGCAATGACTACTCTGGGCCAGCATCTGATGAAACCTGAGAGGCCCACGGAACCCAGTAAAGTGCTCACCAAACAGACTGGTGAAGATGACATTGAGGCCCACCTAGAGGTTTTCGAGAGAACTGCTGGGAGGGAGCGGTGGCCTAAAGCAGAGTGGGCGGGGATCCTAGCCCCTTTTTTAACGGGTGAAGCGCAAAAAGCCTGTCGGGACCTCTCCCCTAGAGAAGTGGATAATTATGAGGCATTGAAGGCAGCCATTTTAGCCCATTACGGTCACAACCTCCAGACAAGGGCCCAACAGTTCCACTCCTGGACCTACGACGCCACGGCCCCAGTGCGTCCGCAGGTTGCAACCCTTGTGCGCCTGACACGTAGTTGGTTAACCACGGGGGATGGACCCTCAGCCATGGACAGAGTTGTAATGGACCGTTGTGTTAGAGCCCTACCAGGGGATGCCAAACGACATGCCTCCCAAAGTAGCCCAGAGACAGTGGATGACCTAGTGGCGCTATTGGAAAACCACCAGGTCACAGTGGAACTGATGCGGAGCAGTCGGCAAGAGGCCTTACGACCCAGCCGCTCTGACCCCAGGGAAGACAAGCCAAGGCTGAGGAAGGGTGACCTGGAGACACCACCCCACGGCCAGATCCCCCAGGTGGGCCAGCCCAGGCCACCCCTCCCCCGTCGACCTCTTGTGAACCAGGACCGCCGGAGGTGCTTCACCTGTGGCCAAGAGGGCCATTTAGCGTGGAATTGTCCGGTGGGTGATGTAACGATGCCTACGGCGGGCTCAGCAGATGCACAACAGAAGGCCGGCAGCTATCTTACCACTTGCTGGGCCCATGAGGGAACAAGGGCCCCAAAGCTTCCCGTCAGAATAGGGGCCCAGGATGCAGAAGCCCTACTGGACTCTGGGAGTGCTGTCACTCTCCTACGGCCAGGACTCACAACTGGGTCCAGAGGGCCCCCCATCCCAGTCTCCTGTGTCCATGGAGATTCACGGAATTACCCCACCACCCATATTAAGGTTCAAACCACAAGGGGCACTTTTGAAGTCATGGCGGGGGTGGTAGAAAATGTGCCGGTACCAGTGCTGATTGGGCGAGACTGCCCCATATTTTGGAGGTTGTGGACCCACAGGACGGCAGGCCACAGGAGAAACTGTTCAAACAAGAAGCCCCAGGGCAACCGGAAAGCCAAGGTGGTACATGCCTGTGCAGCACCATCTAGCCCAACCGTTTCATCTGAAGTGGAGACAGATGAGGATGCCCTGGCCCCAGGGGAGGTCCTGGCGAGGGAGGATTCACTGCCGGACGAGGCTTCGTCAGCCGAAGTTTTTTCTGAGTTCCCCCTGGCAGAAGAGGAAAATGCTGTCCGTCCAGGCCGGTTTGGGACCGCCCAGTTGGAAGACCCCAACCTGGAACAAGCCAGACGGAACCTGGGGGTGGTCGAGGGGAAACCGGTAGAAGGGGTGAGTGTTACCACGTTTCCACATTTTTCGGTGAAAAATGGCCTCTTGTATAGGGTAGCTAAGCTGGGGGAACTTGTTGTTGAACAGTTATTAGTCCCTAAATGCTATGTTCCAAAAGTGCTGTACCTAGCCCATTCACACCTGCTGGGAGCTCATCTGGGAGTAGAGAAGACCTACGACAGAGTCCTGGGTCGCTTCTACTGGCCTGGGGTGAAGAGGGCGGTCCAGGATTATTGCAAAAGCTGCCAGGAGTGCCAGAAGACCGCTCCAAAGGTACACCATCAGAATCCCTTGATCCCGTTACCCTTAATTGATGTCCCCTTCCAGAGAGTGGCCATGGATATAGTGGGACCCCTGCCGAAGTCCAGTAGGGGGCATCGGTACATCCTGGTCATCATGGATTATGCCACCCGCTACCCAGAGGCAGTCCCATTACGCACCGCAAATGCGAAGGCAGTTGCCAGGGAATTATTCCTGCTCTTTAGTCGAGTCGGCATTGTAAAAGAAGTCCTAACCGACCAGGGAAGCTGCTTCATGTCTCGGGTCATGAAGGAGATGTGCAAGTTGTTGAAGGTGAGCCAAATAAGAACCTCCGTGTACCACCCACAGACAGATGGCCTCGTAGAACGGTTTAATAAGACCCTAAAACAAATGCTGAGAAAGACTATTGATGTGGATGGGAAAAATTGGGATCAACTAATCCCCTTTGTCTTGTTTTCAATCCGAGAAGTTCCCCAGGCTTCCACAGGGTTTTCGCCGTTCGAGTTGCTGTATGGACGGAGACCCAGGGGCATGCTGGATCTGGCTAAAGAAGCATGGGAGCAACAGCCATCACCCCATCGCTCCGTAATAGAGTATGTGGACCAGATGCAAGGGCGGATGGGTAAGATATGGCCCCTAGTGCGAGAACATATGCAGCAAGCCCAACACGCTCAAGCCCGAATTTACAACCGAAAGGCTCAAGTGCGAGAGTTCCAGCCCGGTGAGTTTGTCCTGGTCCTGGTTCCAACGGCTGAATGTAAGTTCCTGGCCAAGTGGCATGGGCCCTATGAAGTAATCGAGAGGGTGAGCGAGGTTAACTACAAGGTGAGACAACCGGGGAGAAGGAAGGCCTGTCAAGTTTATCACATCAATCTTTTAAAGAAATGGCATGCCCCAGACGGTGTTCCAATGGAAACATTAACCGTTGAAATCCCAGACCCTGTCCCGTCACAGGTACCTCTAGGCCCCCAGTTGGGCCAGGCCCACCGGCAAGACGTGGTGGAACTGACCAGTCAGTTCAGGGATGTGTTTTCTGACCTGCCTGGACGCACCGATGTGATTCAACATGATATAATCACCGAGCCAGGAAAGAAGGTGAGGCTCCGGCCCTATCGCATCCCGGAGGCAAAGAGGAAGGCCATCAAGGAAGAGGTGAGAAAGATGTTGGAAATGGGGGTTATTGAGGAGTCACATAGTGCCTGGTCCAGCCCAATTGTTCTGACTCCCAAACCGGATGGCACTGATAGGTTCTGCAATGATTTTAGGAAACTGAATGAAATCTCAAAATTTGATGCCTACCCCATGCCGAGAGTTGACGAGCTAATCGAGCGATTAGGCCCGGCCCGGTTTGTGTCCACTCTCGACCTCACCAAGGGTTCCTGGCAGGTTCCCCTTACAGAAGAGGCCAAGGAAAAGACGGCCTTTGCGACCCCGGAGGGCCTATATCACTATAAAGTCCTGCCCTTCGGAGTCCATGGAGCGCCAGCCACCTTCCAAAGGATGATGGACCAGGTGCTCCGACCTCATCGGGGGTATGCAGCGGCCTACATAGATGATGTGATCATCCACAGTCCTGACTGGACCTCCCATATGGGCCATCTGAAAGCTGTCCTGGGAAGCCTACGGCAGGCTGGCCTGACTGCCAATCCAAAAAAGTGTCACCTGGGTCTGGAAGAGGCGGAGTACCTCGGCTACACTATTGGGAGGGGCAGTGTGAGACCCCAACTTAGGAAAGTGGAGGCCATCACCACCTGGCCTAAACCAGCAACGAAACGGCAGGTAAAAACATTCCTGGGACTGGTGGGCTATTATCAGTGTTTTATCCCTCACTTTGCGACCATTGCAGCCCCCTTACACGAGATGACAAAAAACAGCCACCCACACCATGTCCTCTGGAGTGCCGAAGCGGAAGAGGCATTTGCAACCCTTCAGAAGGCCTTGTGCACCGAGCCGGTCTTGAGTACCCCGAACTTTGAGGACACGTTAGTCGTCCATGCAGATGCCTCAGGATCGGGGGTGGGAGCGGTGCTGTCCCAGGTGAGGAGAGGGGAAGAACACCCAGTGACCTATATTAGCCGTAAGTTGCTGAAACATGAAAGAAACTATTCAACTGTAGAGAAAGAATGTCTGGCAATTAAATGGGCGCTAACCAAGCTACGATATTACCTCCTGGGCAGGAAATTCACACTGGTAACGGATCATGCACCATTAAGATGGATGTCAACAGCCAAGGACACTAATGCACGAGTTACACGGTGGTTCTTGGAATTGCAAAACTTTACTTTTTCTGTTGAGCACAGGCCTGGAAAGGCCCATGGAAATGCGGATGCCCTGTCCAGGAGAGAAGAATGCTGGTTGGTCGACGCTCCTAGCCCCCACCTGGAGCTGGTGGAGGGGGTGTGTGGCAAACCAGGGGGAAAAGCTGAGCAGACACAGCCCAGGAGGCGGATCCCCAACCTCAGGTTGGGGGAGGTGATCGAGGGAGTGTACTACCCAGTGCAGGTGCTGCAGCCACTAGGCACGTGGCAGTGGTCACACCTGCAGCGCATGAGCTGATTAGAGGGAGTATATGTTCACAGGGCTGAGCAGCAGCGGGAGAGAAAAGACTGGGCAGAAGAAGGAACCTCTGGAGAGGAGCTGCAGCAGACAAGAGGTAAACTCAGCGGACTCACCTCTCTCCTCTGCTCTGCCCAAACAGGCCGGAGGAATCGTCTCCCACGGGGTGTAAACGAAAGGCCAAAGACCCCGACCGGGAGGAACCTTTTTGTTGAGTTTGACCCTATATCCCTTTACCCCTGCCTGTTTATTAAAGGACACTTTTTGTTAAATGGTTACTGTCTCTGAGTCACCTGTTTTAGCTCTCAATCTTGCCTCCACGTCCCCCGGGTTGCCACAATATGTGTAAATGACAACTTTTCCAAACACAAGAACGAAGGGTTTCAAATGTGGAAATCTCAAGCCTTAATGAGAACAATCAATTATTACTGCATTTTAAGGCCTCATCACATCTGTTGCTCTGTCTTTAACCTATTCAAGAAAAATTAATAACACAAAAGCATAAATCATCTTGTCAAATAAAGCAACAAGCCATGCCCAAACTGCACCAAGAAGACCTAGAAAGAAACACAAATAAATACTAGAATTGAAAGACTTCAGGGGATACAATATTAAGGCAATGCAGTGGCACGTTCTTGGTGTTTTCTCTCATGGAAACATTTTAAAAGAAAAGCAAAGATCACACTTAATTAAATATACTCATTTGCACATCAACAACAACACATATTTTGGGTTTATGCATCCACAAAAGCTGACAGCATGTTCTCTGAGTGAGTGTTTAGTTGCATATGCTACTGGAAGGACCCTCGGATTGTTTCATCCAGCAAGTTGGTGTTTATTCACATTGCATAACTAACATATCTGCAGCTTGTCATTTTTTTATTCCCTCATTCTGAAACCAACAAACAAAAAGCAGACTTCATGCTGTTCCTTATTTACTACAATGTAAACGTTTACAAAGTTAAAGCTTTTCCAATTACATAAACCTGCAAGTGACCATTGTCAGGCAAACCTTTAGCAAATCCTGAAACAGAAAATGTGACCGACCTGAATTGAAGGAACCGAGACACATGAGCATCAACATCTTGGAAATTATTTTAGCTTTTGAAGGAGCCTCCTTCTCTGCCTTCATCTTGGGTCTCAAGCTTTGTTTTCCTCCCAGACAACCAGCATGATCTGTGACTGGGCAGGACGGAGAACACATTCACGCTCTGCTGGTACTGAGTACATGTTGTTCCCAAACGCCAATGTAGATACAGGACAAAAGTGTGTGTGTGTCTGAATGTCCGTTTTGTTAGCTTAATGTTTTTATTGCAACGATAATTGATGTCCATAAGGAATATGCTAAAAAAGAAACTGACCAACCAGCTAACACGACCATCCTCAGACCCCACTAGGGGAACAAACGTTTATTTTAAATGCACTCTGTTGCTGAGTTCATGTAAAAGAAAAAAGATGAATAAAAACTTAATGAAAACTTTCCATTTTGGTGTTCATTTCAAATGTTTCCTTTTGGCACACAGAAATGATGCATTTCATGTTTCTTTGTTGTTTTGGGCAAACAGTAAGGCCAGCTAGTTGGCAATAGTTACAGACAAGAGCTCACTCTGGACAAAAATGTCCCTTTTATATATATATTTTTTTAAATGCATTGTTAAATTTTATTTATTTTCACTTGCTAGCTGCGTTGTTCCCTGCCTTTTGCTGGCACATATAAAGTGCAGCTTTATAATTGTTTTGGCATATTAATGTTATCTAATGATCAGAGATCAATGTTATAACATTGGCAGGAATGTATTTCTTCACATGCAAAAACCACAGATGTCAACCGCTTGGCGTTGCTCGATAAAAATGAGGTGATCACCTAAAGTCAGTAGGATAGATAGAACCAAAGTTCAATCCATCCAACAGTTGTTGAGATATTTCAGTCTGGACCAAAATGGTGGCTTGACAGACTGAACAACATTGCCAACCAGAAAGCAAAGAATAGTTTTGCATTTATTCCTTAAAATGTTTGACTTTAGATCAATATGAATGGTTCATAAAAACAACCTAAGGGCATTTCAATAGGTAAAGTCATCCAGTTGACTGAGAGGGAGTCAATATCAAGCATTGTACGCTTGTGTATTTTATGCATTGTATGCATTGTTTCAGTGGATAAGAATATACACACAATTCAAATAAAAGCACGAAACACTCATTTGCATATAGAACTTTGACTTTCTTCATGCTAGAACAACTCATCATGTTCCACATTCTATTCACCATGGATTAAGAACACACACATTGGCACATTCTTTCAGTTAGATTCAAGCATTGGTTCGACACACTGGTTGCTCTGAAGTTATCGTATATATATATCTCTACATATAATTAGTTCACAACTATATCAGCATGTCGTCAACAAGTTCAGCTCACGGAAACGATGACACGACTAGGGGGGTTAAAAGAAAGACCCGTCCGGATAGTTTAACCCCAAACAAAAGGAAAAGGCTTTCAGAAAGTGACTACCCATCCACCTCCAAGGAATGCTTCAGTGCGAGAGGAGTGAAGAGGAAAGCCACAGAAGATGGAGAGGGAACACCAATGAAGAAGAAGGAGAAAGAGGGAAGACTTGACCTCAACCTGTTTGGCAAGGAGTCGGCATCCTCCTCAAAGGACTCTGAGAAAGGTAAGCTGATCATGTGAATCTGCTGTTGGGAGTGTATCCAATCATCAGTTTACTAAACACGGGGTTCAGACAGTGGTGGAAGATGTACTCAGATCTCTTACAGAAATGTACATCAACTGGGGTGTTGGTAGATTGATCTAAATAGACTTCATTTCACTTAAATTACAAGGAAAACAAATGATCCCTTCCGTCTAATGGTATCTATTTATGCAGATAGTTTGGATAATTTCTCCCAGACCAGTTTAACTGAACTCATTAGCATCAACAGAAATGATATTTCTTTACAAAAAGCTAACACAACATTACCATACAGTTGATGTTCCTCTGGGTGTTTTTCTCCTTTGTAGAAAGCTGCAGTACATCTGTGGAGGATGTGAGAGTCGGTAAGAGGAAGGCCGCCGCCGATGATGATCAGGAAGGACCAAAGAGAAAAAAGAAGAGGACAGAACTGAAGAAGACCAGACAGACTGTAGATGCCTTAAGAGGTCAGTATAGTGTTACTATTGCCTTGCTTTTGCTGCTTTGTCTGTCAAAGCACTTTGTAAACTCTTTTATGAAAGGTGCTATATAAATAACATTATTATTATTATTATTAAATGTAAGGTTTGACCTCATCTTAGTAAATTAACGGTAATTTACTGGATTACGGTAGGTGATAGAAGGATAACTAGGTTTTACCGTGATATTACGGTGCCAGAATGTTACCGTTTATTTATAAAGGGTAATACAACCGGCTACTTTAGCATTTAATTCCCAACAAATAAAATAATCACAATAGACATTCAATACACAAATGTTGCAGTTCATTACTTGTTCTCAAATAATAAAGGGACATTTGTATTACATCACAAAACTCACAATGTACTGCATGTTTAGAAGAAAACTAATAAACCAATAAAATCATTAATGACCAGCTTAACTGAACTCATTAGCATCAACAGAAATGATATTTCTTTACAAAAAGCTAACACAACATTACCATACAGTTGATGTTCCTCTGGGTGTTTTTCTCCTTTGTAGAAAGCTGCAGTACATCTGTGGAGGATGTGAGTGTCGGTAAGAGGAAGGCCGCCGCCGATGATGATCAGGAAGGGCCAAAGAGAAAAAAGAAGAGGACAGAACTGAAGACCAGACAGTCTGTAGATGCCTTAAGAGGTCAGTATAGTGTTACTATTGCCTTGCTTTTGCTGCTTTGTCTGTCAAAGCACTTTGTAAACTCTTTTATGAAAGGTGCTATATAAATAACATTATTATTATTATTAAATGTAAGGTTTGACCTCATCTGACCTAACTGAACTTATTAGCATCAACAGTGTAACATTGAATTAAAGTAGTATCAAGAACAGTGTAATTGAACTGCTTCACAGTCTAGCTTGATAACAAGTCGTATACACATTTATAGTTAATTTGAACTGCATGAACTCACACATGAATGAAAACAATAAGGAGAGAGAACACCTTGAAAGAGGACTTGACTGCAGAGTCTGGCTGGTATCCTCAATCTCTGATGACGAGTGACTGTAAAACAAACAAAATAAAAACTTTAGAAACACAATGTTCTGGAAAGCTCTATGACATCCAGGATAAACACACTTAAAAGAATATTTGGGTGTGTAACTGTGGGTTTGCATGTGCCTCACATGTGTTAACATATCAGTGTAAGTCTTTACAAAAAGCTAACACAACTATACCATACAGTTGATGATCCTCTGGCTGTTTTTATCCTCTGTAGGAAGCTGCACTACATCTGTGGAGGATGTGGGAGTCGATAAGAGGAAGGCCGTCGCCGATGAGGAAGAACCAAAGAAGACCAAAAAGAAGAGGAGGAGAAAACTGAAGACCAAACGTTGTATAGATGCCATAAAAGGTCAGTATAGTGTTGTTACTATTGCCTTGCTTTTGCTGCTTTGTCTGTCAAAGCACTTTGTAAACTCTTTTTTTAAAGGTCCTATATAAACAACGCTATTATTATTATTATTATTAGTAGTAAATGTAAGGTTTGACCTCATCTTAGTGTAAAATTAGGATCTATATTAAGTATAATACAGGAAGGTTTCATATTAGAGCTTAGGTAGCATATATTTGGTGGTACAACTGTATTAAGACATAATATGTGTTGTTCTGTTCAGCTAAATTTAGGGCCAAATACAAAAAGCAGGGTCTGCTTGGTAAAGGAGGATATGGAACTGTGTTTGCTGGCTATCGCATAGCAGATAATCTACCTGTAAGTGTTACACACACACACACACACACACACACACACACACACACACACACACACACACACACGATATGGTCAGGGAGTGCTAACACAAGTCTTTTTTGTATCTCGTAGGTTGCCATCAAACACTTGCGCAAGAAGGACATTCTCTACCACGTGGTGAGTGAGCAACACCTGCTGCTGTTAAAATCTTCTGTATTCAACACTGCACTCTGTTTCTGAATGTATTATGGATGAATCATGGTTCTCTCATCCTCATCCTCTCTCTGTTGTGATGTTTCAGGATGAAACTGGGAAGTGGCTGCCCGTGGAGGTTGCCATCATGTTGAAACTGGCGGACAAAACAAGTGGATCAGTGGGGATGTCAGCACCTGTGTCTCTATTGGACTGGTACGATCTGAACAGGGACCTGATCCTGGTAATGGAGAGACCGATCCCCGCTGAGGACCTATTTAACTACATCGACGAAAACGAAGGCTGCTTACCACAGCAGGAGGCCAAGGTAAGCTGCTGGAGGATCCTTGTGTGTCTTTAACTTTTTACAGGAACTTGGAGACTACCTAAAGGATTTTCTTTGCAATTTAAGGTTTATTTTCCTAGTTTTTAGGTCATTGTGTCTGTTGATCATGGTAACATTGTACTCACCAAAGTAATTGTTCTGATGGATTAAGAAACAGTAGTGGAGGCAGTCAAACAGATGGTAGACAAAGCTCCAGGTCAACTAAACTTATTTGGAGGAGAAAAATAAACAGATGTGGTTTTTACGCAATCTACTGAAAATCTCTTGTGCATTTCAGTTTCTATGGCTTAAAGATGGTTTTAGAAACGTTGTGTTTTGTAGTTGTAGTCAGCTCAGAGTCACAGCCATGAAAACATGTCAAACCATCCTCCTCTGTGATCCCTCATCTCTCTCTCTTTTTGTCTGTCAGATCATAATAAAACAGCTGGTAGATGCAGCGATTGACCTTGAGAAGGAAGATATTTTCCACCGGGACATTAAGTGTGAAAACATCTTGATTGAGACCGGCTCGGACGTCCCGCGAGTTCGCCTCATTGACTTTGGTCTGAGCTGCTTCATGAAGGGAAAATCGTCTTATAGCATCTTCCGCGGTAAGATGTCTGGCTTTACTCCTGCTCTTCACTAACTTACCCATCTGTGACTTTTACAATTAGACACAGCTCCTCATCCTCATCACCTTATTATGTCTGTATCTTCTAGGTACCCCTGAATACTTCCCCCCAGAGTGGTGGACATGTCATAGCTACAGCGCCGGACCCACCACAGTGTGGCAGATTGGAGCGGTCCTCTTTCAAACACTCCACAGTGGTGAACAGTTTGACACCAGGATGTTCTTGAGAAACCTTGTGGGAATCGGCAAGACGCTGTCCAAAGGTAAGAAAAACATACTCACGAACATGTCAGCAGAAACATATCTGTTGATTTCAGTTGACATTCTGATGGATCACTGTAGCCGTCGCCCTCACCTTTCTTCTCCTTCTTTCTCTCCAGATTGCCAGGATTTCTTGAGAAGATGTTTTACCATCGACCCCATACAGCGTCCTACCCTGGAGCAGCTCAGTGTTCACCCATGGCTCGCAGAGGACTAACACTACAAGCGGGCACACACACAGTTATTGGAATTATTATATTAATATTATCTCATGTCATGCATAAGTGTCATTCACATACTAACGCTGCTCTGCCTCTTTGACAGGAAGGAGAACGTGAGGAACTCCTTCGTCATTCTGCAGGATGAAGTTGTGTTGCAAAGGAACAGCCTGTTAGTAATTGGAATTATTATATTAATATTATCTCATGTCATGCATAAGTGTCATTCACATACTAACGCTGCTCTGCCTCTTTGACAGGAAGGAGAACGTGAGGAACTCCTTCATCGTCATTCTGCAGGACGAGGTTGTGTTGCAAAGGAACAGCCTGTTAGTAATTGGAATTATTATTTTAATATTATCTCATGTCATACATAAGTGTCATTCACATACTAACGCTGCTCTGCCTCTTTGACAGGAAGGAGAACGTGAGGAACTCCTTCGTCATTCTGCAGGATGAGGTTGTGTTGCAAAGGAACAGCCTGTTAGTAATTGGAATTATTATTTTAATATTATCTCATGTCATGCATAAGTGTCATTCACATACTAACGCTGCTCTGCCTCTTTGACAGGAAGGAGAACGTGAGGAACTTCATCGTCATTCTGCAGGATGAGGTTGTGTTGCAAAGGAACAGCCAGTTAGTAATTGGAATTATTATATTAATATTATCTAATGTCATGCATAAGTGTCATTCACATACTAACGCTGCTCTGCCTCTTTGACAGGAAGGAGAACGTGAGGAACTTCATCGTCATTCTGCAGGTACTTGTATCACACCCAGCCGTCCGAGGAGAGGGGATCTCTCTCTGAATTGCCTTTCCCGAGGTTTCTTCCCATTTTTCCTGGCATCAGGATTTGGGGGAGTTTTTCCTCGTTTTCTTAGAGAGCTCGGGCTGGGCCACATTATTCAGTTCATAATGTGATATTTAACTGAACAATGACAATTACATAATAATAATAATAATGACAATTTGAGTTTTAAATAATAATAAATGAATAATATTGGCAGCAATGATTTTGAAAAAATAAATTCTAATTGAATCAGGATTTGTAGATAAAGGAGTGTTGTTTACTTTTCATTGAACATTTTAGGCCTGATTAAAAGTGTTTCAGCTGTACGGTCAAATAAAGGCAAAAAAAAGCCTAAAAAAAGATCTTTCAAAGCAAAGGTACAAGGAGCTTTACACAATAATCATGATTAAAACATCATTATATTTTAAACCAATATTCTTTAAACCAATATTATTGTTGGAATGCTGTTAGATGGACATTTATGTCCCTTTTCTAGCTTAGTGGACAAAGCACGTCACAGTTTGTTCCTCATTCACACACACTGATGGTAACAGAGCTGCCATGCCAGACGCAGGCCTGCCCATCAGGGCCAACCTGGGGTTCAGTGCCTTGCTCAAGGACACGTCGACATGCAGACAGGAGGAGCCAGGGATTGAAGCTCCAACCTTGTGATGAGTGGTCGACCCGCTCCACCTTCAGAGCTACAGAACACTGGATCAGTAATTACACATGACTCATGTCAGTAATTAGGAGAGGGTTTATTAAACAGCACAAAAGTCTTGATACTTCCACATGTACACAAAAATCATAAATATCCCCCAAAACAAAGCTCCACCCTCCTTCCTTTAACAGGATCAAAGTCATTATTTCAATGCGATAGTAAGCCAGATTATATAAACCACACATTAATAAACCATTTACACTTGAACTAAACAATCTACAGGATAAAGACACAAAGATGTTAGTCGCTCTGTAGAAAAGAAACCCCATGCAAACTAAATGTGCTATTTACATCCGTCTTCTAAAAACTCTTCTTTACACGACCACGTGGAAGGGGCGCCGAAATCAAAAACCTTCATCATTTGTAAACTAAAAATCGCTCACGATGGGACGCTGGATTCTGGACATGAAACAAATGTTTTCTGTATTATGAGAGACTTATTCGTATACAGTTTAAACTGATTAAAAACCATGAGAATCAATGAGAATTTGTAACGGAGCACTGTGCTGTGCTCCTGTCATACTGTCGTGGAAGACAGAATGCTGGCGTCTCACTCGGTCATGTCCCGGGTGGAGTACTGATGTGCTCCTTCTAATGACGATATAGATGTGCTGCAATATTTGACCACGTCTGTATGTACCTCCTCACCACGGGGAAACAGATAAGAGCCCCCAAATAATACCCACATCCTTCTTGCACTAAGGAGTTCTTGTAAGATTGGTCATATCGAAAAGGAAACGACATAAAACCCAAAACGTACTCTACAAATAAGCTAACACAGAAGCCTTGAGCTACGACTTCACACGTGGTGTTCGATCGGTTTCTAGTGGTGGAATGAAGACCCAACAGATTAAAGCGGTCCTCTTCTATCAGAACTCAGACAGATACAAGAATTCACCTTCTCCGATATACGACACCTCTGGTTGAGTATGCACAACCGTGCCAATGTTATTTTGCATATGTTGGACATTGTCATTTGCATCTGCATACCTACATAGAGTATGAGAGTCTACGTAGTAGAGGTCTTCACATAGAAAACTACCCTAACCTAACATGCATAGACTCATTTTGAAAGACACCCGTTGTTATGGACTAAATAATTAGGCCTGATTCAGAATAAACATGCAAAAAAAAGAAACGAAAAAGAGCATTCAATAGATGCCACTGTTCATGTCCTTCACATTTAGTAAGAATGATAAAGCAGAATGGATCCATGTGGATATTAGACACGCTGACTCACAGACCTGAGACCTGCAGTAACACAACTGGACCCAGTCTGACCCGATTAGACATTATTTGGACCCAGTAGAGCTCGACCCATCACTGAATTTTTGAGGCAGGTACCGACATTTGAAAAGTTACAAATCTTATTCGAAAATTCCGCTAATATCTTCTGAACAAAATGCATATTTTTTTCAATAATCCTGTAAATGAGTTTATTGGAGCGTTGTGTTGGGTGTACGTAGTGAGCGGGACATTTTGCAGTGTACAAACCAACTGGATGCTCTCTGATGGACAGACTTTGTACTGCAGACACGATTTCTATATATATGTTGTGGCAAACCAGGGGGAAAAGCTGAGCAGACACAGCCCAGGAGGCGGATCCCCAACCTCAGGTTGGGGGAGGTGATCGAGGGAGTGTACTACCCAGTGCAGGTGCTGCAGCCACTAGGCACGTGGCAGTGGTCACACCTGCAGCGCATGAGCTGATTAGAGGGAGTATATGTTCACAGGGCTGAGCAGCAGCGGGAGAGAACAGACTGGGCAGAAGAAGGAACCTCTGGAGAGGAGCTGCAGCAGACAAGAGGTAAACTCAGCGGACTCACCTCTCTCCTCTGCTCTGCCCAAACAGGCCGGAGGAATCGTCTCCCACGGGGTGTAGACGAAAGGCCAAAGACCCCGACCGGGAGGAACCTTTTTGTTGAGTTTGACACTATATCCCTTTACCCCTGCCTGTTTATTAAAGGACACTTTTTGTTAAATGGTTACTGTCTCTGAGTCACCTGTTTTAGCTCTCAATCTTGCCTCCACGTCCCCCGGGTTGCCACATTTGGTGGAGAATGTGGGCATCGCGATCCGTCGCTAAAGACTGAGAATAAAATAGGTACTCAGAGAGAGAGACACGCCGTGCTATGGAGAACGCACTAGCACAGCTCATACACACCCAAACCCAGCAGGCCCAGAGTCTTTGCGCATTACAGGACACAATGACTACTCTGGGCCAGCATCTGATGAAACCTGAGAGGCCCACGGAACCCAGTAAAGTGCTCACCAAACAGACTGGTGAAGATGACATTGAGGCCCACCTAGAGGTTTTCGAGAGAACTGCTGGGAGGGAGCGGTGGCCTAAAGCAGAGTGGGCGGGGATCCTAGCCCCTTTTTTAACGGGTGAAGCGCAAAAAGCCTGTCGGGACCTCTCCCCTAGAGAAGTGGATAATTATGAGGCATTGAAGGCAGCCATTTTAGCCCATTACGGTCACAACCTCCAGACAAGGGCCCAACAGTTCCACTCCTGGACCTACGACGCCACGGCCCCAGTGCGTCCGCAGGTTGCAACCCTTGTGCGCCTGACACGTAGTTGGTTAACCACGGGGGATGGACCCTCAGCCATGGACAGAGTTGTAATGGACCGTTGTGTTAGAGCCCTACCAGGGGATGCCAAACGACATGCCTCCCAAAGTAGCCCAGAGACAGTGGATGACCTAGTGGCGCTATTGGAAAACCACCAGGTCACAGTGGAACTGATGCGGAGCAGTCGGCAAGAGGCCTTACGACCCAGCCGCTCTGACCCCAGGGAAGACAAGCCAAGGCTGAGGAAGGGTGACCTGGAGACACCACCCCACGGCCAGATCCCCCAGGTGGGCCAGCCCAGGCCACCCCTCCCCCGTCGACCTCTTGTGAACCAGGACCGCCGGAGGTGCTTCACCTGTGGCCAAGAGGGCCATTTAGCGTGGAATTGTCCGGTGGGTGATGTAACGATGCCTACGGCGGGCTCAGCAGATGCACAACAGAAGGCCGGCAGCTATCTTACCACTTGCTGGGCCCATGAGGGAACAAGGGCCCCAAAGCTTCCCGTCAGAATAGGGGCCCAGGATGCAGAAGCCCTACTGGACTCTGGGAGTGCTGTCACTCTCCTACGGCCAGGACTCACAACTGGGTCCAGAGGGCCCCCCATCCCAGTCTCCTGTGTCCATGGAGATTCACGGAATTACCCCACCACCCATATTAAGGTTCAAACCACAAGGGGCACTTTTGAAGTCATGGCGGGGGTGGTAGAAAATTTGCCGGTACCAGTGCTGATTGGGCGAGACTGCCCCATATTTTGGAGGTTGTGGACCCACAGGACGGCAGGCCACAGGAGAAACTGTTCAAACAAGAAGCCCCAGGGCAACCGGAAAGCCAAGGTGGTACATGCCTGTGCAGCACCATCTAGCCCAACCGTTTCATCTGAAGTGGAGACAGATGAGGATGCCCTGGCCCCAGGGGAGGTCCTGGCGAGGGAGGATTCACTGCCGGACGAGGCTTCGTCAGCCGAAGTTTTTTCTGAGTTCCCCCTGGCAGAAGAAGAAAATGCTGTCCGTCCAGGCCGGTTTGGGACCGCCCAGTTGGAAGACCCCAACCTGGAACAAGCCAGACGGAACCTGGGGGTGGTCGAGGGGAAACCGGTAGAAGGGGTGAGTGTTACCACGTTTCCACATTTTTCGGTGAAAAATGGCCTCTTGTATAGGGTAGCTAAGCTGGGGGAACTTGTTGTTGAACAGTTATTAGTCCCTAAATGCTATGTTCCAAAAGTGCTGTACCTAGCCCATTCACACCTGCTGGGAGCTCATCTGGGAGTAGAGAAGACCTACGACAGAGTCCTGGGTCGCTTCTACTGGCCTGGGGTGAAGAGGGCGGTCCAGGATTATTGCAAAAGCTGCCAGGAGTGCCAGAAGACCGCTCCAAAGGTACACTATCAGAATCCCTTGATCCCGTTACCCTTAATTGATGTCCCCTTCCAGAGAGTGGCCATGGATATAGTGGGACCCCTGCCGAAGTCCAGTAGGGGGCATCGGTACATCCTGGTCATCATGGATTATGCCACCCGCTACCCAGAGGCAGTCCCATTACGCACCGCAAATGCGAAGGCAGTTGCCAGGGAATTATTCCTGCTCTTTAGTCGAGTCGGCATTGTAAAAGAAGTCCTAACCGACCAGGGAAGCTGCTTCATGTCTCGGGTCATGAAGGAGATGTGCAAGTTGTTGAAGGTGAGCCAAATAAGAACCTCCGTGTACCACCCACAGACAGATGGCCTCGTAGAACGGTTTAATAAGACCCTAAAACAAATGCTGAGAAAGACTATTGATGTGGATGGGAAAAATTGGGATCAACTAATCCCCTTTGTCTTGTTTTCAATCCGAGAAGTTCCCCAGGCTTCCACAGGGTTTTCGCCGTTCGAGTTGCTGTATGGACGGAGACCCAGGGGCATGCTGGATCTGGCTAAAGAAGCATGGGAGCAACAGCCATCACCCCATCGCTCCGTAATAGAGTATGTGGACCAGATGCAAGGGCGGATGGGTAAGATATGGCCCCTAGTGCGAGAACATATGCAGCAAGCCCAACACGCTCAAGCCCGAATTTACAACCGAAAGGCTCAAGTGCGAGAGTTCCAGCCCGGTGAGTTTGTCCTGGTCCTGGTTCCAACGGCTGAATGTAAGTTCCTGGCCAAGTGGCATGGGCCCTATGAAGTAATCGAGAGGGTGAGCGAGGTTAACTACAAGGTGAGACAACCGGGGAGAAGGAAGGCCTGTCAAGTTTATCACATCAATCTTTTAAAGAAATGGCATGCCCCAGACGGTGTTCCAATGGAAACATTAACCGTTGGAATCCCAGACCCTGTCCCGTCACAGGTACCTCTAGGCCCCCAGTTGGGCCCGGCCCACCGGCAAGACGTGGTGGAACTGACCAGTCAGTTCAGGGATGTGTTTTCTGACCTGCCTGGACGCACCGATGTGATTCAACATGATATAATCACCGAGCCAGGAAAGAAGGTGAGGCTCTGGTCCTATCGCATCCCGGAGGCAAAGAGGAAGGCCATCAAGGAAGAGGTGAGAAAGATGTTGGAAATGGGGGTTATTGAGGAGTCACATAGTGCCTGGTCCAGCCCAATTGTTCTGACTCCCAAACCGGATGGCACTGATAGGTTCTGCAATGATTTTAGGAAATTGAATGAAATCTCAAAATTTGATGCCTACCCCATGCCGAGAGTTGACGAGCTAATCGAGCGATTAGGCCCGGCCCGGTTTGTGTCCACTCTCGACCTCACCAAGGGTTACTGGCAGGTTCCCCTTACAGAAGAGGCCAAGGAAAAGACGGCCTTTGCGACCCCGGAGGGCCTATATCACTATAAAGTCCTGCCCTTCGGAGTCCATGGAGCGCCAGCCACCTTCCAAAGGATGATGGACCAGGTGCTCCGACCTCATCGGGGGTATGCAGCGGCCTACATAGATGATGTGATCATCCACAGTCCTGACTGGACCTCCCATATGGGCCATCTGAAAGCTGTCCTGGGAAGCCTACGGCAGGCTGGCCTGACTGCCAATCCAAAAAAGTGTCACCTGGGTCTGGAAGAGGCGGAGTACCTCGGCTACACTATTGGGAGGGGCAGTGTGAGACCCCAACTTAGGAAAGTGGAGGCCATCACCACCTGGCCTAAACCAGCAACGAAACGGCAGGTAAAAACATTCCTGGGACTGGTGGGCTATTATCAGTGTTTTATCCCTCACTTTGCGACCATTGCAGCCCCCTTACACGAGATGACAAAAAACAGCCACCCACACCATGTCCTCTGGAGTGCCGAAGCGGAAGAGGCATTTGCAACCCTTCAGAAGGCCTTGTGCACCGAGCCGGTCTTGAGTACCCCGAACTTTGAGGACACGTTCGTCGTCCATGCAGATGCCTCAGGATCGGGGGTTGGAGCGGTGCTGTCCCAGGTGAGGAGAGGGGAAGAACACCCAGTGACCTATATTAGCCGTAAGTTGCTGAAACATGAAAGAAACTATTCAACTGTAGAGAAAGAATGTCTGGCAATTAAATGAGCGCTAACCAAGCTACGATATTACCTCCTGGGCAGGAAATTCACACTGGTAACGGATCATGCACCATTAAGATGGATGTCAACAGCCAAGGACACTAATGCACGAGTTACACGGTGGTTCTTGGAATTGCAAAACTTTACTTTTTCTGTTGAGCACAGGCCTGGAAAGGCCCATGGAAATGCGGATGCCCTGTCCAGGAGAGAGGAGTGCTGGTTGGTCGACGCTCCTAGCCCCCACCTGGAGCTGGTAGAGGGGGTGTGTGGCAAACCAGGGGGAAAAGCTGAGCAGACACAGCCCAGGAGGCGGATCCCCAACCTCAGGTTGGGGGAGGTGATCGAGGGAGTGTACTACCCAGTGCAGGTGCTGCAGCCACTAGGCACGTGGCAGTGGTCACACCTGCAGCGCATGAGCTGATTAGAGGGAGTATATGTTCACAGGGCTGAGCAGCAGCGGGAGAGAACAGACTGGGCAGAAGAAGGAACCTCTGGAGAGGAGCTGCAGCAGACAAGAGGTAAACTCAGCGGACTCACCTCTCTCCTCTGCTCTGCCCAAACAGGCCGGAGGAATCGTCTCCCACGGGGTGTAGACGAAAGGCCAAAGACCCCGACCGGGAGGAACCTTTTTGTTGAGTTTGACCCTATATCCCTTTACCCCTGCCTGTTTATTAAAGGACACTTTTTGTTAAATGGTTACTGTCTCTGAGTCACCTGTTTTAGCTCTCAATCTTGCCTCCACGTCCCCCGGGTTGCCACAATATGTGTAAAGGACAACTTTTCCAAACACAAGAATGAAGGGTTTCAAATGTGGAAATCTCAAGCCTTAATGAGAACTATCAATTATTACTGCATTTTAAGGCCTCATCACATCTGTTGCTCTGTCTTTAACCTATTCAAGAAAAATTAATAACACAAAAGCATAAATCATCTTGTCAAATAAAGCAACAAGCCATGCCCAAACTGCACCAAGAAGACCTAGAAAGAAACACAAATAAATACTAGAATTGAAAGACTTCAGTGGTTACAATATTAAGGCAATGCAGTGGCACGTTCTTGGTGTTTTCTCTCATGGAAACATTTTAAAAGAAAAGCAAAGATCACACTTAATTAAATATACTCATTTGCACATCAACAACAACACATATTTTGGGTTTATGCATCCACAAAAGCTGACAGCATGTTCTCTGAGTGAGTGTTTAGTTGCATATGCTACTGGAAGGACCCTCGGATTGTTTCATCCAGCAAGTTGGTGTTGATTCACATTGCATAACTAACATATCTGCAGCTTGTCATTTTTTTATTCCCTCATTCTGAAACCAACAAACAAAAAGCAGACTTCATGCTGTTCCTTATTTACTACAATGTAAACGTTTACAAAGTTAAAGCTTTTCCAATTACATAAACCTGCAAGTGACCATTGTCAGGCAAACCTTTAGCAAATCCTGAAACAGAAAATGTGACCGACCTGAATTGAAGGAACCGAGACACATGAGCATCAACATCTTGGAAATTATTTTAGCTTTTGAAGGAGCCTCCTTCTCTGCCTTCATCTTGGGTCTCAAGCTTTGTTTTCCTCCCAGACAACCAGCATGATCTGTGACTGGGCAGGACGGAGAACACATTCACGCTCTGCTGGGACTGAGTACATGTTGTTCCCAAACGCCAATGTAGATACAGGACAAAAGTGTGTGTGTGTCTGAATGTCCGTTTTGTTAGCTTAATGTTTTTATTGCAACGATAATTGATGTCCATAAGGAATATGCTAAAAAAGAAACTGACCAACCAGCTAACACGACCATCCTCAGACCCCACTAGGGGAACAAACGTTTATTTTAAATGCACTCTGTTGCTGAGTTCATGTAAAAGAAAAAAGATGAATAAAAACTTAATGAAAACTTTCCATTTTGGTGTTCATTTCAAATGTTTCCTTTTGGCACACAGAAATGATGCATTTCATGTTTCTTTGTTGTTTTGGGCAAACAGTAAGGCCAGCTAGTTGGCAATAGTTACAGACAAGAGCTCACTCTGGACAAAAATGTCCCTTTTATATATATATTTTTTTAAATGCATTGTTAAATTTTATTTATTTTCACTTGCTAGCTGCGTTGTTCCCTGCCTTTTGCTGGCACATATAAAGTGCAGCTTTATAATTGTTTTGGCATATTAATGTTATGTAATGATCAGAGATCAATGTTATAACATTGGCAGGAATGTATTTCTTCACATGCAAAAACCACAGATGTCAACCGCTTGGCGTTGCTCGATAAAAATGAGGTGATCACCTAAAGTCAGTAGGATAGATAGAACCAAAGTTCAATCCATCCAACAGTTGTTGAGATATTTCAGTCTGGACCAAAATGGTGGCTTGACAGACTGAACAACATTGCCAACCAGAAAGCAAAGAATAGTTTTGCATTTATTCCTTAAAATGTTTGACTTTAGATCAATATGAATGGTTCATAAAAACAACCTAAGGGCATTTCAATAGGTAAAGTCATCCAGTTGACTGAGAGGGAGTCAATATCAAGCATTGCACGCTTGTGTATTTTATGCATTGTATGCATTGTTTCAGTGGATAAGAATATACACACAATTCAAATAAAAGCACGAAACACTCATTTGCATATAGAACTTTGACTTTCTTCATGCTAGAACAACTCATCATGTTCCACATTCTATTCACCATGGATTAAGAACACACACATTGGCACATTCTTTCAGTTAGATTCAAGCATTGGTTCAACACACTGGTTGCTCTGAAGTTATCGTATATATATATCTCTACATATAATTAGTTCACAACTATATCAGCATGTCGTCAACAAGTTCAGCTCACGGAAACGATGACACGACTAGGGGGGTTAAAAGAAAGACCCGTCCGGATAGTTTAACCCCAAACAAAAGGAAAAGGCTTTCAGAAAGTGACTACCCATCCACCTCCAAGGAATGCTTCGGTGCGAGAGGAGTGAAGAGGAAAGCCACAGAAGATGGAGAGGGAACACCAATGAAGAAGAAGGAGAAAGAGGGAAGACTTGACCTCAACCTGTTTGGCAAGGAGTCGGCATCCTCCTCAAAGGACTCTGAGAAAGGTAAGCTGATCATGTGAATCTGCTGTTGGGAGTGTATCCAATCATCAGTTTACTAAACACGGGGTTCAGACAGTGGTGGAAGATGTACTCAGATCTCTTACAGAAATGTACATCAACTGGGGTGTTGGTAGATTGATCTAAATAGACTTCATTTCACTTAAATTACAAGGAAAACAAATTATCCCTTCCGTCTAATGGTATCTATTTATGCAGATAGTTTGGATAATTTCTCCCAGACCAGTTTAACTGAACTCATTAGCATCAACAGAAATGATATTTCTTTACAAAAAGCTAACACAACATTACCATACAGTTGATGTTCCTCTGGGTGTTTTTCTCCTTTGTAGAAAGCTGCAGTACATCTGTGGAGGATGTGAGAGTCGGTAAGAGGAAGGCCGCCGCCGATGATGATCAGGAAGGACCAAAGAGAAAAAAGAAGAGGACAGAACTGAAGAAGACCAGACAGACTGTAGATGCCTTAAGAGGTCAGTATAGTGTTACTATTGCCTTGCTTTTGCTGCTTTGTCTGTCAAAGCACTTTGTAAACTCTTTTATGAAAGGTGCTATATAAATAACATTATTATTATTATTATTAAATGTAAGGTTTGACCTCATCTTAGTAAATTAACGGTAATTTACTGGATTAAGGTTGGTGATAGAAGGATAACTAGGTTTTACCGTGATATTACGGTGCCAGAATGTTACCGTTTATTTATAAAGGGTAATACAACCGGCTACTTTAGCATTTAATTCCCAACAAATAAAATAATCACAATAGACATTCAATACACAAATGTTGCAGTTCATTACTTGTTCTCAAATAATAAAGGGACATTTGTATTACATCACAAAACTCACAATGTACTGCATGTTTAGAAGAAAACTAATAAACCAATAAAATCATTAATGACCAGCTTAACTGAACTCATTAGCATCAACAGAAATGATATTTCTTTACAAAAAGCTAACACCTCATTACCATACAGTTGATGTTCCTCTGGGTGTTTTTCTCCTTTGTAGAAAGCTGCAGTACATCTGTGGAGGATGTGAGTGTCGGTAAGAGGAAGGCCGCCGCCGATGATGATCAGGAAGGACCAAAGAGAAAAAAGAAGAGGACAGAACTGAAGAAGACCAGACAGTCTGTAGATGCCTTAAGAGGTCAGTATAGTGTTACTATTGCCTTGCTTTTGCTGCTTTGTCTGTCAAAGCACTTTGTAAACTCTTTTATGAAAGGTGCTATATAAATAACATTATTATTATTATTAAATGTAAGGTTTGACCTCATCTGACCTAACTGAACTTATTAGCATCAACAGTGTAACATTGAATTAAAGTAGTATCAAGAACAGTGTAATTGAACTGCTTCACAGTCTAGCTTGATAACAAGTCGTATACACATTTATAGTTAATTTGAACTGCATGAACTCACACATGAATGAAAACAATAAGGAGAGAGAACACCTTGAAAGAGGACTTGACTGCAGAGTCTGGCTGGTATCCTCAATCTCTGATGACGAGTGACTGTAAAACAAACAAAATAAAAACTTTAGAAACACAATGTTCTGGAAAGCTCTATGACATCCAGGATAAACACACTTAAAAGAATATTTGGGTGTGTAACTGTGGGTTTGCATGTGCCTCACATGTGTTAACATATCAGTGTAAGTCTTTACAAAAAGCTAACACAACTATACCATACAGTTGATGATCCTCTGGCTGTTTTTATCCTCTGTAGGAAGCTGCACTACATCTGTGGAGGATGTGGGAGTCGATAAGAGGAAGGCCGTCGCCGATGAGGAAGAACCAAAGAAGACCAAAAAGAAGAGGAGGAGAAAACTGAAGACCAAACGTTGTATAGATGCCATAAAAGGTCAGTATAGTGTTGTTACTATTGCCTTGCTTTTGCTGCTTTGTCTGTCAAAGCACTTTGTAAACTCTTTTTTTAAAGGTCCTATATAAACAACGCTATTATTATTATTATTATTAGTAGTAAATGTAAGGTTTGACCTCATCTTAGTGTAAAATTAGGATCTATATTAAGTATAATACAGGAAGGTTTCATATTAGAGCTTAGGTAGCATATATTTGGTGTTACAACTGTATTAAGACATAATATGTGTTGTTCTGTTCAGCTAAATTTAGGGCCAAATACAAAAAGCAGGGTCTGCTTGGTAAAGGAGGATATGGAACTGTGTTTGCTGGCTATCGCATAGCAGATAATCTACCTGTAAGTGTTACACACACACACACACACACACACACACACACACACACACACACACACACACACACACACACGATATGGTCAGGGAGTGCTAACACAAGTCTTTTTTGTATCTCGTAGGTTGCCATCAAACACTTGCGCAAGAAGGACATTCTCTACCACGTGGTGAGTGAGCAACACCTGCTGCTGTTAAAATCTTCTGTATTCAACACTGCACTCTGTTTCTGAATGTATCATGGATGAATCATGGTTCTCTCATCCTCATCCTCTCTCTGTTGTGATGTTTCAGGATGAAACTGGGAAGTGGCTGCCCGTGGAGGTTGCCATCATGTTGAAACTGGCGGACAAAACAAGTGGATCAGTGGGGATGTCAGCACCTGTGTCTCTATTGGACTGGTACGATCTGAACAGGGACCTGATCCTGGTAATGGAGAGACCGATCCCCGCTGAGGACCTATTTAACTACATCGACGAAAACGAAGGCTGCTTACCACAGCAGGAGGCCAAGGTAAGCTGCTGGAGGATCCTTGTGTGTCTTTAACTTTTTACAGGAACTTGGAGACTACCTAAAGGATTTTCTTTGCAATTTAAGGTTTATTTTCCTAGTTTTTAGGTCATTGTGTCTGTTGATCATGGTAACATTGTACTCACCAAAGTAATTGTTCTGATGGATTAAGAAACAGTAGTGGAGGCAGTCAAACAGATGGTAGACAAAGCTCCAGGTCAACTAAACTTATTTGGAGGAGAAAAATAAACAGATGTGGTTTTTACGCAATCTACTGAAAATCTCTTGTGCATTTCAGTTTCTATGGCTTAAAGATGGTTTTAGAAACGTTGTGTTTTGTAGTTGTAGTCAGCTCAGAGTCACAGCCATGAAAACATGTCAAACCATCCTCCTCTGTGATCCCTCATCTCTCTCTCTTTTTGTCTGTCAGATCATAATAAAACAGCTGGTAGATGCAGCGATTGACCTTGAGAAGGAAGATATTTTCCACCGGGACATTAAGTGTGAAAACATCTTGATTGAGACCGGCTCGGACGTCCCGCGAGTTCGCCTCATTGACTTTGGTCTGAGCTGCTTCATGAAGGGAAAATCGTCTTATAGCATCTTCCGCGGTAAGATGTCTGGCTTTACTCCTGCTCTTCACTAACTTACCCATCTGTGACTTTTACAATTAGACACAGCTCCTCATCCTCATCACCTTATTATGTCTGTATCTTCTAGGTACCCCTGAATACTTCCCCCCAGAGTGGTGGACATGTCATAGCTACAGCGCCGGACCCACCACAGTGTGGCAGATTGGAGCGGTCCTCTTTCAAACACTCCACAGTGGTGAACAGTTTGACACCAGGATGTTCTTGAGAAACCTTGTGGGAATCGGCAAGACGCTGTCCAAAGGTAAGAAAAACATACTCACGAACATGTCAGCAGAAACATATCTGTTGATTTCAGTTGACATTCTGATGGATCACTGTAGCCGTCGCCCTCACCTTTCTTCTCCTTCTTTCTCTCCAGATTGCCAGGATTTCTTGAGAAGATGTTTTACCATCGACCCCATACAGCGTCCTACCCTGGAGCAGCTCAGTGTTCACCCATGGCTCGCAGAGGACTAACACTACAAGCGGGCACACACACAGTAATTGGAATTATTATATTAATATTATCTCATGTCATGCATAAGTGTCATTCACATACTAACGCTGCTCTGCCTCTTTGACAGGAAGGAGAACGTGAGGAACTCCTTCGTCATTCTGCAGGATGAGGTTGTGTTGCAAAGGAACAGCCTGTTAGTAATTGGAATTATTATTTTAATATTATCTCATGTCATGCATAAGTGTCATTCACATACTAACGCTGCTCTGCCTCTTTGACAGGAAGGAGAACGTGAGGAACTTCATCGTCATTCTGCAGGATGAGGTTGTGTTGCAAAGGAACAGCCAGTTAGTAATTGGAATTATTATTTTAATATTATCTCATGTCATGCATAAGTGTCATTCACATACTAACGCTGCTCTGCCTCTTTGACAGGAAGGAGAACGTGAGGAACTCCTTCGTCATTCTGCAGGATGAGGTTGTGTTGCAAAGGAACAGCCTGTTAGTAATTGGAATTATTATTTTAATATTATCTCATGTCATGCATAAGTGTCATTCACATACTAACGCTGCTCTGCCTCTTTGACAGGAAGGAGAACGTGAGGAACTTCATCGTCATTCTGCAGGATGAGGTTGTGTTGCAAAGGAACAGCCAGTTAGTAATTGGAATTATTATTTTAATATTATCTCATGTCATGCATAAGTGTCATTCACATACTAACGCTGCTCTGCCTCTTTGACAGGAAGGAGAACGTGAGGAACTCCTTCGTCATTCTGCAGGATGAAGTTGTGTTGCAAAGGAACAGCCAGTTAGTAATTGGAATTATTATATTAATATTATCTCATGTCATGCATAAGTGTCATTCACATACTAACGCTGCTCTGCCTCTTTGACAGGAAGGAGAACGTGAGGAACTCCTTCGTCATTCTGCAGGATGAGGTTGTGTTGCAAAGGAACAGCCTGTTAGTAATTGGAATTATTATTTTAATATTATCTCATGTCATGCATAAGTGTCATTCACATACTAACGCTGCTCTGCCTCTTTGACAGGAAGGAGAACGTGAGGAACTTCATCGTCATTCTGCAGGATGAGGTTGTGTTGCAAAGGAACAGCCAGTTAGTAATTGGAATTATTATTTTAATATTATCTCATGTCATGCATAAGTGTCATTCACATACTAACGCTGCTCTGCCTCTTTGACAGGAAGGAGAACGTGAGGAACTTCATCGTCATTCTGCAGGATGAGGTTGTGTTGCAAAGGAACAGCCAGTTAGTAATTGGAATTATTATATTAATATTATCTAATGTCATGCATAAGTGTCATTCACATACTAACGCTGCTCTGCCTCTTTGACAGGAAGGAGAACGTGAGGAACTTCATCGTCATTCTGCAGGTACTTGTATCACACCCAGCCGTCCGAGGAGAGGGGATCTCTCTCTGAATTGCCTTTCCCGAGGTTTCTTCCCATTTTTCCTGGCATCAGGATTTGGGGGAGTTTTTCCTCGTTTTCTTAGAGAGCTCGGGCTGGGCCACATTATTCAGTTCATAATGTGATATTTAACTGAACAATGACAATAACATAATAATAATAATAATGACAATTTGAGTTTTAAATAATAATAAATGAATAATATTGGCAGCAATGATTTTGAAAAAATAAATTCTAATTGAATCAGGATTTGTAGATAAAGGAGTGTTGTTTACTTTTCATTGAACATTTTAGGCCTGATTAAAAGTGTTTCAGCTGTACGGTCAAATAAAGGCAAAAAAAGCCTAAAAAAAGATCTTTCAAAGCAAAGGTACAAGGAGCTTTACACAATAATCATGATTAAAACATCATTATATTTTAAACCAATATTCTTTAAACCAATATTATTGTTGGAATGCTGTTAGATGGACATTTATGTCCCTTTTCTAGCTTAGTGGACAAAGCACGTCACAGTTTGCTCCTCATTCACACACACTGATGGTAACAGAGCTGCCATGCCAGACGCAGGCCTGCCCATCAGGGCCAACCTGGGGTTCAGTGCCTTGCTCAAGGACACGTCGACATGCAGACAGGAGGAGCCAGGGATTGAAGCTCCAACCTTGTGATGAGTGGTCGACCCGCTCCACCTTCAGAGCTACAGAACACTGGATCAGTAATTACAGATGACTCATGTCAGTAATTAGGAGAGGGTTTATTAAACAGCACAAAAGTCTTGATACTTCCACATGTACACAAAAATCATAAATATCCCCCAAAACAAAGCTCCACCCTCCTTCCTTTAACAGGATCAAAGTCATTATTTCAATGCGATAGTAAGCCAGATTATATAAACCACACATTAATAAACCATTTACACTTGAACTAAACAATCTACAGGATAAAGACACAAAGATGTTAGTCGCTCTGTAGAAAAGAAACCCCATGCAAACTAAATGTGCTATTTACATCCGTCTTCTAAAAACTCTTCTTTACACGACCACGTGGAAGGGGCGCCGAAATCAAAAACCTTCATCATTTGTAAACTAAAAATCGCTCACGATGGGACGCTGGATTCTGGACATGAAACAAATGTTTTCTGTATTATGAGAGACTTATTCGTATACAGTTTAAACTGATTAAAAACCATGAGAATCAATGAGAATTTGTAACGGAGCACTGTGCTGTGCTCCTGTCATACTGTCGTGGAAGACAGAATGCTGGCGTCTCACTCGGTCATGTCCCGGGTGGAGTACTGATGTGCTCCTTCTAATGACGATATAGATGTGCTGCAATATTTGACCACGTCTGTATGTACCTCCTCACCACGGGGAAACAGATAAGAGCCCCCAAATAATACCCACATCCTTCTTGCACTAAGGAGTTCTTGTAAGATTGGTCATATCGAAAAGGAAACGACATAAAACCCAAAACGTACTCTACAAATAAGCTAACACAGAAGCCTTGAGCTACGACTTCACACGTGGTGTTTGATCGGTTTCTAGTGGTGGAATGAAGACCCAACAGATTAAAGCGGTCCTCTTCTATCAGAACTCAGACAGATACAAGAATTCACCTTCTCCGATATACGACACCTCTGGTTGAGTATGCACAACCGTGCCAATGTTATTTTGCATATGTTGGACATTGTCATTTTGCATCTGCATACCTACATAGGGTATGAGAGTCTACGTAGTAGAGGTCTTCACATAGAAAACTACCCTAACCTAACATGCATAGACTCATTTTGAAAGACACCCGTTGTTATGGACTAAATAATTAGGCCTGATTCAGAATAAACATGCAAAAAAAAGAAACGAAAAAGAGCATTCAATAGATGCCACTGTTCACGTCCTTCACATTTAGTAAGAATGATAAAGCAGAATGGATCCATGTGGATATTAGACACGCTGACTCACAGACCTGAGACCTGCAGTAACATAACTGGACCCAGTCTGACCCGATTAGACATTATTTGGACCCAGTAGAGCTCGACCCATCACTGAATTTTTGAGGCAGGTACCGACATTTGAAAAGTTACAAATCTTATTCGAAAATTCCGCTAATATCTTCTGAACAAAATGCATATTTTTTTCAATAATCCTGTAAATGAGTTTATTGGAGCGTTGTGTTGGGTGTACGTAGTGAGCGGGACATTTTGCAGTGTACAAACCAACTGGATGCTCTCTGATGGACAGACTTTGTACTGCAGACACGATTTCTATATATATGTTGTGGCAAACCAGGGGGAAAAGCTGAGCAGACACAGCCCAGGAGGCGGATCCCCAACCTCAGGTTGGGGGAGGTGATCGAGGGAGTGTACTACCCAGTGCAGGTGCTGCAGCCACTAGGCACGTGGCAGTGGTCACACCTGCAGCGCATGAGCTGATTAGAGGGAGTATATGTTCACAGGGCTGAGCAGCAGCGGGAGAGAACAGACTGGGCAGAAGAAGGAACCTCTGGAGAGGAGCTGCAGCAGACAAGAGGTAAACTCAGCGGACTCACCTCTCTCCTCTGCTCTGCCCAAACAGGCCGGAGGAATCGTCTCCCACGGGGTGTAGACGAAAGGCCAAAGACCCCGACCGGGAGGAACCTTTTTGTTGAGTTTGACACTATATCCCTTTACCCCTGCCTGTTTATTAAAGGACACTTTTTGTTAAATGGTTACTGTCTCTGAGTCACCTGTTTTAGCTCTCAATCTTGCCTCCACGTCCCCCGGGTTGCCACATTTGGTGGAGAATGTGGGCATCGCGATCCGTCGCTAAAGACTGAGAATAAAATAGGTACTCAGAGAGAGAGACACGCCGTGCTATGGAGAACGCACTAGCACAGCTCATACACACCCAAACCCAGCAGGCCCAGAGTCTTTGCGCATTACAGGACGCAATGACTACTCTGGGCCAGCACCTGATGAAACCTGAGAGGCCCACGGAACCCAGTAAAGTGCTCACCAAACAGACTGGTGAAGATGACATTGAGGCCCACCTAGAGGTTTTCGAGAGAACTGCTGGGAGGGAGCGGTGGCCTAAAGCAGAGTGGGCGGGGATCCTAGCCCCTTTTTTAACGGGTGAAGCGCAAAAAGCCTGTCGGGACCTCTCCCCTAGAGAAGTGGATAATTATGAGGCATTGAAGGCAGCCATTTTAGCCCATTACGGTCACAACCTCCAGACAAGGGCCCAACAGTTCCACTCCTGGACCTACGACGCCACGGCCCCAGTGCGTCCGCAGGTTGCAACCCTTGTGCGCCTGACACGTAGTTGGTTAACCACGGGGGATGGACCCTCAGCCATGGACAGAGTTGTAATGGACCGTTGTGTTAGAGCCCTACCAGGGGATGCCAAACGACATGCCTCCCAAAGTAGCCCAGAGACAGTGGATGACCTAGTGGCGCTATTGGAAAACCACCAGGTCACAGTGGAACTGATGCGGAGCAGTCGGCAAGAGGCCTTACGACCCAGCCGCTCTGACCCCAGGGAAGACAAGCCAAGGCTGAGGAAGGGTGACCTGGAGACACCACCCCACGGCCAGATCCCCCAGGTGGGCCAGCCCAGGCCACCCCTCCCCCGTCGACCTCTTGTGAACCAGGACCGCCGGAGGTGCTTCACCTGTGGCCAAGAGGGCCATTTAGCGTGGAATTGTCCGGTGGGTGATGTAACGATGCCTACGGCGGGCTCAGCAGATGCACAACAGAAGGCCGGCAGCTATCTTACCACTTGCTGGGCCCATGAGGGAACAAGGGCCCCAAAGCTTCCCGTCAGAATAGGGGCCCAGGATGCAGAAGCCCTACTGGACTCTGGGAGTGCTGTCACTCTCCTACGGCCAGGACTCACAACTGGGTCCAGAGGGCCCCCCATCCCAGTCTCCTGTGTCCATGGAGATTCACGGAATTACCCCACCACCCATATTAAGGTTCAAACCACAAGGGGCACTTTTGAAGTCATGGCGGGGGTGGTAGAAAATTTGCCGGTACCAGTGCTGATTGGGCGAGACTGCCCCATATTTTGGAGGTTGTGGACCCACAGGACGGCAGGCCACAGGAGAAACTGTTCAAACGAGAAGCCCCAGGGCAACCGGAAAGCCAAGGTGGTACATGCCTGTGCAGCACCATCTAGCCCAACCGTTTCATCTGAAGTGGAGACAGATGAGGATGCCCTGGCCCCAGGGGAGGTCCTGGCGAGGGAGGATTCACTGCCGGACGAGGCTTCGTCAGCCGAAGTTTTTTCTGAGTTCCCCCTGGCAGAAGAGGAAAATGCTGTCCGTCCAGGCCGGTTTGGGACCGCCCAGTTGGAAGACCCCAACCTGGAACAAGCCAGACGGAACCTGGGGGTGGTCGAGGGGAAACCGGTAGAAGGGGTGAGTGTTACCACGTTTCCACATTTTTCGGTGAAAAATGGCCTCTTGTATAGGGTAGCTAAGCTGGGGGAACTTGTTGTTGAACAGTTATTAGTCCCTAAATGCTATGTTCCAAAAGTGCTGTACCTAGCCCATTCACACCTGCTGGGAGCTCATCTGGGAGTAGAGAAGACCTACGACAGAGTCCTGGGTCGCTTCTACTGGCCTGGGGTGAAGAGGGCGGTCCAGGATTATTGCAAAAGCTGCCAGGAGTGCCAGAAGACCGCTCCAAAGGTACACCATCAGAATCCCTTGATCCCATTACCCTTAATTGATGTCCCCTTCCAGAGAGTGGCCATGGATATAGTGGGACCCCTGCCGAAGTCCAGTAGGGGGCATCGGTACATCCTGGTCATCATGGATTATGCCACCCGCTACCCAGAGGCAGTCCCATTACGCACCGCAAATGCGAAGGCAGTTGCCAGGGATTTATTCCTGCTCTTTAGTCGAGTCGGCATTGTAAAAGAAGTCCTAACCGACCAGGGAAGCTGCTTCATGTCTCGGGTCATGAAGGAGATGTGCAAGTTGTTGAAGGTGAGCCAAATAAGAACCTCCGTGTACCACCCACAGACAGATGGCCTCGTAGAACGGTTTAATAAGACCCTAAAACAAATGCTGAGAAAGACTATTGATGTGGATGGGAAAAATTGGGATCAACTAATCCCCTTTGTCTTGTTTTCAATCCGAGAAGTTCCCCAGGCTTCCACAGGGTTTTCGCCGTTCGAGTTGCTGTATGGACGGAGACCCAGGGGCATGCTGGATCTGGCTAAAGAAGCATGGGAGCAACAGCCATCACCCCATCGCTCCGTAATAGAGTGTGTGGACCAGATGCAAGGGCGGATGGGTAAGATATGGCCCCTAGTGCGAGAACATATGCAGCAAGCCCAACACGCTCAAGCCCGAATTTACAACCGAAAGGCTCAAGTGCGAGAGTTCCAGCCCGGTGAGTTTGTCCTGGTCCTGGTTCCAACGGCTGAATGTAAGTTCCTGGCCAAGTGGCATGGGCCCTATGAAGTAATCGAGAGGGTGAGCGAGGTTAACTACAAGGTGAGACAACCGGGGAGAAGGAAGGCCTGTCAAGTTTATCACATCAATCTTTTAAAGAAATGGCATGCCCCAGACGGTGTTCCAATGGAAACATTAACCGTTGAAATCCCAGACCCTGTCCCGTCACAGGTACCTCTAGGCCCCCAGTTGGGCCAGGCCCACCGGCAAGACGTGGTGGAACTGACCAGTCAGTTCAGGGATGTGTTTTCTGACCTGCCTGGACGCACCGATGTGATTCAACATGATATAATCACCGAGCCAGGAAAGAAGGTGAGGCTCCGGCCCTATCGCATCCCGGAGGCAAAGAGGAAGGCCATCAAGGAAGAGGTGAGAAAGATGTTGGAAATGGGGGTTATTGAGGAGTCACATAGTGCCTGGTCCAGCCCAATTGTTCTGACTCCCAAACCGGATGGCACTGATAGGTTCTGCAATGATTTTAGGAAATTGAATGAAATCTCAAAATTTGATGCCTACCCCATGCCGAGAGTTGACGAGCTAATCGAGCGATTAGGCCCGGCCCGGTTTGTGTCCACTCTCGACCTCACCAAGGGTTACTGGCAGGTTCCCCTTACAGAAGAGGCCAAGGAAAAGACGGCCTTTGCGACCCCGGAGGGCCTATATCACTATAAAGTCCTGCCCTTCGGAGTCCATGGAGCGCCAGCCACCTTCCAAAGGATGATGGACCAGGTGCTCCGACCTCATCGGGGGTATGCAGCGGCCTACATAGATGATGTGATCATCCACAGTCCTGACTGGACCTCCCATATGGGCCATCTGAAAGCTGTCCTGGGAAGCCTACGGCAGGCTGGCCTGACTGCCAATCCAAAAAAGTGTCACCTGGGTCTGGAAGAGGCGGAGTACCTCGGCTACACTATTGGGAGGGGCAGTGTGAGACCCCAACTTAGGAAAGTGGAGGCCATCACCACCTGGCCTAAACCAGCAACGAAACGGCAGGTAAAAACATTCCTGGGACTGGTGGGCTATTATCAGTGTTTTATCCCTCACTTTGCGACCATTGCAGCCCCCTTACACGAGATGACAAAAAACAGCCACCCACACCATGTCCTCTGGAGTGCCGAAGCGGAAGAGGCATTTGCAACCCTTCAGAAGGCCTTGTGCACCGAGCCGGTCTTGAGTACCCCGAACTTTGAGGACACGTTCGTCGTCCATGCAGATGCCTCAGGATCGGGGGTGGGAGCGGTGCTGTCCCAGGTGAGGAGAGGGGAAGAACACCCAGTGACCTATATTAGCCGTAAGTTGCTGAAACATGAAAGAAACTATTCAACTGTAGAGAAAGAATGTCTGGCAATTAAATGGGCGCTAACCAAGCTACGATATTACCTCCTGGGCAGGAAATTCACACCGGTAATGGATCATGCACCATTAAGATGGATGTCAACAGCCAAGGACACTAATGCACGAGTTACACGGTGGTTCTTGGAATTGCAAAACTTTACTTTTTCTGTTGAGCACAGGCCTGGAAAGGCCCATGGAAATGCGGATGCCCTGTCCAGGAGAGAGGAATGCTGGTTGGTCGACGCTCCTAGCCCCCACCTGGAGCTGGTGGAGGGGGTGTGTGGCAAACCAGGGGGAAAAGCTGAGCAGACACAGCCCAGGAGGCGGATCCCCAACCTCAGGTTGGGGGAGGTGATCGAGGGAGTGTACTACCCAGTGCAGGTGCTGCAGCCACTAGGCACGTGGCAGTGGTCACACCTGCAGCGCATGAGCTGATTAGAGGGAGTATATGTTCACAGGGCTGAGCAGCAGCGGGAGAGAACAGACTGGGCAGAAGAAGGAACCTCTGGAGAGGAGCTGCAGCAGACAAGAGGTAAACTCAGCGGACTCACCTCTCTCCTCTGCTCTGCCCAAACAGGCCGGAGGAATCGTCTCCCACGGGGTGTAAACGAAAGGCCAAAGACCCCGACCGGGAGGAACCTTTTTGTTGAGTTTGACCCTATATCCCTTTACCCCTGCCTGTTTATTAAAGGACACTTTTTGTTAAATGGTTACTGTCTCTGAGTCACCTGTTTTAGCTCTCAATCTTGCCTCCACGTCCCCCGGGTTGCCACAATATGTGTAAATGACAACTTTTCCAAACACAAGAACGAAGGGTTTCAAATGTGGAAATCTCAAGCCTTAATGAGAACTATCAATTATTACTGCATTTTAAGGCCTCATCACATCTGTTGCTCTGTCTTTAACCTATTCAAGAAAAAATTAATAACACAAAAGCATAAATCATCTTGTCAAATAAAGCAACAAGCCATGCCCAAACTGCACCAAGAAGACCTAGAAAGAAACACAAATAAATACTAGAATTGAAAGACTTCAGGGGTTACAATATTAAGGCAATGCAGTGGCACGTTCTTGGTGTTTTCTCTCATGGAAACATTTTAAAAGAAAAGCAAAGATCACACTTAATTAAATATACTCATTTGCACATCAACAACAACACATATTTTGGGTTTATGCATCCACAAAAGCTGACAGCATGTTCTCTGAGTGAGTGTTTAGTTGCATATGCTACTGGAAGGACCCTCGGATTGTTTCATCCAGCAAGTTGGTGTTGATTCACATTGCATAACTAACATATCTGCAGCTTGTCATTTTTTTATTCCCTCATTCTGAAACCAACAAACAAAAAGCAGACTTCATGCTGTTCCTTATTTACTACAATGTAAACGTTTACAAAGTTAAAGCTTTTCCAATTACATAAACCTGCAAGTGACCATTGTCAGGCAAACCTTTAGCAAATCCTGAAACAGAAAATGTGACCGACCTGAATTGAAGGAACCGAGACACATGAGCATCAACATCTTGGAAATTATTTTAGCTTTTGAAGGAGCCTCCTTCTCTGCCTTCATCTTGGGTCTCAAGCTTTGTTTTCCTCCCAGACAACCAGCATGATCTGTGACTGGGCAGGACGGAGAACACATTCACGCTCTGCTGGGACTGAGTACATGTTGTTCCCAAACGCCAATGTAGATACAGGACAAAAGTGTGTGTGTGTCTGAATGTCCGTTTTGTTAGCTTAATGTTTTTATTGCAACGATAATTGATGTCCATAAGGAATATGCTAAAAAAGAAACTGACCAACCAGCTAACACGACCATCCTCAGACCCCACTAGGGGAACAAAAGTTTATTTTAAATGCACTCTGTTGCTGAGTTCATGTGAAAGAAAAAAGATGAATAAAAACTTAATGAAAACTTTCCATTTTGGTGTTCATTTCAAATGTTTCCTTTTGGCACACAGAAATGATGCATTTCATGTTTCTTTGTTGTTTTGGGCAAACAGTAAGGCCAGCTAGTTGGCAATAGTTACAGACAAGAGCTCACTCTGGACAAAAATGTCCCTTTTATATATATATTTTTTTAAATGCATTGTTAAATTTTATTTATTTTCACTTGCTAGCTGCGTTGTTCCCTGCCTTTTGCTGGCACATATAAAGTGCAGCTTTATAATTGTTTTGGCATATTAATGTTATCTAATGATCAGAGATCAATGTTATAACATTGGCAGGAATGTATTTCTTCACATGCAAAAACCACAGATGTCAACCGCTTGGCGTTGCTCGATAAAAATGAGGTGATCACCTAAAGTCAGTAGGATAGATAGGACCAAAGTTCAATCCATCCAACAGTTGTTGAGATATTTCAGTCTGGACCAAAATGGTGGCTTGACAGACTGAACAACATTGCCAACCAGAAAGCAAAGAATAGTTTTGCATTTATTCCTTAAAATGTTTGACTTTAGATCAATATGAATGGTTCATAAAAACAACCTAAGGGCATTTCAATAGGTAAAGTCATCCAGTTGACTGAGAGGGAGTCAATATCAAGCATTGTACGCTTGTGTATTTTATGCATTGTATGCATTGTTTCAGTGGATAAGAATATACACACAATTCAAATAAAAGCACGAAACACTCATTTGCATATAGAACTTTGACTTTCTTCATGCTAGAACAACTCATCATGTTCCACATTCTATTCACCATGGATTAAGAACACACACATTGGCACATTCTTTCAGTTAGATTCAAGCATTGGTTCAACACACTGGTTGCTCTGAAGTTATCGTATATATATATCTCTACATATAATTAGTTCACAACTATATCAGCATGTCGTCAACAAGTTCAGCTCACGGAAACGATGACACGACTAGGGGGGTTAAAAGAAAGACCCGTCCGGATAGTTTAACCCCAAACAAAAGGAAAAGGCTTTCAGAAAGTGACTACCCATCCACCTCCAAGGAATGCTTCGGTGCGAGAGGAGTGAAGAGGAAAGCCACAGAAGATGGAGAGGGAACACCAATGAAGAAGAAGGAGAAAGAGGGAAGACTTGACCTCAACCTGTTTGGCAAGGAGTCGGCATCCTCCTCAAAGGACTCTGAGAAAGGTAAGCTGATCATGTGAATCTGCTGTTGGGAGTGTATCCAATCATCAGTTTACTAAACACGGGGTTCAGACAGTGGTGGAAGATGTACTCAGATCTCTTACAGAAATGTACATCAACTGGGGTGTTGGTAGATTGATCTAAATAGACTTCATTTCACTTAAATTACAAGGAAAACAAATGATCCCTTCCGTCTAATGGTATCTATTTATGCAGATAGTTTGGATAATTTCTCCCAGACCAGTTTAACTGAACTCATTAGCATCAACAGAAATGATATTTCTTTACAAAAAGCTAACACAACATTACCATACAGTTGATGTTCCTCTGGGTGTTTTTCTCCTTTGTAGAAAGCTGCAGTACATCTGTGGAGGATGTGAGAGTCGGTAAGAGGAAGGCCGCCGCCGATGATGATCAGGAAGGACCAAAGAGAAAAAAGAAGAGGACAGAACTGAAGAAGACCAGACAGACTGTAGATGCCTTAAGAGGTCAGTATAGTGTTACTATTGCCTTGCTTTTGCTGCTTTGTCTGTCAAAGCACTTTGTAAACTCTTTTATGAAAGGTGCTATATAAATAACATTATTATTATTATTATTAAATGTAAGGTTTGACCTCATCTTAGTAAATTAACGGTAATTTACTGGATTACGGTAGGTGATAGAAGGATAACTAGGTTTTACCGTGATATTACGGTGCCAGAATGTTACCGTTTATTTATAAAGGGTAATACAACCGGCTACTTTAGCATTTAATTCCCAACAAATAAAATAATCACAATAGACATTCAATACACAAATGTTGCAGTTCATTACTTGTTCTCAAATAATAAAGGGACATTTGTATTACATCACAAAACTCACAATGTACTGCATGTTTAGAAGAAAACTAATAAACCAATAAAATCATTAATGACCAGCTTAACTGAACTCATTAGCATCAACAGAAATGATATTTCTTTACAAAAAGCTAACACAACATTACCATACAGTTGATGTTCCTCTGGGTGTTTTTCTCCTTTGTAGAAAGCTGCAGTACATCTGTGGAGGATGTGAGAGTCGGTAAGAGGAAGGCCGCCGCCGATGATGATCAGGAAGGACCAAAGAGAAAAAAGAAGAGGACAGAACTGAAGAAGACCAGACAGACTGTAGATGCCTTAAGAGGTCAGTATAGTGTTACTATTGCCTTGCTTTTGCTGCTTTGTCTGTCAAAGCACTTTGTAAACTCTTTTATGAAAGGTGCTATATAAATAACATTATTATTATTATTATTAAATGTAAGGTTTGACCTCATCTTAGTAAATTAACGGTAATTTACTGGATTACGGTAGGTGATAGAAGGATAACTAGGTTTTACCGTGATATTACGGTGCCAGAATGTTACCGTTTATTTATAAAGGGTAATACAACCGGCTACTTTAGCATTTAATTCCCAACAAATAAAATAATCACAATAGACATTCAATACACAAATGTTGCAGTTCATTACTTGTTCTCAAATAATAAAGGGACATTTGTATTACATCACAAAACTCACAATGTACTGCATGTTTAGAAGAAAACTAATAAACCAATAAAATCATTAATGACCAGCTTAACTGAACTCATTAGCATCAACAGAAATGATATTTCTTTACAAAAAGCTAACACAACATTACCATACAGTTGATGTTCCTCTGGGTGTTTTTCTCCTTTGTAGAAAGCTGCAGTACATCTGTGGAGGATGTGAGTGTCGGTAAGAGGAAGGCCGCCGCCGATGATGATCAGGAAGGGCCAAAGAGAAAAAAGAAGAGGACAGAACTGAAGAAGACCAGACAGTCTGTAGATGCCTTAAGAGGTCAGTATAGTGTTACTATTGCCTTGCTTTTGCTGCTTTGTCTGTCAAAGCACTTTGTAAACTCTTTTATGAAAGGTGCTATATAAATAACATTATTATTATTATTAAATGTAAGGTTTGACCTCATCTGACCTAACTGAACTTATTAGCATCAACAGTGTAACATTGAATTAAAGTAGTATCAAGAACAGTGTAATTGAACTGCTTCACAGTCTAGCTTGATAACAAGTCGTATACACATTTATAGTTAATTTGAACTGCATGAACTCACACATGAATGAAAACAATAAGGAGAGAGAACACCTTGAAAGAGGACTTGACTGCAGAGTCTGGCTGGTATCCTCAATCTCTGATGACGAGTGACTGTAAAACAAACAAAATAAAAACTTTAGAAACACAATGTTCTGGAAAGCTCTATGACATCCAGGATAAACACACTTAAAAGAATATTTGGGTGTGTAACTGTGGGTTTGCATGTGCCTCACATGTGTTAACATATCAGTGTAAGTCTTTACAAAAAGCTAACACAACTATACCATACAGTTGATGATCCTCTGGATGTTTTTATCCTCTGTAGGAAGCTGCACTACATCTGTGGAGGATGTGGGAGTCGATAAGAGGAAGGCCGTCGCCGATGAGGAAGAACCAAAGAAGACCAAAAAGAAGAGGAGGAGAAAACTGAAGACCAAACGTTGTATAGATGCCATAAAAGGTCAGTATAGTGTTGTTACTATTGCCTTGCTTTTGCTGCTTTGTCTGTCAAAGCACTTTGTAAACTCTTTTTTTAAAGGTCCTATATAAACAACGCTATTATTATTATTATTATTAGTAGTAAATGTAAGGTTTGACCTCATCTTAGTGTAAAATTAGGATCTATATTAAGTATAATACAGGAAGGTTTCATATTAGAGCTTAGGTAGCATATATTTGGTGTTACAACTGTATTAAGACATAATATGTGTTGTTCTGTTCAGCTAAATTTAGGGCCAAATACAAAAAGCAGGGTCTGCTTGGTAAAGGAGGATATGGAACTGTGTTTGCTGGCTATCGCATAGCAGATAATCTACCTGTAAGTGTTACACACACACACACACACACACACACGATATGGTCAGGGAGTGCTAACACAAGTCTTTTTTGTATCTCGTAGGTTGCCATCAAACACTTGCGCAAGAAGGACATTCTCTACCACGTGGTGAGTGAGCAACACCTGCTGCTGTTAAAATCTTCTGTATTCAACACTGCACTCTGTTTCTGAATGTATTATGGATGAATCATGGTTCTCTCATCCTCATCCTCTCTCTGTTGTGATGTTTCAGGATGAAACTGGGAAGTGGCTGCCCGTGGAGGTTGCCATCATGTTGAAACTGGCGGACAAAACAAGTGGATCAGTGGGGATGTCAGCACCTGTGTCTCTATTGGACTGGTACGATCTGAACAGGGACCTGATCCTGGTAATGGAGAGACCGATCCCCGCTGAGGACCTATTTAACTACATCGACGAAAACGAAGGCTGCTTACCACAGCAGGAGGCCAAGGTAAGCTGCTGGAGGATCCTTGTGTGTCTTTAACTTTTTACAGGAACGTGGAGACTACCTAAAGGATTTTCTTTGCAATTTAAGGTTTATTTTCCTAGTTTTTAGGTCATTGTGTCTGTTGATCATGGTAACATTGTACTCACCAAAGTAATTGTTCTGATGGATCAAGAAACAGTAGTGGAGGCAGTCAAACAGATGGTAGACAAAGCTCCAGGTCAACTAAACTTATTTGGAGGAGAAAAATAAACAGATGTGGTTTTTACGCAATCTACTGAAAATCTCTTGTGCATTTCAGTTTCTATGGCTTAAAGATGGTTTTAGAAACGTTGTGTTTTGTAGTTGTAGTCAGCTCAGAGTCACAGCCATGAAAACATGTCAAACCATCCTCCTCTGTGATCCCTCATCTCTCTCTCTTTTTGTCTGTCAGATCATAATAAAACAGCTGGTAGATGCAGCGATTGACCTTGAGAAGGAAGATATTTTCCACCGGGACATTAAGTGTGAAAACATCTTGATTGAGACCGGCTCGGACGTCCCGCGAGTTCGCCTCATTGACTTTGGTCTGAGCTGCTTCATGAAGGGAAAATCGTCTTATAGCATCTTCCGCGGTAAGATGTCTGGCTTTACTCCTGCTCTTCACTAACTTACCCATCTGTGACTTTTACAATTAGACACAGCTCCTCATCCTCATCACCTTATTATGTCTGTATCTTCTAGGTACCCCTGAATACTTCCCCCCAGAGTGGTGGACATGTCATAGCTACAGCGCCGGACCCACCACAGTGTGGCAGATTGGAGCGGTCCTCTTTCAAACACTCCACAGTGGTGAACAGTTTGACACCAGGATGTTCTTGAGAAACCTTGTGGGAATCGGCAAGACGCTGTCCAAAGGTAAGAAAAACATACTCACGAACATGTCAGCAGAAACATATCTGTTGATTTCAGTTGACATTCTGATGGATCACTGTAGCCGTCGCCCTCACCTTTCTTCTCCTTCTTTCTCTCCAGATTGCCAGGATTTCTTGAGAAGATGTTTTACCATCGACCCCATACAGCGTCCTACCCTGGAGCAGCTCAGTGTTCACCCATGGCTCGCAGAGGACTAACACTACAAGCGGGCACACACACAGTAATTGGAATTATTATATTAATATTATCTCATGTCATGCATAAGTGTCATTCACATACTAACGCTGCTCTGCCTCTTTGACAGGAAGGAGAACGTGAGGAACTCCTTCATCGTCATTCTGCAGGACGAGGTTGTGTTGCAAAGGAACAGCCTGTTAGTAATTGGAATTATTATTTTAATATTATCTCATGTCATACATAAGTGTCATTCACATACTAACGCTGCTCTGCCTCTTTGACAGGAAGGAGAACGTGAGGAACTCCTTCGTCATTCTGCAGGATGAGGTTGTGTTGCAAAGGAACAGCCTGTTAGTAATTGGAATTATTATTTTAATATTATCTCATGTCATGCATAAGTGTCATTCACATACTAACGCTGCTCTGCCTCTTTGACAGGAAGGAGAACGTGAGGAACTCCTTCGTCATTCTGCAGGATGAGGTTGTGTTGCAAAGGAACAGCCTGTTAGTAATTGGAATTATTATATTAATATTATCTCATGTCATGCATAAGTGTCATTCACATACTAACGCTGCTCTGCCTCTTTGACAGGAAGGAGAACGTGAGGAACTTCATCGTCATTCTGCAGGTACTTGTATCACACCCAGCCGTCCGAGGAGAGGGGATCTCTCTCTGAATTGCCTTTCCCGAGGTTTCTTCCCATTTTTCCTGGCATCAGGATTTGGGGGAGTTTTTCCTCGTTTTCTTAGAGAGCTCGGGCTGGGCCACATTATTCAGTTCATAATGTGATATTTAACTGAACAATGACAATAACATAATAATAATAATAATGACAATTTGAGTTTTAAATAATAATAAATGAATAATATTGGCAGCAATGATTTTGAAAAAATAAATTCTAATTGAATCAGGATTTGTAGATAAAGGAGTGTTGTTTACTTTTCATTGAACATTTTAGGCCTGATTAAAAGTGTTTCAGCTGTACGGTCAAATAAAGGCAAAAAAAGCCTAAAAAAAGATCTTTCAAAGCAAAGGTACAAGGAGCTTTACACAATAATCATGATTAAAACATCATTATATTTTAAACCAATATTCTTTAAACCAATATTATTGTTGGAATGCTGTTAGATGGACATTTATGTCCCTTTTCTAGCTTAGTGGACAAAGCACGTCACAGTTTGTTCCTCATTCACACACACTGATGGTAACAGAGCTGCCATGCCAGACGCAGGCCTGCCCATCAGGGCCAACCTGGGGTTCAGTGCCTTGCTCAAGGACACGTCGACATGCAGACAGGAGGAGCCAGGGATTGAAGCTCCAACCTTGTGATGAGTGGTCGACCCGCTCCACCTTCAGAGCTACAGAACACTGGATCAGTAATTACACATGACTCATGTCAGTAATTAGGAGAGGGTTTATTAAACAGCACAAAAGTCTTGATACTTCCACATGTACACAAAAATCATAAATATCCCCCAAAACAAAGCTCCACCCTCCTTCCTTTAACAGGATCAAAGTCATTATTTCAATGCGATAGTAAGCCAGATTATATAAACCACACATTAATAAACCATTTACACTTGAACTAAACAATCTACAGGATAAAGACACAAAGATATTAGTCGCTCTGTAGAAAAGAAACCCCATGCAAACTAAATGTGCTATTTACATCCGTCTACTAAAAACTCTTCTTTACACGACCACGTGGAAGGGGCGCCGAAATAAAAAACCTTCATCATTTGTAAACTAAAAATCGCTCATGATGGGACGCTGGATTCTGGACATGAAACAAATGTTTTCTGTATTATGAGAGACTTATTCGTATACAGTTTAAACTGATTAAAAACCATGAGAATCAATGAGAATTTGTAACGGAGCACTGTGCTGTGCTGTGTTCCTGTCATACTGTCGTGGAAGACAGAATGCTGGCGTCTCACTCGGTCATGTCCCGGGTGGAGTACTGATGTGCTCCTTCTAATGACGATATAGATGTGCTGCAATATTTGACCACGTCTGTATGTACCTCCTCACCACGGGGAACAGATAAGAGCCCCCAAATAATACCCACATCCTTCTTGCACTAAGGAGTTGTTGTAAGATTGGTCTTATCGAAAAGGAAACGACATAAAACCCAAAACGTACTCTACAAATAAGCTAACACAGAAGCCTTGAGCTACGACTTCACACGTGGTGTTTGATCGGTTTCTAGTGGCGGAATGAAGACCCAACAGATTAAAGCGGTCCTCTTCTATCAGAACTCAGACAGATACAAGAATTCACCTTCTCCGATATACGACACCTCTGGTTGAGTATGCACAACCGTGCCAATGTTATTTTGCATATGTTGGACATTGTCATTTTGCATCTGCATACCTACATAGGGTATGAGAGTCTACGTAGTAGAGGTCTTCACATAGAAAACTACCCTAACCTAACATGCATAGACTCATTTTGAAAGACACCCGTTGTTATGGACTAAATAATTAGGCCTGATTCAGAATAAACATGCAAAAAAAAGAAACGAAAAAGAGCATTCAATAGATGCCACTGTTCACGTCCTTCACATTTAGTAAGAATGATAAAGCAGAATGGATCCATGTGGATATTAGACACGCTGACTCACAGACCTGAGACCTGCAGTAACATAACTGGACCCAGTCTGACCCGATTAGACATTATTTGGACCCAGTAGAGCTCGACCCATCACTGAATTTTTGAGGCAGGTACCGACATTTGAAAAGTTACAAATCTTATTCGAAAATTCCGCTAATATCTTCTGAACAAAATGCATATTTTTTTCAATAATCCTGTAAATGAGTTTATTGGAGCGTTGTGTTGGGTGTACGTAGTGGGCGGGACATTTTGCAGTGTACAAACCAACTGGATGCTCTCTGATGGACAGACTTTGTACTGCAGACACGATTTCTAAGTGACCTCAAACGTATGGTTGGTCTTTAGCATCCGTTAGGCATCAGCACACACACACACACAATGACCTTATAACGGTTCATGTGGCCAACGTATCGGTCAGCTTTACTCAAGAGTGAACTTGTGAAGACCTCTACTTCAGAGATATCACCCCGTCATGTGACCACCTGCTGTAAAAAAATAAATAGTAAGACAGAGTCCATGTTGAAATGAATTACTTCATTTCCATATTTACCCAAACAGTTTAACTGAAGGGAGGTGTGTGTGTGTGTGTGAAGTGACTTTTTCTTGTTGAAAAGTCAATCAAATGTGAGAGAGAACAACTAAAAACAGACGCAAAACAACCACAAGAGACGCAAGAAAAGATGACGACAAAGAAAGGAAACATGACTGCAAAAACCAAACGAGTATACAGAGAATGACTTAACACTCCAAAGAGATGCAAATGACTACAAAAAAACCCAAAAAAGAAACAACCACAAAGAGACAAAAAAACACCCACAAGAACAAAGAGACTTTATAGAAACATAAAATACCAGAGATGCAAAAATACGACCACAAAGAGATGCAAAACAACTTTAAAGAGACAAAAAAAACGACACACGAATAGATGCAAAAAGGAGAAGAATTACTTCAAAAGATGCAGCGATGGTTTCTTGCATGGCTTTTTTTGCATATGGAGTCCTGCTCTGTATCGGGGGGCATTTACTCGTCTGTGCCCAGAGGCCTGTTCTTTCATAATCCGTCCATGACTATGATGTGTTTCTAGGTCGCATGCGGTCAGAGGCAATGTACGTTTCCATTCACATCACCCCCCCCCCCCTAAACTCATTGAAAGGCACATGACAGATCAGTGGATTTTCACAATATCATCATCCTCCATTCAGCCTTCTGCTTTCTTTCCTCTCTTTCTCTCTTCTTCATCGTCCTTTCATCCCGGAGTGCATTTAGCCAGAGGCCAATCTGCTCCTCTTCCTCTGCTCTCCAAATGTCCTGTCTAATGCCCTCCGTCATTATCACTCCATCCTTTTCTTAGGCCACCATGCTCCCCAATTTCATTTTTGTCATCAGCTCTCGGAAAAGCTCTTTCCTCCTTCACCTTCTCTTGCCCCCCCCCCCCAGCCTTCGTCCGCCAGCTCCGGTAAGTTATTGCTCCAAAGTTAATTTCAGTATATCCGTACTGCAACACACCAAACACAGGATTGGATTAAAGTGTGATTTAATGGATGGAAGGACATCTTCTCCAGTCTGAAATTGATTGTATCCAGCGACCGGCGGCATGCGACGGCTGGACATGAGCTGTTCTTGTGTTTTCTGGTGGCTGTGAAAGGTCACAGGTGTAATGGAGTTCAGAGTTAAACTCAAAGCACTTTAGCGTGAACATATATGTGTTCATGCTGTCTAACTTGTTGCCTTTTTTCAATGTTTCTGGTTATTCCCCTTCTCTTTCTCTCCTCCAACCAGAATTCCCCCTCTTTCTTCTGTGTCTGCATCCTTATCCTTCCTTCCTCCCCCCTCTCTCTAACTTTCCTCTCCCTCCATTCCCTGCAATCCCTCCTCCTCCTCCTCCTCCTCCTCCTCCTCCTCCTCAAACATCACACAATCCCCTCCTATCCCAATCCAGCGCACCCTCACTCTCTCCCTCCCTCTTCCTTTATCTCTCCCTCCCTCTCTTTCTCCCCTTCATCTCACCTCCAGCCAGCCAGAGCACCCTCCTCCTCTTCCTCTTGGATCCCACAGCCCGCCTGCTCTCATCCACTTTCTCTCTCTCTCTCTCTTTCTCTTTATACCTCTCACTCTCTCTGATTTCTCTTGTCTTTTACCTCTCTTTGTCTCTTTCTGTCTTTCTGTCCTTCACTTCTCTTCAGCCGCCAGAAGCTCGCAAGCTCGTCGCTCTTCCTTCAACTACTGAGGATTCAGAAGCACTCGGGACGAAGACCCTGTCACTGGAGGTAAGTGTCCACAGAATGTCTCTGTGTGTGTGTGTGTGTGTGTGTGTGTGTGTGGTCATTAACCGTACATGCATCAGCTGCTGCTTTAGGAGGCAGGTGGAGTGGCTGGTGAAAAGAAAAGAATAAAAAGGGTAGAGGAGAAAAACCAGCTGTTCTGCAGCATACGGCAGAGTGACATGACAGGGTAGTGAAAAGAGATGTAAAAGAAACAAACAGCGCTGTTTGACGATGATGATGATGATGCTGATGATGATGGATGTGTCCGGGGAGAAATGAAAGAAAAAGAAAGAGAGTGAAAATCGACTGCTGCATCCAAAAATGAGAAAAAAGGAGACAGAGAGAGTTCATGAAGATGGAGATAAAGGCACAAATGGAAATCAGGGCATGAGAAAAAAAAAGAAAGCCAAAACATTGAAAATGAATTATAGAGCAGCCAGAAGAGAGTGGGAGAAATAATTCAGAAATGAGAACGGGATGCTGATGTTTACCGGTGTGGCAGCTGCATGCCTACAAACGCAGCGGTGCCTGCCTCCTCCTCTCCCGTAACAATCCCATTCACAAACAGGACCCCAGAACAGGAGCTGGTGATTGGTTCCCCGAGCGCTGTGTGTCTGTGTGTGCTCCATTGTGTGTGTGTGTATGTGTGTGTGTGTGAAAGAAAGAAGGGGAGTAGGGGGATGAAATCCCATTACATTCCTATGCGGGTGATGCTGAGGCTTCCGAGCAGAGGCTTGAATGAAACTGCAGGGTATGCGCTTGTACATTAACATCACACAGTCCATACTATACAGCAATGTAGAGAAGGTGAGGGATGTATAGTGAAACAACATTGGCACAACTCCACAGCGGCACAATGACATATGTGTGGACAGACTGGGGCGCGAGTGGTGATTTTTCCCCCTCAGACTCAAACTTCGTCTTTCTCCCTCATTGCGTCATTCTCAGTGCTGCTCCAGATTGTCATCCCTCTCCCCGCCACAATCTCACTGCCACCGGCAACCCTCTCAGATTAACAGCTGTCCAAACGAAAATGCTCTCCTGCCTTGCCAATGCAGGCCAATTAGAAAGTGACATTTGTTTGGGGGGGGGCAGCTGTTGGTGCGTAGACTTGGAAGGCAGGGAGGTGATGGAGAATGGAGAGAGATGGAGGTGAGAGAGGGAGGAGGAGAGAAACCTTCTCAGGACACAGTATAGAGACAGAAAGACGGGAAGAGAGATGGGAATAATCAGGCAGCTGTTTGATGAGAAGTTCAGGAAGCAGATGTTGAGATCTCAAGAGGAAGACATTCACTCAATGATCCGGATGGGATGGATAACTTTCTCTGTGTCATAAAAATGGTTTGATCGAGCCTGGGGGTTTAAAACGTTATCTCATCTCTCGTCCTTGTTGAGATGGAGAACGCTACATGTCATGCAACATCTTCAAATCAGTCCTTTAGGGCTGCCACATCTCAAGAATCAGCAGGGTTGACAGGATGACACAATTGTGTATCATCCTGCATATATGCGAAACTGTATTATACTATATTATACTATTACCTTGGGGAAGTATGTAAGTATAAAAAGGAATGGGGTCCAGAATCGATCCTTGAGGTTCACCGCGAAAGCACGTTTCATAGCTGAGGAAACAGACGGATAGGAGTTGAACCACTCAAGAGATAAGGGTGAAACAGAGTTAAGAGAGGCTAGAAGAAAAGCAAGAATTGTTATCAGCCTCACGACAGAGGAGAGAATTAAAGTAAGAAGTATTCTCCTCCTCTCACTCAAGTAGGATCCTATAGATGACATCCAGACTATACTTTAACCAGCCAACCACCTCTCTGGACATTCCCTTCTGCTCGTTGCGCGCTCTCTCTCTCTCTCTCTCTCTCTCTCTCTCTCACCCACACATCATACGTCCTCTTAACCTTTATCACCTCTTCTCCATTAGATATAAAAGTCCGGCGTGATGCATGGTGGCATATCCTCTCCTGATTTCATTGGAAATCAGTGATTTAACGAGCGTGGAGCTCTGTGGAGTGTGAAATACCCAGGTGTGATATAATGCTCCCGGGGGAGCAAGCCTGGGTATGGGACGTTTGTGTGTGTGTGCGCCTGAGAGAGAGAGAGAGAGAGAGAGAGAGAGAGAGAGAGAGAGAGAGAGAGAGAGAGAGAGAGAGAGAGAGATGCATTTAGGGAGGCGTAGAAAGGCAATAAAGCACCATAACAGTCAGACTGTGGATTCATTCATTGGATGTACGTGTGTTTGTATCGACAACATGTGGTCTAGTTGGTCCTATTAAGCGCTCTGACCATATACAAATATTCTAAGTGTTGCTAAATGCTGGTTTGAGGAGGCTCTTATGGACTTTGAATTGAGATAAAAATGTGTTCATCTGTGTGTGTGTGTGTGTGTGTGTGTGTGTGTGTATGTGAGCGTGCACTTCCCTCTCTCCATCACAGTATACTGATCCAGACACACTTCACACTAACACAGTATCCACTCTTGTATAGCCGTGTTGTGTTCGGTTCAGGGGCAAACCGCCAACAAAAACCTGAATTCGTCACGAGAAAATTCCCCACTTGGAACAGCTGACTGCTATACGGGCCACTCCTGTAATGTGTTCTCTCTTGGCGGGTGATAAAACGTTCTTTTGTACGACCGCATAATGGCTAACGATTGAGTCTATAATGAGGTGAACGATCCAAAGATGGCTTGCTTCAATGGTTTGTTTTAAAAGTCCTTATAGATAATGATTATCATTAATGGGGGCATGCAGTCATCTGCCCAGATGTTTCCGCAAATAAAAAAATCAATCGAAAAGTGTGAAATCATTTAAAATACTATTAGGTGTGGTCATTTTAAATGTAAGAATCTCAACTGGTTTCATTTCAGACTCATTGCAACGGCACTAATGTAAAACAAGACTAAGAATCTGCAGCCACGCTCGCAGCAATGCAAGGTTGTATCGCAGTGCTTTGAGCTAAATGCTAAATGTCAACTTCAGTACGCTGAAAAAAAAAGAGGCAAAAAAAACCAACAAGTGAAACAAATGTCACGGCGACCCGTCCGATAGTTGTGACATTTCCGTCTGCGCCAAAGTTGACTGACCGACGGGCAGGCCGACATTGCCATTCCTAAAAAATGTACCAAGGAACAGAAACACACACAAACAATTTGTATTTTCAAACCGCACATAGAAATTGATTCCTTATCTGTTGCTACCTTGGGACGCATTGTGCAGACCTGCATGCAGACTTGATGCAAAACCGCGCACAATGAAAAAAAAAAGCCACTCCTAGCAGTTGTGGTGATGGTTGTGTGTAGGCGTGTGTGTGTGTGTGTGTGTGTGTTCATGCGTATTGTCTGGCAGCCTATCATTTGTGCTACATTGCCAATTGCCCTCTGGTTGTCTATTTTCTCTCTGCTGTGCATTGTTGTGTGGATACACAACGGTGAATGTGAGTGAGTATGGAAGACCGCCGGTGGGCGGACTGGATAGGGAAAGGCCATTTTACCGGGAAAGACGGAGGGATGGTTGTTTGTGTGGGCTTGCTATCATAGGTGAGAGAGGTCAGTTCATTGTGAGTAGTCAGGAGGCAGCACGGTCCTTCTGTAGGCAAACAGAAGGAAACAGAGTTTCATCTCGACTTGTATTTGTATTTTTTTCTCTAACCTTTGTTTGAATCAGTTGTGATCTTTTCCTCCTTTTTTTTCTACACCTCCTCCACCACCTGTGAGCTGAAATGCAACCGCAAGATACGCTGTGACTGCTGCGCATACGGTCACTACAGCCTGTCCACCACTTAATTAAGAGGTTTTTTCTGGAGAGTTAAAACACTGTTTCCAGCCTCGGCACAGAGCTCGCCCGGAGACAATTTGCATTTGGGCTGATTTTCTCATGAAAAGCACAATTAACCCGGTGTTCAGGGCCCTTGTTACAATGCATTAATTAAAACACTGATTTTGATAAAAGAGAATGAGGAAGAGTCTTTTTCTTTTTTTGCTGAGGTGACAGAGTTAAGAAAAGAAGGGAAACTGGGGGGTTTGGCTGCAATCACAAACACTCAGAGTCATCTTGTACGGCTTGTATAGCATGCATAGCATACTTTATGCTGCATTTGCTTATCGGGCTGCAAGCGAAGTCACCTCGGGTTAATAACACACCCAAGTTATGATATACCGTAGCAGCACGGGTCACTGGGCCTCGTCCCGCAGATGCAAACTGATACAAATTGGCCCATGCAGGTGCACACACATACAAACTGTGCACTGATGCAGAGCAGGTCACAGATAACACAAATCTCTCCCACCAACCACCCAATCACAACCACAACACACACACACACACACGCAGCATTTAGAAATAATATCACAATGGGCCTAGACGGAGGGCTGCAGACAGGCTCATCACCGGTGAGTCCTCATCGCCAAGGTCAAGGGCAGATGCTGTGCGAGGCGTCTGGGCATCTGGAGAGCGCTTGATGGTCGCACTGATACAGAAGTTGATCAGTGAAAAACGTGCCCGACGCAGCCAGTTTGGGGCTTATTAGTGTGTGTGTGTGTGTGTGTGTGCCTGCAGACACTGGGGTAACGAGTCATTGTTTGAGTGCCTGGCAGCGGCGCTGGAACCGAGCCACCTGCTAATAAGGAATGATGAGCATGAAGTGAACAGCATCTATTCACACATCAGATGTTGCGTTTCAGCTAATATTTGAATAAGTGATTGGGATGGATGGAGCACAGTGTTCTGCCAGACAGATGCTCAGCTGGGCTCCGTGATGTCATGTGAAGGTGTTGCACCCAAAAAAGCTCTCAGGTGTTGGATAAATTGCAAGACCTGCATTGCTATGAATACCTTTTGGTTTGATTGTGTTCTGTGCTGTTGCTCATTTGCGCTTAATTAACCCGAACCCTCTTATAAAACCACACATGCACACTAGAGAGTCACTCAGCTTTTGTCAAATGTTCTTCATGCAAAGCACTTCTTTCCCTCAACGGGGGACTCGGGTCCAAAAGGTGGTTCGAGCTATTTGAAGGGTTGTTTCTAAGGACCGGGGGTGACAGAAGCGTGAGCACGTTTTGATAAGGTCAAAAGGTTGAAACTAACTTTAGACTGTCACAGGTCAGGCCGCTTCCAATTAGAAAACCTGTGACCTCTTAAATGAGAATTTTAATGAACCCGTGGTCAGATGGGAGAGAACGTGAGCAGAAATGGATTGAGACTTTTCTTATTTTAGCTTTTGATCTTTTTTTTTTCAGAAAAGAAGAATGTAATAGGATGATGGCGTGACCTATTTTATGAAAGCCACTTAAAGCTTCCATCTTTTGGGAACAAAGTCAAGTATTTTTAGCGTTACATTGGTTTTCTTAGGCAGTGAATCAGACCTCAGGTGAAACGTTTACCCGGTCCACACGTGTCATTTTGTTCTGTGTTGGGTTGAGCAACATCAGTGCTGAATAAAGAAAAATCTGCTCCCTCACTGGTTCTTCCTTTAATAACTTTCAGCTGGTTTTATAAGATTAATTAAATTAAAATACTATAGTGGAGTTAACACAGACACACACACACGACGATCTTCATTCAAAACGAACAATCGACATTATTCGTGCAAATATTACTGAAAATGAACTCACATGAGAAGATTGATTGAGTGTACTCATATTTAACTCTTGTCAAAAATGCATATGTATTCAAAAAGCCTTAAATAAAGTCCATAATATATACATATTTTAAGTAAATCATTTTAGAAAAATAAAGCTCAATAAGGCTGCATCCCTTTCCCAGTGGTTAATCTTTAGTTGTGCTCTTCAAAGTATAAATCCGCTAAATAACTTTCTGAAAATGGAGCACCACTTAAAATTCTTCACCTGTTTCCTGTTCCACAGCTAATGTTTTCAAAGTAGGATTATTCAAAGTGAGAGAAAAAAGTTTTTTGCCTCCCAGCACACAGCACAAGTGGGGAAAAGGAAAAACTGCCGTACAGGCCTACAGTCCCCTGTATGCAAAGCAGAGTGATCTTGAAACAGCTCAAGTTAATGTGGAGCAACGAACCGTCAATGGTCAGATGGAATTACATCGTCAAACCCGCCAAGTGAATGACAGCTCGTCTCAATAGCGGAGATTATAGGCGAGATGAGCCGCTGTTGTGGAAAGCAGCGTTCATTGCGAACAATATCCATCACTCCCCGGCCGCATCCCGCAATACATGGAAGTTTCTCTTCCATGTATTGCTTCCTCCTCTTCCCGTATTCCCCCTTTCTTCTGACCTTTATTTCCAATTGCCTGAGTCTACATTTAATGTAATCTGCATTTCCCATCCCATCACCCTCTCTCTGCAGGCGCAATCTCTGCATTATCGCCTACAGTACTTTGCTGCTCGGCTCAATGCTGAAACATTCCCAACGGAGTGTGGGCCGGAAGACTCTGAAGCTGGTCTGATTCATTCGGGCCAGAGCCTGATCAGGGCTTTGGCTCAAAGCTTCGGGCCCAAATCTGACCTGAAGCTGGCCCGAACCCAAAGCCGATGATTTAACGTCACTGCTTCCCGCCTCTCTCCGCGTCTCTCTCTCTCATTCTCATTCACAATGCCACCGACTCACAACCGTCCGCACAGAGATTTGGGTGTGTTATGTTATAGAGGCCTCAAGCAGAGGTGCAGCCTCAGCCCCAACCAATGCTGACTCGAGTGACATCACTCAAGACAAGTTTTCAGACTTCATAAAGCTCCCTCTGGAGCCACAAAAGGCTTTATGCAATGATCCATACGATTTTCAACAAATCAGACCCCATTATTTATGATCACAAACATGTTTTTTTTAGCATTTATTCTGCATAGATCTACAGTAAGTGTGCAGATATCTATTCTATCAGAAATAGTCGTTCTCAAACTTCCTCTCTACATAGCAGTTTGTCATCGTTAGTGGCGGAGTCTGTCGTTACAGTTCGGGATTCATTTAGATGTCTAAAGTGTTATTCCAAGGAATGCATTTGTGTTAGCAAGTGAACATTTTGTCTCAATGTCACGGATCAATAAGGAACACAAAGGCTCCGTACCGCCTGTAAAATACAACAACGAAGAACACGATTGAACGTGCGCGGTATCTCTCTCTGTGGGGTTGTGCGCAATAAAATACGTCTCAAAGAGTTTAAATACTGTGACGTTTTCATTCAGAAATTCATATCAGTGATCTGATCCAGCAGGATGAACAAAAGGCAGCAGCAGCAGCAGCAGCAGCAGCAGCACTCAATTACACAGTTCATCCCAGATTTGCGCTCCCATTCACTTCAGTGTCATATTCAATCTGGTGACTCCACGCTGAGGCCTGCACTATCGTCGGCGAGAGGCGTTAGTTTGGAAACAGACGACGCTTTTATGAGGCTTCAGATTGCACTTCTAAGGAGCAAAAACTTTTGAAGTTTTGTGTGTGATGACACACATTACCTTACATGTTAAGAAGCTGTGTGCTCATGGAGACTGTTAGCATGTACAGTCACAGAAGTATGCAGGACTGTATTCACGTCTTCCCCTGAAGAGATACCTCGTTACCACCGCCTCTGTCTTTTGTGGCTTCGTGAATGGCTGCACATTTCTTTCCTTTGCGTGAATGTGCATATTCCATCCTCAGCCCCCCCTTGCCTTCCGTTCCATCTTCCGTCCTGCTCTCGACTCTTTCTCTCGCTTTGTAAGAAGGCTGGCCTCGGCAAGCGGGCCCCCGAGGCGAGTCCCAAGCACTAGAGTGTGGACCGAGTGCCAGGATGAACATGAGACACAGGGCGAGAGCGTGAGTTGATGTGCACGCCCCTCTCGGAGCGCTTGTCTTTGTGTGTGAGCGGCCGAGAGTGTGCCTCTGCTGCTGTGACTGTTTGGGGTTTTTTCTGCTGCAAGGTCAATGGAGCTCCATCCTCCACCCCCACCCATCCCCATCCCACCTCCTCAATCCCTCTCTTTTACTGCGGGAGTTGCTGCCAGTGACAAGAGAGTGTCAGCTGCTGCTGCTGCTGACCGGGCATCACTGCCGGGGTTAAGGATACAGGGCAGCACACACACACACACACATACTGGCATAAATTGGCACCCGCGCGCACACTAGTTCGTGCGGCCCAGCGCTGCTCGCTGGAGCGAATGCAGATTCTAATGCATGTATACGCACACCACGTCGCGTTGCAGCGCTGAGGAACAGGGTATTGCCGAGCGCTCGAGTTGATGTGCGGATCTCGCAGACTCTCATACGCATCGTTATCCAACTGTGAGGGCACTCCGTCTATATTCAGACAGTGCTACACAACCACCAAGCGCAGTGCAGTCATGCCATGTATCAATATACAAACCACTTGTGTAATCCCGCACAGAATTAGATGGATGAATAATCGAATAGAGGAGTGTCTAATTGCAAGTAGCAGCAGAAGTGGGACTCATAGTTATGATATAAAGTGGGTGACTTTTGACGTTTGGTGACTCAAGGTCAAACTTCTCTCCTTAAGAAGAAAGAAATCTGCTAACTATGTAGGCTAACGCCCCCCAGATACTCTGTGTCCGATGAATTTAACCAACTTCAAACTGTGACTTTAACAACTCCCTCCCCTCCTCGCCCCCCACCCTCTCCGCTTTCCTCTCACATCGCAGACGTGGCCCAGAATACAAATTGTGTTTTCCTTTCTTTATTTGGGTGGCCCATAATGCTGTGGGCCAGGAGAGAATGGGAGACGGGGAGTGTATGCGTATCCCAAGAAAAGGGAGGTCGACAATGAGGCGGGAAAGCTGCTCGACAGACAAAAAGACGAGAAGACAAAGAGAGGTAGAAATAGAGACACGCCGAGAGGGAGAGAAGATATAGAGATGAATGGAAGGTACGGGAACAGGGTGAAAAGACACAAAGACAAAAGGTAACATGATGACAAAGGAGGCTGTACTTGAGATGTGTTTGATAAAGGACAGCCTCTTGGATAGTCTTCAAAGATGAGGCTCATTGTTTGTTCCGAGCAACGATGATACAAAGTGTAATGGTAAAAAATATGCTTATGTGCGTATAACCTTTAAACAAACAATGTAATCAGCTAGGCCCGTATAACAGTGTAAAGACAATGTTTGTGTGCTTTCGTGCACCTAACATGAATCGCCATGACCTGTCCTTTGTAAGACACATGACTCATCAGAAACATAAAAGTTTGCAGGAGGTAAAAATGGAACCAGCGCCTTGTAGAAACAACACCTCGGTAAAACAGGAAATAACACCTTTGAGATGGAAGGAACCTAGATGCAGCGAAACGCGCTGGACATGGTCTCTAAGTGTATAAATACTCTGTATGTGTAACTGTTCTTTGAAGTCACTTCCACAGACTCTGCAATACGTATCTGTGAAACTGTTCTCCGCTTGCAAGCAAATAAATTGACTCTTACTACTTTGAGCATTCATCAGACTCTGTTTATTTAACCAACTCTTATCCCGCATCTGCATAGAAATATTCCACAACAAAAGTCTCCCCAATACTGGCCGAAAGCTGCATAATGCTGCAGAGTGGGGAGTTGATTCTCAGGGGGGGCCCTTTCACGTTACACAGCGAGTCCTTTGATTCCATGATCAGATCAAACATATCGATTGATGGAGCTTTGAGTTTTCCCAGTTAGATAATACAACACATCGGGTACCGCCTGATTAAATGAGTCTGCTTTGCACGGGGTATATCAGATGTGGCTCGTGGTGTAAAACAAAAGGGCAACGAGAAACAGTGTCCTGGGACAAATACAAACTTAAGAAAGAGAATCAAACTACTTATTTTTTCCCTTCGGTAGTTTTTAAAGCACAGATCAGACATTCAAAAGCTCTTCGGTCTGGCTTCCTAAAATTACATTCCCATACAACGAGGGAAATATATTTTTTTATCCCGACGTATCAGAAATACCTTTCTCATCAAAGTCTGTTTAAGTCCACGGAGGGAGGAGAGGAGGCGTAGATGGAAAGGTCAAACAGACATGAGACTTTCACCCACGAGACCGCTGCTCGTGCAAGTGGCTCAACAGGAGTCCCACCATAGCTGCCTACGACACAGGTTTAGATTTAGAGTTTGGGGTCAGATTTCACCCCGGATAGCTTAACGGATGCACTATATGTCTATATTAGTATGTTAAAGGTGTTTATTCAGACAGACGGTCTGTAGGTTTACAGAATGGACAGATATCTGACAGGGACAAAAGAAGAACAGGTGATGAGTCCCAACAAATGAAGAAGACTCTTAGAAACATTGCAGCTCAGTCACGCTGTAGCAGCCCCTCATTCTTTGGTACTTGTTGTCATTTCCCTTTTTCCCAATTAATTTGAGCTGAACGTCACAATTCCCCTGAGTTGATTGGAGGGTTATTCAGATCACCTGTTGAGCAGAGTGTGATTACTGGCTCCTAATTAAGTATTGAGAGCAGCTTGGTGCGTTTTAGACTCTTGGCCAATCAGAGTGTGACGACGCTCTTTCTTGAGGGCTTAAGAGAGGTGGAGAATTAAACACCCAGGTCATTCTGGTGCTTCCTCGACTTAATGCGGACCTTTTTTTTTTATTTTTTTAAAGCAGATTCAGCCAGGACCTCAGATCCTCAGGTTCCCCTGAGCAAGGCCAGTTCCAGGCATGGCATTGCCCCCACAAATGTTCTGCCTGCCCCACCAACTCCAAGGAGTATACTGTACGCTTTACAAAGCCTGCTCAAAACTACATTAAAGCATGATAAGTACTTCAATTTAATTGAAGTTGGCAAGAGACTGTTTGAAAGGGTCAAACTCGAAGCAGCAGAGGCCGAGATATCAGTTGCTGTGCTGTAGAATGGGTGAAGCTCCAGCAACACTGATTTCCCATAATGCCACTCAATAACTTTTTCATTACTACCACCCTGCCACCTAAATGCCCCTTATTTTTTAAATAACCCAGTTGAAACTTTGGAAAGCTTTCTCCAGAGCCACAGAAAACGTGACCTCCGGTGGTTTTCCCTGGCTGAGTAGTACTCCTGGTGATGAGTGAATTGAACTCCATGCAAATGTGTCTTTCAGTGACCTAATAGAGAACTCAAACTGAACTTGAAGGTAACCCCTGTGTAGCTCTGCAGGATGTAGAGGCATCAGTGGGGCATAGTGAGTGTCCTTCTGCACGAACAAGCATCCGCCTCAAGTGCCGCTGAGCAGCACACCAAAAGGGTCCGTTTTCATCCCGAACAAGGACGAGACCTGGGATATTCCCACCGTTACTCTTCACCAGGCGAGGTAGTCCCGTGGCCATCACAGGCGGCAGTGAGTCAGACCTCAGAGTTTGTCAACAGAACAGACAAGGCTGTCTGCCACTCACCACGTATGACCCCCCCGCTCCGTCTGCTCGATGGAAGGGTTAACACTGTCAACGCTTCACGCAGGCTTTTCTGTAGCGTGGGGCGGCTGGCAGAGAGCAACATCACTACATTAGAGAAAACAAAGCGGGTGCAGGGAGAGGAGGAGGAGGAGGGAGGGGAGGATTGGCACCAAAAGGCCAGGGGTGTTTTGTTTGTGTGGTTGTGGACGCCTGTGTTTCATATTGTGTGTGTGTGTGTAGACCAGTGAATGTTTAAAGAAGGAGACATTGGACGCTCCCTATTTTCTCAGGGCTCAAACACTTTTTGTGTTGTATTGTCCTAAGTGTCACAGCAACACACACACACACACACACACACACGATCAATGTCTGTCTAGTTTGATTTAGTCTCTTCCCTAAACAAAGCACAGCGCAACTGGACTCCATCACTTTAAAGCAGCCAAAGAGAGAATATGCCCTTACATCACACTGCTGTGAGCCAGCCAGGCATGACGAAGACTGCAGCATTTTCAGCCAGGGTAGACACAAACTCACACAAACACACACACACTATGGCCCCGCCACTCTTTTCAGAAACTACAGTAAACACCCCCTCTATAATGCCACACCTTCCGTGACAAAGATTCTCATCTCGTAGAGCGTAAATTGGTGAGGAAATAGGTAAAAGCGTGAATGTCTTCTGGTGAAGGTTAAATTTACGCTTTGGTTTTTCTTTTTTTTTACATTGCATGAATCCCTCAGTGTCAAAGAAAAATCCTACATTTTGATGATAAGATATGTTGAAATGAACTTTGTATGTATGGCAGTGCTTTGACTCTTCCCGTCAGTAACTCGTCCGGTTGTGAAGTGTGTTTTTAAATGTGTGCACTTGTGCAGCACCTGCTCTGTAAGGGTGCATGCATGTGGGTGGATTGAGGTGTGTGTGTGTGTGTGTGTGTGTGTGTGTGTGTATTATGGCAGCACCCTGGTCTTCAGGCTCTCTGTCTCGCAATGCTGACGAATAAAACAAGAGAACAAATAAACGATGAGGCGGCGCAGGGAAGAGCGTGCGGGACGCTCACACAGATCACCGAGAAGTTAGAAACGGAGAAGTCAAAGTCAAGGGCGTGTGTATCATTCAAATTCTGTCGGGAAAACATCACATCCTGCTCTCAGTGGGCTCATATTCGGTTCAATGTTCAAAATGGGAAACCAAATGCAAGGTTAATGACTTGATGTTGTTTAGTGGTATCCCCCCGGGTCAGAGTGGGTTTCCTTCCACAGTCCAAAAATGGACTCTCAGCCTGTCCGGGATCATTTGCCTCTCGCCCGATGCATGCTGGGATTGGCTCCAGCCCCCCCTGCGACCCTGAAAGGACTGAAGCGAGTACAAAAGATGGATGAAACCCAACTCTGTAAAAAACTGTTTAATGATCTACATACCCTTTGAGAATTTGCAGAGACTCACCCTCAGCAGCATATCTTTTCCAACAACTGCAACATGCAAATAGGCAAATAAAAACAGGTTCAAAATGTAATGACTTCTATTATTAAAACATTTGTAGGGGAGGAGATGAGGTCGTGGTGTACTATTCCCTAGAACGTTCTCAACCTTGTCAACTTCACACACACAGTACGCCCTCAACTTGTTCTCTTTTCTGCTTGGTGGAGCAAGAGAAGAGCCCATCTCTCTCGTTGTTCACCCTAAAGTAAAAGGCCAGTGCAAGTGTATGCTACGACACAAACAGAGCTTCCTTGCACTGCTAGTTAAGTACAATCTTCTCTTGAATACCAAATAACTTGATGCAATAACAGCTTGTATACTTGACACAGGCTGTTGTGAGTACAAATGTTTTGTAGCAGCAGTGTTGACTGGTTAATTAGACATTTAATTCATCATGTCCGCATTGTTTTGCTGCATTTCAAACCCTTTTATCTACTTTGCCTGATGGAGCTTACCAACAATGGAGCTATTTCCATTTGTGTTGATGAATGCAGAAACTGCATAAATCTGTCCCTCAAATCTGTCCCTCACTACGAAAAGTAATTAATTCAGAAATTCTCCCCGGCTGTTGCAAATGTCTTGCTGATTTCTACCATGAACGATGACTTCCATTCACAAACTCCCATCGAGATACAATGACTCTTCTGTCTCTCCCAACAAGTTAGAATAGACATTTCTACACCTCATTGAGCCTCGAGGCAAAATTATGATAGCGCAGTCTTGAAAACTATTGATATAGCCTATTTAATCGGCTGGATGAATTAATCCATTTGGAATGAGAGTGGAAAGAGAGAGGAGAGGAGAGAGTAATGGTCTGGACTATAGACCCTGTGGATGAGGAGATGGCGTGGAAGACACATTTGTCCCACGGAGACTCAGACCTCAAAAGGACTGGACCACGCTTATTGACACACTAAATATATATAGTTATATATTATATAAGCCCATGTATTAGTCACAGTGTGACAACACCAGTATCTGAATCAGGCATTAAAGCAAAAGGCTGACTGGCAAAACATAACAGATAGATTTCCTGGAAAGAGAAGAAAGAAAAAAGGAGAAATGATGGTTACTGCAATGATGGAGCCACTGGCTGCTCACTGTGTGTGTGTGTGTGTGTGTGTGTGTGTGTGTGTGTGTGTGTGTGTGTGTGTGTGTGTGTGTGTGTGTGTGTGTGTGTGCCACATCCTGCTCCTCCTGTGGTCATCATTCAATGCACCACACCTGGAGCACAAGAGCCCCTCTGCTGCGGGCAAATGATCCTGCCAGACGAGTGGAGGGACACAGGAATGGAAGGAGAGAGATAAACAAGGGGGAGGGGGAGGGAAAATCAAGGATTTAAGGGTGAGAGAGTGGGGGATGCACAATGTGCCAGGGGAGGAGGAGGATGCGACCACATAGATGTGTGTTGGTAAGAGACAAATAAAAGTGTAGGGGAGATAGAAAGGTGTGTGAGAGTGAGAGTGAGGCAACGAGATAGATGGCCGTGTTAATTCGGGTTGCAGGGACACATTGTCTCGGCAGCTTCAAGAGGATGGAGAGGAGCCACACAGACAAATGAGGGGAAATGAAATAAATAAAAGAAAGAAAACCAACTACGCAAAAACCAAGAATGGAGGAGAAGAGGAGAGCACACTGAAATTGAAATAAGATACAAAAGAGACAATAGAGAGAACAGGAGGTAGGAAAGCATCGTAGTGTTGCTCGTCAGAGTTTAGCTCTGCTGTCCAATCTGGCTCCAGTCCCAATTTGATTTCAGAGCTCTACTTTGGAGCTATACTCTATCATCACTCTGGCTTTAAATGAATAAAAGTAAGCTCCAAGGACACCTCCCCCTCCCCCCTCCCCCACTCACAAACTCACTCACCCTAAATAAGCATCTTTTAAAATGTGAAGCTGGCAGAGACAGGCTGCCGCAGTGTGTAATTACTCTGTAATACGCAACCCATGAAAAGACTTTTGTTGAAAGTTTTTCCTCAGGTTGGTTCTTTTGCTTTGGCGTGAAATGGAAACGAATGAAGTGTGAGATACAAGGTTAAAGTAAAATTCTGTTTTAAAAGAGCACATTTTTTACCAAATTCTCTTAACTGCGCAAGTAAAGTGCTTGTTCCAACCTGATGAATGTCACCTGTTCATGAGGACGCGTGCATCAGCCCGGATAATTCTCCAATGAGCCCTTCATATGCACACGAGGAGAAGTCACGGAGTCCGTGTTTCTACAGGAGCCCACAACAGCCAAGCCAAACACTGGTTCAAGTGAGAGACTTTTGCAATTTGATGTTACCTGAAGGCCACCGTAGTTCTCCAGCACGCTTGGGAAACTGCGGAGTGCAAGCCGCTGCCTGACTTCCGTTGCTCTTTAAGTAGCGTTGTAATGATAAGGATGGCTTCTGAGCCAGGCAAAGGCTTTTTCACTGTTTTGCACTCAGTGGCTCAAGTTACCGCAGTCTTGTAAAGGGAGGAGTGAGCAGAGGGGTGTACAGTTTGTTCAACCACACCAATTTGTGACCCAATCTTCACCAGACTCCCTTTAAACGCTGAATGAAACTGAAAGATGGCAGCACTCAGCTGAGAGACAGATGTTTCACCCAGAAGGACGGAAAGAAAGAACGCATTCTTGTGGCCTGGAATCAGATGTTACCGTGACGAGAAAAGAAGAGAGGAGAAGACACGGGATGGAAGAAAAACAGCCGATAAGAGTAAACCTATGTTTATTGTGCATGTGCGTTTCCGCTCGGAAAGTGACACCACGTCCAAAACGGACACTGCATGGGTACCTAAGAACGTCAGTCATAGTTTGAACTATAGGACCATGGATGGATTATTGAACAGGCCTACTGGGTACAGGCCCAGGGGCCCTAAGTTTAACTGGCCACCCTGGCCTTCACCTCCAAAATGTCAAAGACATACGCTCCAACAAGGAAGAGATTCAAAATGACCACAAAGTAACACCAAACGACAACAAAGAGACACAAAAGGACCATAAAGAGACCAAAACAACTACAAAGAAATGCAAAAATGTAAATGTAAAGAGGCAAAAAAACACAAAGACATACAAAGAGACACGAAGCAACTACAAAGAGACACGAAGCAACTACAAAGAGACACACAGCAACTACAAAGAGACTCAAAATTGACTAAGGAGACACAAAGAGTCGGTATTCGTCGTGTTGGGAGTGAGAATGTGTTGTTAATCTATCCAGTAGCTGTTGAGACATTTAAGTCCGGCCCAAAGTGGTACACCGGTCAACTGACCGTCCCCGCCATCAATAGTTTGGCCCCTCATCCGTCTCATCACAGCAGTTGAATCACACTCTCCACTGGATGGGGGGGACGTCAATCCTGTTGGAGTCCCTCCTTCAGCCCACCTTTCCCCTCTCAGCTATCCGTCTCATCTCTACAGTCTCCTTGCATGCCTCTCCTAATTACTCCCCCCCGTCCGTCTCCTTATCTCCCCCCACCTCCCCGCGCTCGCCAACTCACCTGCCTCGTCTGTCGCCTCTGATTCCATGTCAGCAGCATTTATTGACAGGCCCGGTTCAACAACTACTACAACCGAGAAATCCTCTGTGTGTGCGGCGGGTGTGTGTGTGTGAGTGTGTGTGATGTGATTTGAGAGAGGGTGACCTGATGCGTGTGTGTGTGTGTGTGTGTCCCGACTCCTGGCAGGTGTTGTTAATGTTGCGAAGCACGCAGGGGGAGACACACAAACCGCTGTTGAACGAATGATAAACCAAAGCCCAGCGAGGGGACTGGAGGAAATCACTCAAACACACCTTCTGCTCCTTCTCTTTCTGCCATTCACTCCCTTTACTCTCTCTCTCTCTCTCTCTCTCTCTCTCTCTCTCTCTCTCTCTCTCTCTCTCTCTCTCTCTCTCTTTCACGCATCATCTCATTGCGTCTACCTTCCCTCCATGTCTTTATGTTCTGCGAGTTGACAGAAGTAAAGAGTTAAGAATCTTTGGAATACTGTGCAGTATGTAGGAAGCACTGTAACCCCTGCAGCTGTATGTGTGCTGCATCTAAACACACACACACACACACTGACATGCTGACACGCGGTAGTGAGGCGTTTAGGTTTTTGACGCAGGCCGCTGAGCGCTGGCTCCCGTGGGTGCGGCAGCTACCCTTCAGGTGGCAACAGCAAAGGTCAAAGTATTGATCATTATTCATTCTCACGAGCTCTGTGAGTTAGTGAACAAATAGTTTTGTTTTTCTCCCCGCTTACAAACACACACATACACACATTCCTCCCCCTATAGGGGAAGGACCGTGGTGTGATGTTACGGAGCTCTGCTGACTGAGAAACACTCCTACGTTATCGTTGCACTTTGGGCTATACAGTGATGGACTCCAATAACGATAATGTTCAGCCTACACATGAAATATGCACAAACAAATCCCACTCACATGAGTATGTTCATACATACATGCCTACACATGAACACTCAAACCCTATATGATGTACATTATGTAATGCTTCCCCGAGTTCCTGGATGGTTACTTTGTTTGTGGCTGTTTTTATTTGTGTCTACTGCTGTGATATTGCAGCTTGCAGGTCAGAGAGGTTAATGCAAAAGTATAATAGGTGTGTGTGTGTGTGTGTGTGAGTGTGTGTGTGTGTGTGTGTGTTTGGAGGAGGGAACAAGCCAGCAGCAGATAAAGTCGTGTTTGGAGGAGGCTGTTTGATCCAAAGCAAGCTCAGCATTGGAGCATGAGAAGAGAAGCTGAACATGCAGTTGAACCCTGAGGTTGTTGATGATTTTTCAGAGAGAAGGTCAAGCAGTTTTCTCTCCTCTTTTCTTCTTCTTCTTCTTCTACTAAATTAAATTAGATAAGTAGTTACATTTCTATCAAAACATACGCCATTGGATAAATATTTAACGTGTCCACTGGCCGACTTGTTCCTTGGGGATTTTAAAACTTTCCATTAGCTGTAAAACATCAGTGGCATCAACACTAACCACTTAGTGTGGCGACCAAAACTCTGGAGCCACCGTAATAACTGAGCCTGAAGTTAACTTATTCGTGAACTAATATTAAATAAAATCCAAGATGATGCAGGTGAGTGGTGATGTATTTCTGCAGGTGGAACAACGAGAAAAAAGCCATTCTTCGAAATATTTATTACGTCTGTTTCCCGAGAAGTCATGAACGACGCAGTTTGTTCAAAGGGTTGGAGACACTCCACCCGAACTGCTCGATTACAACGCCACTCTGCTTCTATCTCCTCCATAAAACACACCGCAGCTAGTTGTGGATGAACTCATTCTAATCTAGGAATTAAAATGAAACCAATTTCTTATTTCGCGGACTATAAAATGAAACACCGTGTGGCGTTTTCTCGCTACACTAAGATAAGAAGACTTTGCATTCCTGGGCTGCACAGTTATAACAAAAATCCATCATTTGCGTGACTTCATTAAAACCGTCTTTAATGTTGCTGCTGCTGCTGTATTCAACGACAGCACCAATGACTCAGCGTGCAGGTCGGGTGGACGCCCTCTGAGCCGATCTAATCGGATCATACTGTGGTTGTAGGTGTGCACTTAATAGGTCCAACAAGTCAAGCCGCGATGGGACATTAGCAGCGGGCGGATCGATGCACATGTGCCAGTGCATTAACTCGACTTAATCATCGTGTCTCTCAAGGGTCAAATCCAACCTCTTCACTCCCTGTAACACACGGGTACACGTATAGGTCTATGCATAGCTAACACTAATGCAGTCATTGTTGTACTGCTCAGTTTTACAGGCGTTGAATTAACGTTATGTTCATTTTCTAGGTGAGAGTTTGTGGTGCAGTTGAATTGCAATGTCATCCCATTCATATCTATGACAGGCTTCTCCTCTTTGTGTCATAGTTAGCAGTGTTCTCTAGCTCCTGTTGGCTGGAGCGACCAAAAAGACAAGTTTTATTTGTTTTTTTTGCTCGAGCTAACAGAAACTAACTGCCTAAACGTTGTAATATTAATAATAACCACTTTATTTATATAGCACCTTTAAAAACAGAGTTTACAAAGTGCTTTGACAGACAAAGCAGCCAAAGCAAGGCAATAAAACAACAGAAAGCTCAACAGTATTATGGTATGGTAGTAATATGAACCAAGACAGGAAGAGCACCGGGCTTCGAAGTAACATTTCATTTTCGTTCTGAGCAAACATTGGAATCTAACATCTTCTGGGTCCGTCATGTGAAGGCATATTGGGCCCAAAATGATTTTTTCCCATAGACTTGCATTGGGAAAGAGTCGTCTGTAAATTAGAACCAACTTCCAAATAGGAACACTTAAATAGCCCTTATCTAAACCATTAGGTCCTACAAGTTGTAACCATGAATAGCCAAATCCAGAGTGGTCATCTATTAAATGTAAATGAGCCAGAGAACGAGGACATTAACAGAAACACACACATGTGTTGAAGAAGCGCCTTATGGACGTGAATAAATGAGCTCAGAATAATCTGAAGACACACGCACAAAACACACACACACACACACACACACACACACACACATAACCCTCATTTAATGTTCACTGATGGCTTTAATCTGCTGTTTAACTGATTGATGGATATAATGATAGAGGACCCTTCTCTCTGTCTCGCTACTGGCAGAGTGTTGTCCGGGAGAATCCTTCACTCGAGCGAGTCCTTGACTTAAATTAGATTTCAACTGCAATGCGGCTGGCTGTCACAGCACACGGTTAGCCAGTTAGCATAATGTGTGTTAATGGCCCATCCACTTAGGAATGACTCTTAAACCTATTCTGGCCATAAAAGAGCAAATAAAGTCAGACGTCTGCAGGATGAGAGAGCAGAGCAGGTGCTGTTTTCGAACGCCGGTCTTGTTATCGCGCCCTAATGTTTTTATAATGTGCAGCATTTAGCAGTGTTGACACAGAGTCGCCCTTGGATTAACCAAAGGAACGCGTAAACATCAGGCCGTCTGTGACAGACAGACGCCGTTGCTTTTTATCATAGTGTGCAGATGTGGCCACGTGCCGCTGGTGTGATTCAAGCGTGAGAGGATTTAAGGGTGGAATAATCTTAAGAGATTTTCCCTTTTTTCATTGCCTGACACTAGCTATTTGTTGGAATTCAATATACTTTACTGCTCACATCCCACACATACCATGGCAACAATATTTCCCTGTGCACACCGAACTTCAAGGTCAAACGCTCTCGTTCATTTTTAGAATAAATGCGTGTGTAGCTTGCGTGTGGTTCTATGGTATATGTGCATATTTGCATACTTGCACGTATATGTTGTGTAGGTGTTTACAACTGAGAGAAGGAGGGGAGTTCAGTGCTGCATGTATGCAGAGTTTGTCAGTGTGTGTTGCATGTGCGCGTTCCTTCCCCCCATCGGCTATCTTTCTTTAGCTGCTGTAAAGCTCCATGCCGGACAGTTGCTTGTAAACATGAAGGAAACAAACATAAAATCTGTGACTATGCTACATTTACTGCCATTTAGATCAATTCACATGTGAAAACAGATCAATGTTATCCTCCGGTTACATATTGGATGATGGGCTGAACCATAACTCAAACACTAAAGCCACAATACGTGACTTCTGTACAGCTCTCTCACATCGACTCAACAGAATTTACATTGTCTTTGCACAACGGACATTAGCCTATTTAGTAAATGTGATCTGAATTATGAAAATCAATCAATTATTTCCACAGTTAAAGGTATACTATGCAGGATTTTCCGAAAAAAAAACAAACAAAGTATAAAGTCATCCCTCTTAATCATCACTTATGACCCACTAGAAATGCCCTCTGCCTGTATTTTCTTCTTTTCTTCTTCTTTTGCTTTTTGGGACATTTCTGGGCATCTGCCTTTTTGAGACCGAGTCAGTAAGTTCATGTATCCAAGACAAAAATGGCGGACACGGCGCCGAATAAAATGCAAATATTGTGAGGTGAAACGCCAAGCAGAAACTAAGTTGGCTCCAAAATGAGATCGCTGCCGTATGTGATGCTGCAGGTGGTACACGGGGCTGTGTTCTGGTCTAACAGTATAAGCAACAATTGCTGCATGGTATGCCTTTAAATTCTAGGTTTGAAAAATGTCCGCCGATAAACTCCTTTCACTTTTATCTCTCAAATCTCATCGTATCTTTCAGAAGCATTTCCTCCCTTTAGAGGCACAAATATAGCCATTTATGTAGTGAAGACGTTGAAGGAATGTATTAAGTGTATTATCATATTGATATTTATCATCAACATCAATTCATCCAATGCTATATATAACCCAACCTTAACTCTAACGTTATGTATTACTTTGGTGGAAAACTTGACTTTTCTGAAACTTGGTTAAAAAGTTGAGTGTATCTCTTCTCCTCTCTTTGAATATACTCATCAACTCTCATCACAAGGTGCTGGAGCCTCATATTGCTTCTGAAGTCAGTCTCAACTATTCTCTGACACCTGTTGTCGGGGTTCACACTGTTCTGATAGCCAAGGCCGGCACCAGATACTGTGTGAATAACACAATCCCCCCCCCTCCTCCCCATTTCTCATCTCGATCCTGCACTTCACAGGCTGCAGCAGCTCCCCTCACCATTCCTGGTGTGTGTGCGTGTTTGTCCATGTGTATGTGTCGGCACGTTTGGATGGTGATTTCTAGATTTATTCATGTCATCATGACTGTGTTTTTCAGCTCATTATCTTTTTTTTTTGCTCTTGTTTTGGATAACCGCCATCACTAGGTTGACATTGGTGGTTCTGAGTGAAATGTGTTGACAACTATTCGATAGATTGCCGTGGAATTTGGTACACACGTTCATATCGCCCTCTGTATGAAATCTTCAGGTCAGACATTTTAATCTGGGGTTTATGACAAAACACCTGCAAACCAATCACATGCCCATTATAGTCTCTGTTGTACTAATCAGCATACTAACGGCCTCGCAAACATTATGCCTGCTATGGCAAAGAAATAGCATTTAGCTCAAGGTGCTAGCCTCACAGGGCCGCTAATGGCTGTAGACATGCTTATTAAAGATTTCCACCTGAATGGACATGATTGAGCTTGCATATTAAATTGAAGACCTATTTAAATGATTGGATCTGACTTTTCGCCTTAGAGTGTAACATGTATGTACCAGTGTCACCACATCGCTAGAACTCAACAGCACATTAAGACAGATGGTAAAATGTATAAAACATGAGCCAATATAAGTTGTAAAACAAGTCTCTTTAATGGGAAGCTCTCCATCTTCTAGTGATGTTAATATTCATTATTACGTGTGCAGTCCGCAGACTCGGCCTGCTAATCCAGCATCGCATCAATGATCACAGCGGAGATGAAGTGATGATGGGGATGAAGATTGAAGTGATAAAAGGTGCTGTTGATGGCTTTGATAGAGATCTCATCATCCAGAGAAACGGACAGACGCAAAGAAAGATGCCTGACACTCTTCTGTCACAATGCTCATACGTCTTCCTCCCTAAACCACTTTCGACAAATCTTCTCTCCCTCTGTGCAGCCTTTTGCCCCCTCTTTTCCCATCTTCTCTCTTTCCATGCGTCACTCCTCTGTGTGTATACGGACAGGTCAATCCGTCTTCCTGTCCTCCGAGTCTCTTGGTGTCTTCGTACATCTGATATCTGCCGGCTCTGCAGCGAGGACGGCCTCTTTTGCATCTAAAGGATGTGATTATACGGTGTAAGAGGGTGGGGGGGGGGGGGGGTATCTGTCGAGATGCCCTAATCTTTATGCAGAAAGAACAATGTTCAAGCAGGTGGATCCTGCTGCACGAGCATCCGGCAAACATACACACATTGGACACACTTACACAGAAACAGACAGCAGACGAGATTGGATTGGATTTCCTATTAACAGGAAACTCATTCCTCTCCTCTCCCGTCTCATTCTCATTCTTGCTGTCAAGTATCGGGTCACCCCCCTATCTATCTACCCATCCATCCATCCTCCTTGCTCAGCATTTGTCATCTTATTCACTTTTCTCTGCCTTTCTTATTCCACTCAATTTCTTTTCAATCTGCACCCTTTTCAGAGTGAGCGAGACAGATGGAGAAATAACTGCTGGGACAGAGCAGTATAATAGTGCTCGTGGAGGACGGAGATGATGCCATAGAACAGCTCTTTTCTCTCTGTGTCGCTCTCACAAACACGTGACTGTGAGTCATGATACATTTTGGAAAAAGTGTGCCTTCATGTATTGAACCTTCACGTATACCTTGAGTTTTTTTATGGATTTTATGGTCCTTGTAATGGCTGACACGACACATAGAGTTGATTTGTTGATTGGCATACTGAAGCATCCCAAAATGGCCCATGACATTATTTACCTACAAGCATCATCAAATCAAAATTATTTTTGCTTCAGAAGTAGTTTGCTGTTGTTGCGGGTGAGATGCACTTATGCTGAAGTCAGACTCTACGTCAGCATTTGTTCCAGGCAATCGTTTTCTTTTATCATGTCCTCCTCCCTCCAGCATGTCTGCGTCTATGAAACCTGTCACTTTGCACAAGCTTCGGCATTCTGAACTAAATAAATCAAACAGACTGACTTTCTCTGAATGCAAACCGCTTGTTAGAAAGATGCCGACTTTGTTCTAAAAGCATCATTTGATCAGATGTTAGACAAAGAAAGCCTTCCTGCTGTGTGGAGACAACCTGCTCAGTGTTGAGGACAAGTGAAGTCAAAGACCCGCAACATCAGTTCCCATTATTTGCTATTTGGGCATTTAGCACATGTTGTTATCCAGTGACTCTGGTCCAGTTCCCTCACTAATGTGTGTGTGTGTGTGTGTGTGTGTGTGTGTGTGTGTGTGTATAGCAACCAAACACAAGGTGTGGAGAAAATGTAGTCTACTACTGAGTTAGACGACTATTTGTTGAGCTTGTTTTAGTAATTCTGTTCAGGATTCTGAAAAAAAAGATCTTTGATGCGACAATCTATTCCTTAAGATAATTAACCTTAATTCTTATGATGCATTAACATGATTGTCAAAGATAACTCCAATAATAGCAGAATATAGAATGGAGGAAATATAATTGAGCATCATCTGCATAGCAGGACAGTGGCTCGTAAAACCTACAAGAATATCATCTACAAAGATGGAACTAGACAGATGACAACAACATGGTAGGATGATTCTTGAGACGTTATGTCAAGGGCCCTGGTTTATATTGAGAACAGGGGTAAGCAAGGATTTGAACCCCTCATGGAGAGCATATGTAGTAAAGAAAGACACACATTCTACAAAACGTGGTTGCTCTGATTGTAAAAGACCCATGACATAAACGCACATGTCATTTTCTATCCTCAGAGGGGTTTTTTTTCTCTCTAAAGCAAACATATAAAAGTTCACTTTTGTCAACTTCTGGAAGACGACCACAACGCCGCCGCATGTACAAAGGGAATATGACCCCATTGCAGGGCGAGCAAATGAAACGCACCGTTACCTTGAATAAAATATGAGTTACTTATAGGTCTCTGGGTTTGTTAGCAACATTTGAGATAATGTAAGTACACAACTCAACAAATACACAACTTAGGTCTAGTTGTTTTTACACATTGTAATGAAATAAAAAAAGAGTGTGCAGAAATTAGATAGCTGGAATCACACTCCTCTCTCCGTCTCTTGATGCTACCCTCAAAGTAGCTTCCCAATGTGTCTGCATTATGTTGGCTTACCTGGACTCAGGTTCAAAAGCATCTCTCCCTCTCTCTCACTCGCTCCCTTTCTCTCTCTCTCCTGTCTACCTTTTCTTATTCCCATCACTTGTTCTCTCATCTTCTCCTCCCGGGACTTTGCTTTATCCTAGTTGATCCAGAGAATACCTCTCCTTTCTTCAAAGTTACAGAATGTAATATGAATGTAATCTGACGTGTTACTCAAAACCTGAGCATGAAAAGGTGAGACCAGACCTTTGTTTACCATGTAAAGTATTTTGGGATAGTCTAATCATCTGAAGCAGTGGGACAACTGTTCTGATGCTCTTTTGTGTTTTGTGAGAATAGTGAACCCCCCCCCCCCCTGATGGTTTTCTTAGTCAGGCCATAGCTGTGCGGGCTTTGGGTGAGATAAAGCCTTACCCATGATGTGAATTTCTCTTCCTTATTTTCTGTCATTTGGCTTTCTCTCTCTTCCCTGCCCTCCATCCCGTCCATGCGTCATCTAACACCGGCATTCCCCGGTGAGAGCCATTGTCAACCTCTCGCCCTCTGCCACTTCACTGGTCTCAACCCTCCCTTTTTACTTCTCTCTTTTTGCTCCGTCTGCATTTCCCTTTGACTTTCTCCCTTGCCTTCCCTCTTTTCATTCCTCCTCTTTCATCATCTACTTCTATCTCCCTGCCGGCTTCACTTGTCAGTACACACCTTTCTCCTTTCATTCCCCCCCTTCCTCCTGTCCCCCCCTACTGATCCCAGAGAGAGCTGCAACACGCACCCTCGTGGGATCAAGGCGACCCCCTCCCATACATTTAAAGGGGTCTAGCAGCAACTTGATATATAGCAATAGAAAGAGCCGAGAGAAAAAGCTGCACCAAAAGTAAGTACGAGATGAAAGAGAGAGGGCATCTAATGGTTAAAAAGATTTAGGACTTTGAGGGGAAGGTTTGTGAATTGGATTGGGAGTGATGTCCCTGCACAGTTGTGCCAAAGGGAATACAGAGCAGAGGACAGAAAGAGACCGAGAAAGAGAAAGAGAGAGTAAATGGCAAGTTTCATAGAGCTGTGCAGATCGACCCATGCGATTGTTTTACAAAATACGGTTTTGTTGTCCAGATACCCGAGAGAAGCCAAACACCATTAAAACGGTCTTTGCCAGTAAACACAAGTCATTTAAAGTAGTTGATCAAATGACTCATCTTGACTGGCGGGGACAGTCCCTGGCATAAAGAGCTTCTGGAGAACAATAAATCGTCCAACATCAACACAACGTCGATCATAAAATTGATGGCCGTCTCATGAAATAATACCTTGACAGTAATTGAGATAATCCCGTTGTTGAAAGTCGCTCCACAGCGGAGAACACCCGTTCCTATATTAATGGCTCACGCCATTCCCCGCAGTACAAGGCACACAAACATTCCCAGCAACAACACAGAGAATCAATATAAACCCGCGTCTCCCAAGACAACCCGTTTATGGCTTTCACGTACGGGACAGTAGCCCTCAAGTCTCGCATCCGCCTCTCCCGACCAACCCTTCCTAAAGGTCAGCGTGAGAGGCTCTTCTGTAATACCGCTGGTGGAAAACAGCTGATGTTTGCTGCGATCTATAATCACTTCACGTCTATAAGTGAACCCTCGGGGAGGAGTGCTGCACTGTCCCAGAGGGATGTATAGCCTGGCAATGTCAAAGTGTTTTATTGTTTAGGTTCTCTGCAGAGTCACTACGTCCTGCATAATGGACTGTGGAGTTGTTCTGGGTCTCGGTTGATCTTAGTCAAACTAGCTACTGCTGATCAAATCTACCAGCAACAATTATCATTTCAGCTATTGACATCTTGAAAGTAAAGACCCAGTGTTTCAAGAAGTATGAAAGAATTGAGAGAGGGACATTTCCCCTCGTTTTCACTGTAAACGTCATGTATGACATACAAGAATGGAATGGCTTAGTGAACATATAATTGCACTAATGAAAACAAATCTTTAATGTAATTATATAAATACATACCGCTTTTGTATCAGCTAATGTTTCTGCCAAAACAGCACCGGACACTGTAAAAATGATCATATATCTAATATATCTGATACGGGTAAGAGAAAAAAAACCCACTAGTGATAAAGGTAGAGGAGGTCTGGGCCTCATAATGCGTCACTGACGATACTGAATGCCTTAGAGGAGGAAGTGGTTAATGAGAATTAAAAGTGAAAATGAAAAGTTTGAGAGAAGAGAGAGAAAGAGAAGGGAGGAGAAACAGATCAGAGGGGGATTGGAGGACAGAGGGAGTGTCCCTCGGGTGGGAGGTGGAGGGAGTGTTGGAGAAAGGGAGGGGCGAGCATAAGAAAAGAAGAGTGGCTGGCATGAGAGGTGGAGAGTGATGATTATTAATAGTAATGTTTGATTAGCACGAGTGCAGTGAGGAAAGCGATACGGGGTCCGGCCTGAGCAGCCGATCATCACTGACCCCGTGCTGAACTGGACGCCCATTTTTCATCCCAAAATAGTTGGAGAACATACGTATAAAACAGAGAGAGCAGAGCCTCCTTTTTTTTTTACTGGACGTCCCTCCTGCACCTATCTGGCCCTTCTTCCCACCTCAACATCAGTCATCACGTGACCTGGTAAGACGAAGATGTACATGAGATATCATTTGTGATCAAATGCAGTGATGGATGAAACCAATAGGAGAGGCTAGGATAGAGAAATGTGTGAAGAAATGTAATTTACCTTCTTTTACAGGCTCCTTTTATAGTTTGAGTTTAGATAGAGACAGTAAATCAACTAGGGAATAACTTTCTGATAGCAGCCGTTTGCTGCTAAAATAAGAGACCATTTAGTTGCAGGGCTTGCTTTGCGATACCGTTCAAGGTCAAATTTTAATTACACCTAATGAGATTGAATACAGTCTCCACCCGTGCTCCAGGAAAGTGCTTTGAAACTTTGTCAAAATGCTGATGCAGTGAAAGGCATGAAGCTCCTCTTGAGAATTAATTTGTGATTCAACGGCTGATCACAGAGATTTAAAAAAAAAAATCCTGCATGTACTCGTACAGCAGACGCATTATATACGATGAATATTCATAAGACACTTAAGTGCATGCGGTCTCAGTTAATTAGGACGCATAATATTTTGTTTGTGTGTCAGAATGAAATATGTATGCTTTTTTTTAAAAACTCTCGACGCTGTTCCTTTTAATGGCAGATTAAATGGAATTTACATCTTTAATGTGTTTCGTAATATTTTATGCAAATGTTTATCGAGTCTGCACGCTGTCATGCACGCTGTCATGCACGCTGTCATCGCAAAGCTTATGTGTTTTGCAAAATCACTTCATTAGAGTTTGTGATTTTATTCGATTATTAATCTTAGTGGTGCCTACAGTATGCTAAGTGGCAGTGAGTAGCCATGGCAAGGCTTCTTGCATATACAAATGATGGATTGCCATTGCAAATACCTGCAGAATCTTAGCATCGTCATTGTTAGCAACTAGCACTGCTGTGAGAACACAGAGAGTCCGCCATGGCTGTAGACTCTTAAGGCCTTTACATAACGGGGCGTGGGGGGGAGAAAGTTGCACGGCAAAAAAGCACATGCACACTTTGTTCTTACCTTTCACAATTAAAAAAACCCCAGACATAAACTTTGCATAATATGTTTACCAGAAGGAACTCAAATGTAGTGGTAGCATTTTGCTGAAGGTAAACTCGATTAGATATCTTACAGTAGCTTAGGCTATACAACCATTTACCTCAGACAGACTGCCAGACGCTGCTCTGGGTCAGTAAGATCCCGGTAGTTGGTCCTCTGCCTGCCTGAATCTATTCCAGCCTTTTATTGAAAAAGTGTAAATGCAAATTCGCTTCGCTGCCAGTACGAATAGTTTGGACGCGAAATATTAGCAGCCGAGTGTTTTCCGTTTGGCAATACTAAAATACATAACAAGTTACAGTTTATTACAACCATGTAACTATGATCATGTGAAGGAGAGGGGCCAGAAAAAGAAGATTGTTACACAAATGAATCCTATACTACCTAATTTACATTCAGTCAATCAGGAAGGCAATTAAGTACTGTGCAGTTATGAACGCACACACACCTACACACACACACTTACATGCACGCACGCACGCACACACACACACACACACACACACACACACACACACACAGGACTACGGTTGTTGCCAAACTCTAACTGTGCAGTTAATCCTGTTCTGTGCCTGCCAGAGGATTAGCCAGTGGACAGTGGTGATAATAGCCAGATGATCCTCAGGCCTCTGTACTACTTTTATCAAATCCAATCCACAGTCCGCCTTGCTGTGTGTGTGTGTGTGTGTGTGTGTGTGTGTGTGTGCTTTTGAATGAACACCATTGTACTTTATCAACAGCCCTATAAAATCAATAGACAATGTAGTGCACACTGAAAAGGTAGCTCTCGCTACATTCAACCCATTCAACCATCGGGTTTATTTGAAGATCAACTGTGCAGATTAGTAGCAATTTAGATAAAAAGCTTTTATGGAGGAAGAAAGTCACAGGGAAACCTTTGATGTGGTGGCTGTGGCTCAGTGGAGAGAGCGGGGTTTGATTCCTGGCTCTGACTGACCGCATGTCAAAGTGTCCTTGAGCGAGACCCTGAACCCCAAGTGGCTCAAGTCATGGAGCCCCATTTCTGATGGAGATCACCAATATTGTAATAATCTGAATTCTGTCATATCTCTAAATATTGTATCCAGGCAAAGTGTTTTTATATTAGTAACCAAAGACACACATGGAGAGGAACAGCCGTTCTTATCCAGCCATTCATCACAAAGACATCCCAATATTGGTGACCTCAATTTAAGCTTAAAGCGGCATAAAAGCTCCAGTGGTGTACAAACCACAACACAATGCTCATTGTTAAACGCCTCATTGCAGTACACTGACGCAGCAGCATAAAGGGAGAAAAACACACACACACACACACATAATACCTTCAAAGCCTATTCATGTAGAGGACAAGAGTTCACTTCTAGTTCACAAACTGATACGATACTGAGGACGCATATTATTATTTTTCCCTTCTCCTTTTCTCCTTGCCTCTGCTTTTGACAAACATACACACAACAGTCGAATGAACACAAGGGGCTCAGATTTCTTGAAATGCAAGTACATTCTTCTTTAAGCCTTGCACCTCTTCATCCTAGCCTGCTTGGCATCCTCTGTGACACACATAAACACACACACACACATTCACACGTTCATGCAGCTGTTACAGTTGGCAGCCCAGCATGCTTAGGTTAGGTTAGGTTTCCCACACTTATGAGGCCATCAGGGTGATGGGACTTCCCACACAAAGGAAACCCCAGTTTCACATACTGTACATTCACAGGCCTCATGAAGGAGATCAGTATCCTGCAGAAACCTTTAAAACTCCTTTTTCATGTCACGCATTGTTCGCTTACTTCCCTTTTTTTCTCCATACGCTATGAAGCACATACATGACCCCTCTAAAATGGCAGTTCCATGGTCAGATATTTCCTTGCTGTTGTCTAATGAAAATGTATGACTAATAAAGAGTAATACTAATAAAAACCAGTTTGACCAAATTGAAGAATCCAGAGTTTGGTTCAGCTCAAGCTTTGTTTTATGCTTTTTTTCCCCCTTTTGTATTGAGACTTCTGAGCAGGCAATATATCTTATCGCCTCAGCTTTCTGCTTCAGCAATGACAATGTTGACTTCTTGTGAGTTTAAAGTAGAAGTAAACAACACACCTCAGGGGCAGGCTTTCAAGACTGAAGAAGTCAGTGCAGTAAAGAGCGAAGGAAAAAAGAAAGCAAGGTCATCCAGTACAATTCACGTTTAGAAACATTCTAGATGGTTCTTGGAGACAACGACTGTACACAATAAATTCATCATATCAGCGGTGCAGCGCAGCAGACTTCAACCTTGGTCGAGTCTGATTATGAAAATGAAAGAACATTGTTTGAATCATCTTCACAGCTCAAACTTATAAAATAATCTTTGAAGATGAAATTATCTGTGGCTGTAAAAATATTCACAGCAATATTTTTTAGAAAAGGACGCAGTGTATAGAGTCATGTAAACACACCCGTATGTCTGTTGAGCCATCCTCTGAAATATACAAACATACGCATGTTGACACAATCAACCCACGCAGTTCAATGTTTCAATGTTTCCTGTCTAATTTTGATACTCACCTCCTCCTCTCTCACTTCCTGTCTGGAGTTTTTGGAGTCCAGTGACTGCTAGAAACCATTAACATATTGCTCAATTTAACAGATCTGGGGTCCCCGTGTCCCTGTGTCACTCCTCAATCATAGCATAGAACTTTGTACAACTCCTATATATTTACCTTTAACAGCTCTTCCGTTAACTAAGTTAAATAAACTTAAGATTTGTAACGTTACTCCTCTACAAACATCTCGAAACACCAGCAGTCAGCACGACTTCGCAATCTTTATAACACGTGATTTCATTAAATCAGAATTCTGCTTTGTGAAGACAAATTTATCACACGAAGTGAATTGTGAAAAGTCTGTTTAAGTTAATTAACATTTTAAATGCATGACAATGAGGCAAATAAAGTGTTCAACAGTCCCTTCTGTTGGGGAAAATATGTTAAATTGAACGAAGCCAAGCTTACTGGTAAACATCTACTCAAGCTTAAACAGACACTGACTCATTCGGCCAACATGATTTAACATACTTCGGTATGAATTTTAGCTCCATGTAAAGTGAGTGAACGTTATGTTTGTGACTGCTGATATGTCAAATCAGAGTTCTACTGAATGAAACATGACGCTGAATTTAGCAGGTGGACTAGCTGAACCATTGAAGAAGACACAACTGATACTTCATTTCCTTTAAATAAATCAATGTGGTGTATGTTGGACAGTTCCACTGGCAGCACACTACACTGAGATAGCTCAGTAAATCAATCTTATCCTCCTCATTTCACGGCGAATTGTCTTTTTTCCCCGCGGACACCTTTGTGGTAAAGGTCAGAAGGAGGTTGTGCTTTTATAATGATAAAAGATTGGCTGTGTGGCCACACAAGTTAAGCAGTGTTCAGTATTGATCTGTGTGTGCAGCAGTATGTTACTGAACTAGATAACGCCAAGAAGCTCGTACATCACTGAAGTGGAGTGTGACACCAATGGAAGAGAACATTGAACTACTTCTAATAGTAACACTGCATTTAGCTGTTAGTAGCTAATATCAAAAACACTTAAAGATCGAGCCAGGATACATCTAATTTGTATGTAACATATTTACCATCCTCTAGGTTATGTCTTAATTGCTGTTGATTTCCCCACACTGTGGTAAATATTTTACAGTTTCAGAATGTAACCCACATGAATAACATTGTGTTTCTGTGATTATTAGCCTCATAAATCCACAGTGTTGCAGACTACGAAGCAGATGTTATTACAATAGTTGGACTGCTTGAGGCGTGATGCAGCAAAACGCAGGGAAATGTACAGGCGACTCAGACTGTATTTCCACTGAGAAGGACATATTGATATTGGCCAGCTCAGCATTATAGGCCGCACACGGGGAGCATAGTGATGGTGATGACGGTACAAGGATGATGCTGATACCCTGCCATTACTGTGATCTTTCTATGAGACATCAGTCCACCCTGCTTGACAGAGTGGTGGGCAACGCAGGGTGGAATTACAAACTGCTAGTTCCACCATGTTTTAATGCTAACGATGGAATCAGCAAGCTAGCTAGTTAACGTGCTAATTCCACCCTGCTTTAATGCTCCATTGGTTACAGGAAATGAACCGAACAGCTGGTGGCCAGCGGCAGCGCTGGGTCTAACGGTCCCTCCGCCTCACTCCCCGCCACCACGGAGAAGGTCAAGCTACGTAGCTAACTAGCCAGCCATCCGTCTCCGAAGCTGCGTCCGCTCTCTTCCCGGCGAGTTGCGTCAACACTTTAAAGCCCCACTGACCTGTGTTGTCACCGCAACAACTAACAACCAATTGCCTTTTTTGTTGTTGTTCTAGTCTACTCAGCGAAGAGAACAATTCAATGTCTGTTCTACTCCTATTCTATTTCTATGGCTCAGGGGTTTACGATACGTTCTCCTACACAGGATCCCCTTGAAAAGCCAGACCACATCTCACAAGTACAGGTTTTTAGCGATGCTGGCTTCATGGCTCTGGGGATGGCAATGTCTGTCAGTGTATCACTTTGTAGACACCAAAATATCTGAGGGGAAAAACCCAAACAAAAATCATTTTTAGAAGTGTTTTTGATGTCCGTCAATCTCCCAACTCACAGAAGAGATATGCTATCAAAGTATCCATCCACACTCACACTGAGAACCCTCGTCTTTTTATGCTCGCTATGTGACACAGTTCTGTTCCTGTATACTCCTCATGGAGCCTACTTAAAAACCAATAAATGTCTGATGTTAGTCCGTCTGTTGAAGACAGTGTGGCTGGCAGCTGTCAGCGACCCATTCTGAGGAAAATGGCGGCCAAATTTAAGTCAGAGTTTGTTGAAAGGACTTGATGCTTCAGTACAGCTCATGTGTCGCTGAAGTCACGCTTTAGATGCGGAGTTCTAGTCTTGTCAACAAGAGATTTTAGTCTGGAAAAGGTCCATTGAGCCTGGAAGCTGGCTGCTGGACCAAGAAGCAGGCTTTTTATATGAAGATGTCTCTCTTTGCATGTTTAGTTTGAGCAAAATTTGACTTCCAAGAAAGAGTTTTTATTGTTGTTGCTGAAAGCAAACACGGCTGACTGCTCAACAAGTTGTGTGTGTGTTGAGTTTGGTGCAGGTGAGGTTTGTGTGGAAGTCTGAGTGAAGTGTCAATCATCTGTCGAACAGCGTACTTGAAATAATGTGTGTCCCAAACAAATCCTTATTAAGGTTTGCCAGACCGCAATCAGCGAAGTGAAATCAGAGCACCGCATCCTCTAATCCACATGTCGCTCACTCCTACTCAGCACCTCGGTAGATTCTTTGTGTTTCTCCATCTCTGTGTTCAGCGCCAAGTCGCCGTGCGTTTGCAGTAGGAGAGGAGGGCGTCGGTCAAAGTCGGGGGGGGGGAAGGTGACAACTTCATATGCAGCGATCGGGTTCGGTCACACGCACGGAGTAAAAAGCCAAAGGGCCGCTTAGTGCTGGGTTCACCTTTCATAGTGTGAGGTACAAGACGGTTCTCCCCCTGGACCGGGCTGACAAACTGGATTCTCCTATGGTATTTCAGACACAGCTGACTCTGTGCCCTGCTTTCATCTTTAAGAGCACATCGATATCAGAGGCTCTGATATCAAGACACCGACAAGGACACCAACCTGGTTGTTCTGGTTCCGTCATATCTTAATTTTGACACGTCCCATAGCACCACAACCAAACCTCCTCCCCCTCCTGCTCTCAACTCCTGCTCGGGTATATATTCCCCTCTCTCCCTTTGTCACTCCTCTTCGACAGTCGCTGATTCAGTCTGTCACTTGCCACCTCACATGTCCTGGTTTCCTGCTCCATTTCTACAATGTCACCAGTGTAACAGGAGAAAGTCTCTGAGCTATCGCTCTGCTCTCCATCGACCTCGTTTTTAACCTCTGTCCTTCTCTTCCTTCTCTGTCGCCCTCTCCTCTGTCTTTTTATTCTCATCTCAATTTTCTTCAACAGCTGAGATGGCAATGAGCAGCATTCTCAACGCTGATGACATCAAGAAATCTCTCGATGCATTTGCAGGTAAAAGCAATGTCCAGATCTGGCCAATGGCAGCTGGTTCTAGAAGTGGTTTTTTTAGCCCCAAACTGTATTCCCATTATCATTTCTTCTATTATACAATGTCCTTATTGTTATAGAACAAATAAATACATGACTCTCTTAGGTACTATAACAACCATATGGGTTTATGTCATGGCCAACAGTGTCAATTATTTAAATTGCACTTTGGAGAAATCATGTTTTGTCATTTCAAGCATTTTGATATCCGATAGAAAATCTGTGTTTTTGCATTACTAACATTAAAACCCTTTCAATGCAAAAAAAAGTTTTTGTGAAATGTAAAGAAATGTTTGTAAAGTATTGACATTTTGCATCTTTGTGTTTGTATGCTTGTGTGCCTCTGTGTGTGTGTGTGTGTGTGTGTGTGTGTGTGTGTGTGTGTGTGTGTGTGTGCAGTTGCTGGCTCCTTTGACCATAAGAAGTTTTTCGAGATGGTCGGTCTGAAGGCCAAGTCTTTTGACGAAGTGAAGAAGGTCTTCTTGGTGCTGGACGCCGACAACAGCGGCTTCATAGAGGAGGAGGAGCTCAAGTGAGACAAGCACACACACACACACACACACACACACGCACACATGCATATAAACCCAAAGGATTCAACAAATGTTCTGGGACATGTATCCTTTCTGCTTTTCTGTCCCTGCTTAGATTCGTCCTGCAGGGTTTCGCCAAAGATGGCCGGGACCTGACAGACAAGGAAACCAAAGAATTTTTAAGTGCAGCCGACAAGGATGGTGACGGCAAGATTGGAGTCGATGGTAAACATTGTTCTATTAGTGGGAGCGTCACCAGGTCACACAAAACAGACGCCAAGCAAAATGATTGTGGCGAGAACACACACATACGCACACATACACGATGGCACGAGTCGACCCATTAAGGGACTATCCACAAATGACCGGGGTTGGGAGGGGTCAAACATTAGGAGTGAAATTAGCAACAGACAAAATGATCGTAAAAATAACAAGTGGTGCATCCTCTTCATCGCAGCTGCTCTCCACCGTCACTGAATGAGCTAATGGGGCAGCAGCGTTGCAATGCTTTCACTTCACCCATTAGTAGAACAACTGGTCGGGTTGTAACCGACATGCATTACATTAAAGGTTTAACTCTTTATGATAGGTTTACATTCATTATAGATCAGAATAAAGTTAACGTGACTGTGACTGCGAAAGCATCAGTAACTTTTGGATACAATTGTAAGACTTGACATAATGTGAACACCATTTTTATTGTACATTTTCTTTTAATATAAAGCGAAAATAACTAATCCTAACAAATCTTGTGTTGTTTTTCTTCCTTTCTTGCAGAGTTCGCTGCCATGGTGAAAGAATAAATAGTCACCCAGTGTGACTGACTAGCACTCCCAAGATCACCTCCCAGCCACCGCTACATCCCGACACCCGCTGGCCCCCCCCTTCCTCCCCTGCACCCGGGCCTCACCACCCCAGCCTGGCTCCCAGCCGACAAGACTGCAGCCGACTCCTGCTACACACACTCCTCTTCCCAACCCCCCCCACCCCACCCACCCCACCCCACCCCCCGGCTGTCTTTGCTAGAAATGCAATGCTGCACCATAGGAAGTAAGCTGTGGTGTGCCACGCTCCTCTTCAGATGTCCCCGCAGCTTTATTCATCCTATTTATTTGACCCTTTTTTTATACAAACTGCTCTTGTTTCTGTTCATGTATAGATATGAAACATGCCTGCAGGAATAAACCTCACATTTTAAAGCATAAAGTAGATATTTAAAGAGAATAGAGATTAACAAAGGAAGACCCTAATGTCCTTCTGTATTTCTGACTTCAACTTCTTTCTTTTCTTATCCTACTCTTCCTCTCACTTCCCCTCTTTCTTTCTTTCCCATTTTTCTGTCTTTCTTTTCTCTCTGTCGATTTCACTCCTTGCACTGTTCCCTTCCTGCATTCGCTACCCTCTCTCCCTCTCTCCCTCTCTCCCTCCCACCCCACCACCCCCCTCCACCCATCCATCTATCTATCTTTCCATCCCTTTCTCCTCTGGTAATGAGCTGTTGTAAAACATAGCAAAAGAAGAAAGAGGTCAAGCTGTGAAAGAATAAAAATTAAATGAGAGAAAAAAACAAAGCCTTGAGAACACCGACTCCTCTGTTAATTCCCTTCTTTGATGTGACGCTCTTATCTGATTCTACACTCTCGATCCAGCTCTCCATCTCTCTCTATTTCTCTGTCACTTGCATCAAGCGGAGCAAGCGAAGCATATCTTGACAGCAACCCAGTAATGTATAAAGGGGGTGTACTTAAAGAAGGTCAGAATTACCCTCCGGCATCATTTGTTAGTATTCATCAGCATCGGCTGTGTCGTGGAAGCAGTGACAGGAGGGACAATCACAGATCACTGAGGAGCATCTTTCTGCACTCTATGTTACATTATGAATGTCACTTCGCTGAATGAAGAAAAGGAGGCTGAGGCCACATTATTCCACTCGCCAAAGAGTCTTTATTGAGAAGCGCTGTGCTAGTTTAGCCGAGCCGTGCTGTCAAGCCATTAGCAGAATTGGATTCAAGCGGAGGTTCAATTTGGGTTAAGTATCCCCGGCGGAGGACCCAAACAGGCAACGCGGGAATCCTCTTTAGTAGGCCATTTTACTGCCGGAGCAAATAAACACACATCTGAAGCTTAGAGGCTATCACTTAAAAGACCGTTAAGCTCGGAACGGCACTAGACTGCTGAGGTCGGTGTCGTTCCCAAGAAAGACAAGTACAAGTTGTTTTTTTAACTGAACTTTAACTTAGTCGCTTATTTAGTTTTAGAAAAAATACTAAATATTTGAAATGAAGTCGCCAGGGGCTTTAACTGATGTTTTAATGTCACTATTTTTGATTAAGTATTTTTAATGTTTGATTAATCAATATCATCCTTATGCCATCAGTATAAAATGTCACCTGAAAAAGCTAAATGAATGGTTTAATGTAATTATATGATGTTATAAAGACGGTATTACATTATCCATGAACACATTTCATCTGTTTCTGGCTCAGACTACATTTTAGTCCTCTAAAAAAAAAAATTAACATAATACATTATCTGCCAGAGGTTACATTTTTAAAAAAGCCATTTTTCAAAGTAAATTAGTAATGCAATTAATATGTATTAATGCGGACCATGCAGAGAAAAATGGTGGAGATGCAATACAATGACAAAGATTATCCGTCACGCATCCATCGCTGAGCTACAAAGGACATATCTCTCAGCACTGACTCGTAACATCAACAGTACACTAACACATCGTAGACGGTAATCATTTATTTCCAAATGCAACATATAAGTCATTCTCATATCTTTTATTGTCAGAATGTCAGAAAACACAGAGAAGGAACGATGGTTTAAAGTCAATTAGTTTATGTTACATGAACACATTGTTTCATAGTGATTCAGTCTTACTTTCATACTAACGTTAAAACCAGAGCCTATTATGAAAAAGTCAACAAGACAAAACCATTATAGCCTAGAAAAACACAATGTCTGTTGTAATTTACCAAGATCTAAAAATATACATCAACAGTCCTTGTGCGAACCCAAAAATTATAAAATATTCATACATTTTTCTGTCCTCCTTCTCCAGCTGTGTGTGTCTCTTAGCAAACCGAGTGTTGTTAGAAAGTAAGAAAACACTAGACAGCCTCCACTCACATATATACTCCATTTCGAAGGTCAAGAATAAACTGTCAAGCTCGACGAAAGCATTTTGTTTCGGGGTGAAGAAGTCATCGTCGATATGCACTTGGGGCCGATCTGTCATCGGTGGACGTGGGCTTCAGCTTAACTGTGGCAAACGGGTTGGTGCCCCTTCAAAATGAAACGGAGAGAGGGAAACACATGTTGGAGGAGGACGAAAAGACAACAGGCAGGGTGGAGAAAAGCATCTTTGAGCCTCACGGTGAAGGTTACAGCAAGAGAAATGAGAACGTCATTTTACACTGTTCAAGCCTCATCCAGCAAACTGTGCACCTGAAGTGATAGTGAGAGTGATAGTCATGGTTCCCACATGGCCGTGACTGAAATGGCTTCAGCACTAAACTGCACTTCAAACTCTAATGGAAGGAAAAGCAATCCTAATGGGTTCATGATATACTTCAAAAATGTCATTATTTTCTGCAGAAGAGAACACGAGTTCCATTTACACATATTACAACCCGAGAGAGAGTGAGAGCCACAGGTACATTAATGTTACCTCGGGAAGAGTTCTGGCTGTGATCCATGTGGTTTTGATCTCTGCGGAAAGAAATATGAGAAAGGTATGGGTGAGTGAAGGCCAATCCAAGCCGTAAAAAACATAGACGCGCTAATGGAGGCTCGGCAGGCTCCGGCCCTCGACCCCTTCGCCCTTCTGCTTTCAGTCGGTCCTCCCACAAGCTGCTCATTGATGTGTTGTGCCTGTAAGCTCCACACACACACACACACACACTCACACACACCTCAGAGTGTGTCCAGTTGACACACACTGCTAAATCATATTTTTACAACAGAGATTGACAACGGAGCGACAGAGGAGACCATGCAGAGACATCAAGGAAAATGCATCAGTCACAGTGAAATATAATCAATGTGCTTTGACCAATGACCAAATATTTGGGGTCATCCTGAGCGATTGTGAAGAAAATATCTCACTTGTTGTCCCTTAAATATACCAACCATTCTTGGAATACTGGTATGATGTGATTTGTTATTAATATCAGTCGTTTTTATAAAACAAAATATCCCAGTTGAAGAGGACCAGTTATACCTTGAGCTGTCTGCAGGTCCCCGACAGAAACAGAAATGCTATTCAAACCACAGTGTGCTTGATTATCACCGCAGAGAAAACACATTAAAAAAGTATTATCACACTGCAGCAACCCAAAGGTTATATATCAGACCTGTTTAGTCACCAGTACTTCAAATGGGTCCTCAGTCTAATAGTCTCAAGTTACAGCATGCAAAAACAAGAGCACACACACACACACACACACACACACGCACAGACGTGCACACAACCTCCTCGCCCATACACCATCAGCAGCTGGAGCTTCCTCCCTGCATCCACCAGAAATACGGGTGTGGAGCCGTGGAGAACAGCACCTTGCCACAGTGCCCCTGCTGGACAGACTGGCAAACACCACCAAAGATGTAAAAACGATGTGTTATCAGAGCTGTCCCCCTTTATGCCGCCATTTGTCAATGAAGTACAAATCGATGTGGTACAGTAGCACTCTCTTATAAGGCACCTTCTCTAAAGGGAATCACTCACTGATGCTTTATAGGTCAAATAAAAATAAAATGATAATGAGAAACTTTAGGGTTGGTAAAAATCTAAACCATGTGATAACTTATTTTTATTAACAGCTTATAAACACTACAACTGCAGACTTGATGGATCAAACTCCTATATTTATGACGCATTACTTATTGACATTGTTTGATAAGAAAGTGGAAACCCATTAGTACTTATAAATCAATTACCAATGTTTCAAACTGTATTATTACCAAGTAGAAAGTTGTTCTTATCAATGGCTAATTTAAAACCTATTGATAAAAGATTTATTAACCACTGATAAAGACATTAGTTACATCATACAAACGATATAGAAAAGGTGTCTCGTTAAAAAGTAGCCCCAAAAGGCTTTTAAAAAAGACCACAGAAGAAGACACAACATCACATTGTCGTAGACTATGTTTGAAAAAATACTGCTGGTCTTTTGATAAAAAGGGAAAGAGAGAAAAATGATTGACATTGATGTACCTTGTTTTCTGATTTAGACTCGGCCCTTTTGTTAGCTGTCGGTGTGATCGGTCGCATCTCATGCTGTTTATATGAAGGTGGTGGAGGTGGAGGTGGAGGCGGAGGGGGCGGGGCTCCGCTGTAGCCGCTGCTTCCTGGTTGGTCGAGCAGGTTGCTCATGCTGCTGCTGCTTCGGAGAGAGGAGCTACTGAAATGACAAAAGTCAAATCAGTTATCTAGTATAGTGATTTTTTTTCACTCGTTCCTCTTGAAATGATAATTGTCTTTCATACTTAAATATATATTAGATATGAACACAGTACATTTGAGTTAAATCTTGTTTTCCCTTTTGAAGTATATGAAATACGTCAAATTCATAAGCTGTTCACATTTTAAGCTTTTAGATGTGGCGTGTGTCCACAGTGACTGACATTTTAGTTTAAACTTCGTATTGGTTTAGCTCACAGCAATGGGTCACCCAAATATCTCAAAGAGTTAAAGTTATTATTACATATCTGAGCATCATACTGACCCTCTTTTAAAAGTTTTGGGCCCATAAAACAATAAGGACAGCCTGCGGGAGCTGCAAATATGTCCTGGATCAGGTTTGAAAGGCAAACATTGTGCAGAAAATGTTGGGCTTTTAAGTTTCTCCATCTAGTCTTAATGGCTGCAAATAAAGAATTGTGGGAGGTAAGACATACAAATATGATGCTGAACCCTGTGGGACCAAGACAAGCAGCATTTCAAACACTTCAAAAATCACAACACAAATAGATGATTTTCAAGTAAATTCATTACGAAGAGTAACATGGGAGCCGCTGTAAATCTGTTTGTAGTTCTGAAATGCATGACTAGTAACTAGCTTATCAGAGTAACCAGGTATGGCCAATATACAATGAATCCCACTATTAAAATCGTGAATACTCAAAAGATCCTCCGTAATGTGACTGGGGCTATTAAAGTACTATTTCGACAGCAAATAATATACCTAGTCACTTTAGTAATTTCCTAAATTCTACGCTGGTTGTCTGACAACCTAACGGTGACGACAAGACTCCCGTAAATAACGGAGCCCGGCAAAGAAATAGTCCAGCAAACCTCCATAAAACCACAATGGACTGTTTTTAAGCTTCGGACGTAACCCCATGTCGATTAGTTAGCTTTAGAGTTCCTGATACGCAAACTTTGTTACCGTTCTACTGAGCCAGGCTAGCTGTTCGTTTCCAGTCTTTTCGCTAAGCTAACCGGCGGTAGGCTGTAGCTTTATATTGACAGAATGTTAAAACATTGTCAAGATATGTCAATAATTTCTCTAACAGCTTGTCATTCGCGCGACATTATTGTTATTTGACAGTCATACTTGTTGAATACATTTTATTGGATGTTTACCCAGAGCTGGTTGTCTTTGGAGGATCATCCAATGCTTCCACATAGGTGACTGGAAACCATCCTTCACTGAAAACAAAATAGAGAGAAAGTAAACGGCAGTGGCAGTTTATGGCAATGACATTTTGTACAGATATTCACGGTCCCCAGAGGATGAATCCTAATTAACTTGAGGTCAAAATTTGAATGTGTCCAATACTGGTTGGTTCATATACTGATAATATACTTGGTTTATCATCAGACACTTGCTAAATTAATGACATCAGCACTTTGGGTTTAGCGCTAATTAGAAAATGTGGCAGGCTAACACGAGAGAGCATTATGCTAAATATTAGCATGTTAGCATTATCATTGTAAGCATATTAGCACACTGATGTTAGCATTTAGCTCAATAACCCTTGTGCTTCAGTACAGCATCCCAGAGCAGCTGCGTTGCCATAGAATGTTTTCTTTTGCTTTTCTTTTTCTCCTTTTAGCCTTTAATATGTTATTCTTCTTTAAATGTCTCTCCAGTCATTCTGTCGCTGTTTCTTACTCCTTACAAATGTTTGCTCCGATAACATTTTCTCACCATTACATTTTTCCTTATAAAGGGATACAACAACAAATGTAAAATATTTCTCAGTAGACTTACAGAACCATAACAGCGAGAAGCAGAAAGTACAGCAAAATAAAGTAGGCTGGTTTACAGTTTTGTACTGTAACCGACATTAACAATGGGTACAGATAGACAGTGGTTAACCAACCTTGACGGACACGCACACACTCACCGTGAACTGCTGTCAGCACGTCCATACAGCCAACCGTTTCTGGGCTGTTGGACCAGCACGGTTATCATCTCTCCCTTGGTGAAGGGCAGCAGGGTGGGGTTGGATCCACCAGGCTGGTGGGCCACCCGGGCCCTCGTGGATCTGCCTCCTGTAGGGCGAGAAATGCTTCCCTGGGGAGACGGAGCTGGAGAGATGACAAATTAAACACTTAAGTGCACTGAGGACAGTTTGTTAAAGCACAAGTTAGATGATAAACAAGTGTAAATTGCCAAGAAGGATCTCTGGTGAGATGATTAATTAAAAACTATGAGCGAAAATGATTTATTTATTTAATTATGGCCCTGGAAATGATAACTCAAAGGGTGAGCAGACTACTGAATATCTTTCTCTATGTAAAATCATTTCAGGGACAGGGGATGCATTTCAATGAATTATACCAAAGAGGGTGGCAAACAAGCCTGCTGCACATAATCAGAAGAGCACAATTTAGATGAGTTGCTATTTAATATTCTGGCAATTATCTGTTGTCTGTTTCTGATACGTCGTTGCTTTATCTATTTTTACACTAGATAGGCGAGCCAAGTAATTAGACAGACTTTATGCACAGGAACTTACAAATGGGGAGATATGAAAGTGTGTGATGTGCAAAATTATGAAGAGGGAGAGAAAGATGAACGAGAGAGAGCGAGAGAAACACAGATAAAAGGCTTAAAGAAAGATAAAGCGGGTGGTGGAGGGAAATCAAAATGAGCACTGGCGGAGGCAGTAGGGGCAGGAAAAAACATAACCTATGTGGCACTAAAGTAAAACCAGAATCAGGTGTTTTGAGCACTTGAACAGCTAAAAGGTTGACATATCAAGCGCTCACCCCTTGACGGGACGTTGCCGAGCGGCACCTCCTCTCTGCTCCTTCTCATCTCCTCCTCCTTCATCCCCATCTGTGCAACAATCACATGCACGGGTAAAGACAACTCGTCAGTAATCTTTTCTTGATGCTGATATATCTTGTAAACCCCAGGAAGTTCTGCAGTCACAATGGCACATTTCATTATGTGAACAAACAAAAGAATAAAGAAAAGAAGGACGTGACGGATATTCTTAATGTTACAATGAGTAATATATGTCGTGACTAGAAGCACATCTCAAATATGTGTCCTAAGCGGCTTCTCAGGCTCACAGGCTTCTCTCTCTGTTACAAGCGAAGGATAATTCCCACGTCAAACCAAAACAAACGCAGAATCCACGTTAATCCTGCGATTGTTATTACGGTAGGATGTGGGATCTGTGGGGTTCGTCGGTATGTCGACTTCCAACGAGGAACCGACTGAAACCGACAGGGTTTATCTCTGTTGTTTACTTGAATGGTGATTTCAGCCTTCATGCAGAGAATCGTGTGGTTTCAGTTTGTGAATTATCCGTGCTAATCCCACTGCATTGAGATGTGGCTGTAACTCAAGCACTCATGCGTTTATTCAGACGATATATGAGGTTCAGATGTTGACTAAAGTTAGTGTGTAGACAGAAAAATGTAGTCTATCACAATCACACATTCATTTATTTAATGCCAGACAATATGTAATCTCTGTCCTGTTGTTTCAGCTACAGGTTTAATCCTCCTCAGAAAGCTTTCCTCTATAACAAGAAACTCATTTCAAATGTAATCAGGCTCCAACCACTAGAGGGCCCCCTAGTAACAAGAATATCATTGGAATGATTTACTGGTTTACCTACAACACACATTAGTGGCTGAGTATTGTCCATTGTCTTTGTTGCACAAATTGAGACAAAAAAAATTTAACATTTTGAATCAAACGGATCTTCCCTCAGTCGTTTCTTTTATTATATCTCACACCAGCAGCATATTCTTGGAGTTTTGAATGATTCCAATGCAAAATCCAGCTCTCACCGTGCTTGAATAATTTCGATAAACTGAACTCACAGAGTTGACTACAGCTGTGGGTCGCCGGGCCTCGGGTCCTCTGGTAGCATCGACCTCCTCAGTCCAGGCATCAGCTGTCTGCTGGAGGGATCCTCCTGTCTGCCACGCCGCACACACAAACACACACAGATGCATAGAATAAGTTCAGGTTCAGCGCCGCACAACAAGGGAAGAGACGGAAACAGTTTATCTACATATGATAAACAACAGTGCGCTATGTTTGTGTTTAAATGTTGGATGAAAGAAGTCGTCAGTGTGCAATTTCTATCAGAATGCCGTCTCTTTGTGTTTGTCTGTCTGATCAACAAGTTAAAAAATGAAAACTGTGAGAATAATGGAAGCTCATTTACACCAGATAAAAAAGTAAAAGATGTTTTTATCTTTTAATTTAGACTTAATATAACTTATACATTTTTGACTGAGACGAAACTACTTACTAAGTCAAAATTCTGACTTTTAATCTCATAATTTAGATTTTTATGTCACCATTTAGAATGTTTTATCTCATAATTGATTTCTTTCTTGATTACTGATCTTTTCTTTTTTATGATTCTTTTTATGTCATAATTTTTTGACTTAAGCCCTGTATTTACATTGTTAATAAATTCTGTTAAGTATGAACTGAAGGTTTTGTTCGGGGGCCACATATTGGCTGCTAATAAGCCGCAGAGAACAACGAGAAACAAACAGGAACACGTGTCAGAACAGTCCTGAACCGCTGGTACAGTCTCAAGGGGCTTTGTGGCCTCATTGTGATGACTGAGGTTAGGTTTACAGCACTTAAGGTGTTTAATTAGCTCAATAGAGTGGTATCATAAAAATGTAGCAGGGAGTCCAGAGTTCAACAGACTCCCTGCTATTGTAATAATACATTAATTTACACAGCATTTTTTTAAACACACAGTTACAAAGTGCTGTTAGTGTGGCATGAGTCCTGCTGAACAACTGGAATGTGTATCTGCTGTTCTGTGGTTGGACTTTGTTATAAAGGAGAGGAATTTCCCCCACAGCGACCAATAAAGTCTTATAATCATTACAGATTATTGAGAAGTCTCTTTTGAGTGCCTTCCCGTCATTGCTCCTCTGAGATCCATTGCAATGAGTTGCGAGACAAACCCGACCCATTTGGCACTTGTGGTCAATAAGCCAAAACAAACCATAAAATATTGAGATCACAAATGCTATTCGCAGAAAGTTGTACACCTTATTCATGAGGTGGGCGATGGATTGTATCAGGCCGCAGTGCTTCTCCGACAGGAAGCGGTATCGCCTCTCCTCCTCCTTCAGAGCCTCATTGTGGCTCTCCCTGAGGAACTGCATATACTCGCTACAATCCTGCGGATACACATGATTGACAGTTCATATATATATATATATATATGTGTGCACTGTACAGGGACATACTCATATACAGTGGTGCTGAATTTTTTTTGCTCCAAGGTGCAGAATGTAGAGACGGAGAGAAACCTGGTTGTCTCTTCTCCTCAGCTGCCTCTCCAGAGCTGCTGACTGCTCGTGGACTTCCATCTCGTAGTGCTTCCTGCTGCCCTGTAGGAGAGACAATTCACATCACGTCTGTGCAAAATCATTTCAGTCATCCAGGTAAATATTAGCAATCCAGTGGAAATTAAAATGAAGAGGTCTTTCTCACTAATGACAGATTCCCATGATAGCCCGCAGTTATTGATTTTACATTACATCCTGGGAATGATGATGAGATAACCCGTTTTGACCTTGTCGTGCCCCTGCTTTGGCCCTTCACTCACTGATATGTAATCTTTGTCCAGTCTAATGTTAGTGTCCATCTCCTGAAGCACCTCCAAACTGAACCAGCGGAACTGGAAAGGGACAACATCATATTAAACGCAAGAGAAAAAGGAGCACGTACGAGTTAGGTCACACATTTAAAGGTTGTGATGAACGGAGACGTGCGTCGATGTAACTTACGACTCCATCTAGCTCCACCGTGAGTCGCCGTTGGCTCTCAGAGATCCGAATCAGGACATCTCCTTAAACACAAGTGCATCAGGCTACATGTCACATTATTATCATTACTTAATATACAACTATAAAACAATAAAATGCCGCTGTGGTGATTAAATCCATCCCCTTTGTTCACTTCTATCTACTCAGTAACCTCTTGAACACGAGGCCTCTGGCTGAGGCCCCTGCTTGAAAATGGCGTGCCCAAAATGTATGAAGTGTATCTCTGCAACTACGAGGTCTGTTTTATATCATCATAACGTTAACGCCTGTGAGATTTCTGCTGAGTTGTAAGCATTGCTATGTATCTGACTGGGTATATGTAAATGAAGATGGAGAAAGTCATAAATGAGTTTCAGCACAAACCTCTAGCAAATCACATCACAACATCTGAACATTAGCTGTGCACAGACTGGTGCTAATAAAGTGAAGCAGAGCAAAGTCAGAGAGTCTTGCGAAGGCATTTTTGGACCATCTGTGCCACTATTGGGATTCATTCCTACTATAAATATAACTGCTTTGTTAAAAATATTTGTTATCGTGCAGCAGACTGAACATCTTTTCATGCTGATGGTTAGAAGACCAGAACTATGACTCAAATGTTATGCAGGACACGAGAGGCACAAACTGAAGGTTCTCTTTTATAACAGTTAACTGTTTTTGAATCTTTGTTTACGTAGCTAGCCACTGTGCTAGCCACTGTGCTAGCCACGGCCAACTGTCAAGTGTTTTCCTGTTTCCTCTCGTGGACTCTATGTGCGTTGTTTACTAGATGAATCTCTGGAACAATAATGTGTCACTAGTGATACTTGTTGCTTCCTGAGTAGAAGGCCAAGATAACAGACTTGACAGTTAATCTATATTTGCTTTCATCCAGTTTCCTTGTTACTGTGCCAATTGATTTTATAACACCTTTCGTCTGCGTTGATGATTCTGAACCTGTGACGATGTTCATGTTCACTGTTTTCTGCTGTGATCGCTGTCATTGAATTAGCCGCCAAATGTTGTTGTGACAGTTGCACAGTTGCCTCCAGTAAAAGGCCGACTGCTGTCTTAAACCTTTATTAAAACTGTGCTGAGCTGTATGGCTAGGGGCAAGCTCCAAACCATTTCCAAAAGCAGTTTGAATATCAGGTTTCATCATGCCATAACATTGTATTCTGGAGAGTGGCACTTGTTTAGATTGGCTTGTCATCGTCCCTGAAATGCATGCTGGGAGTCGTATCCTCACTGAGGAAACAGTGCAGCGAGAGCAGACTAATGATCCAGTTTGGACAGTATCTTTAACTCCAGCCACTAAAGCTAACACGACTCCCCTTTAGAGCGGCTGAAAGTGAGCGGAGCACGGCCCGCTGCCTGTCGTCGTCAATTATTCATGTTCCCAGCCGGCATCTGATACCTACCCTGGCAACACTTCTTGGCTTAAACTCACAGAAAAACAGACTTAAAGATACATGTGTTTGAACCCTACTGTTGTCGTACTGTAAGTAGAAATCTAATTAGTTAGTTCTGCCAAACTCTTGACTTGACTTCAGCCCAATACAGGCCTCGAGTCAGGTTAAAGTTTTAAGTCTTTAAAAGCACTGTAAAATACACTAATTCAGCTTATGAAAGCAGGCTATGTTTAACACACTTAAACATCAAAGACTATGTTAATTACACACAAACACACACACACACTCTCTCTCTCGCTACACATGCACTATGTCCTAGTAATTGTGAAACGAGTAATAAAGCGCTGCCAGAGGGTAAACTTTGGTCTTCATGACGCTGAAGAATACTGTTGAATTAGTTTAATAAATGACCATGAACACATCAAAGACAAAACGCTCACATCCTGGATTGTCGACACAGCAATAACTTCTAAGTGTTGCCACTCGGCTTTCATGCGTGTGTTCATACCTACCTAGGGAGCGCGAAGATATGGTGTGGAAAGCATTTTCTCCGATCTTTGAAAGTGCGCTAAAGTAGGCCTCACTTGTTACAGCAAGAGCTGAAACAACACAAACACAACAAACAAAGATTGATTTTGGTGCAATTCATCTCCCTGGCATGGAACTACAAGCGCCGGTAAACAGGCTAATTAATTACCCCAAAAAAGAAAATTATTGAAAAATTCAAATTTCCATACACACAATTATCTTTCTGTAATCAAATGGAAATATGTTCACTTAAAAAAGTAAGCATACTTTCACAGGGAAATCAAATTTTTCTTAACTAACAGTAACCATGAAGTCTATTACCAGCTATTGTTACTGCTTTGTTTCTACTGCAGTAAATCTCAGGTTGAACTCTGGTGGAATTCATGATTACATTTTAATGTACTAAATTGTAAATAACATTATCGTATTGATTTAAAGGGGATTTTTAACGAACGGTAGATGAAAGCTACAGTTTGTTCAGTTTGAAACTTTAATCCCTTTTTCTTTCTCAGCCTTTCTCTTGTTACTGCTATCTGCCTCTGTAGGGCAGTCAGAGTCAAAAGTGGTCAAATCACAGCTTGACCCCAATTAAATCTGCATCCTGGTGTTGCCTCAGTAATTTGAGCACGTAATGAGATCCCTGTGTGGAGTCCTTCTGGTCTTTTATTTTCCCGGCAGGTGAGAATAACTAGTTTTTGGGAGCTAACCAATCAGACAACGCAATCCCAGAGGCTGCGAGACAAACTGATTTCAATAGTGAACGAGACGGTGCTTTAATAACAATGGATGCATGTAGAGTCTGAGCTGCATCCAGTACTTATTTGAATTTGATTTTAAAAATGTATATTATGGAGAAGCTGCGTCAGTGGAATCTATACGTCACATTTGTTTTTGCCCTTTGAGCTCATAAACATGTCATGAGGTTATTGCCCTGAACACACAGAGTGAACTAACAGCCTCTGTGAAGGTGGGCAATAGAAGACATAATACTCTTTTTTTAAGTCCGCAGTGCTTTTGTAGGAGCTTTTGGTTGCAACTATGAATCAGCTGCTGTGGATGTAGCCTTACTGTTCTCGCATATATTAAACAAACACCTATAATGGAAAACAACGTGTGAAAGCATCACCGTGCAAAACCGCCTCCGTTGCTGAATTTCATTTGCATGTCAGCCTTTCACATTTAATGCATTGCACGGGGATTAGAGGTGATTATGATGTGGATAACCGAGACATAAAATATAGACGCAATTACTGCGCTTTCGGATTCAAATTAAAAGCTTCGTCCTGACCTCTCCTCTTCCTCACAGGGCTTAAATGACACACAGTCAGATAAAGAGCGTAGAAATAAAATTCAAGGCGACATACAGTATCCTAAATCCCTGCCTCTGTATATGGAAATGTGTAGCTGTGTTGGCATAATCACAGCCTCTGCAGGCCTTGGTTACAGGCCCATAATCAAGGCTATAATGGCACCAGGACATCCCCAAAGCATATGGACTTTAGAATTAGGTCTAGTGAGATAGATGCCAGACAGCTCCCATATTGCATGGAAAGCAATCAGAGTTTGTTTAGTTTATTGCGCTCGTAAAGGTGGCTGTGTGGACGTCGCACACAAATTACCTAATAGGGAGAGTCTCTTTCAGCACATTGTGTCTTTTTTTAATCTTACCCTGGAAAGCATGCGCGTAGCTGTTACCCAGTGAGACCAGTTTCTGTAGGCTTGGGTTGAACTCATCCATCAAGCTCTGTTTGGAAAACACACACACACACACACACACACACACACACACACACACACACACACACACACACACACACACACACACACACACACAGCACATCACAATTTCTGTTGAGTTTTCGAAAGTCACAGGAACTTTAAGACCCGCCTAAAGGAGAATCAATCAAATCCATCTTTAATTTAATCTGTATTTATGAGTACAACCCCCCCCCCCCCTCTCCCAACACCGGAGCACAGACAACCTCACACTCAAGCAGAGGAAATACTCCTTGAATTTGAAAATGACTTTGTGCATTCACATCGTGTTCACTCGGCAGAATTCAGATAAAAAAAAAAGAAAGAAGGTTTAACTGAGCTTCACTCCTCAGTAACCAGGACATATTTCTATGTTTTCCAGAAACTTTCCGGAAGCTTGTCACTTGAAAAGCAACAACAAAACATGGCGGGCCACTCCGTCTGTCTCACAGGTTGTTGTCCAGTTTGAGCCCTCACAAAGAGAATCTGTTGCTTACCGAGTAAATCCTCAGGGTGGAGCGATGCAGCTGATCACTATTCATCCCCGACATGTTTGTATCCGAAACAGTGCAACCGTCTGTGAAACCTCAAGAGGCTCTCCGGGTCTTAACGCATCCAGCAAATGTTCCAAAGCCTCTGTTAGAAAAGCAAAGAGTTGATAGCATTGAACTGGACTTGGAGCTGAGGAGAGGAGGCGGTGGGTGAGTGTGTTGGTAACTGACACCACTGTGGCCTGAGAAAGACTGGAGTAAATAATTAAACAAGGCTCAACCATAAAACACACTGACATATGCTGTAAACCCTGACAGGCCTGCGCGTGTGTGTTTGTGTACCTGCCACATTTCATGTTTTATTTAAGACTATAACAGGGATCTGTTTTCATGAAATCATTACAGGTATATCTGTAGAAATGAGTCATTAATATCCATAGATCTGTCTTTAGGTATTTGGCTGAATCCTGAGCTTAACATCTAAAAAAAAAACATGTACTTGGAAGCTCTGGGTGGAGAGGGGCATCCTCGTCTTGGAAGGGGGTTAATGTGAAGTCATTCACAGCTCTACAATAGCAGTTTGAAATACCCTGACATCAGTTTTGAAGGTTCAAATGAGACACCTTTTAGTGAAGCTCAAATACTCAAACACTCCCTTTTCTATTCTGGCTTTATTTGGAAAGGGAAATACTGCCCCATGCTTCTGAATCACTCATTTACAAAGTCATCTAATCTTAAAGCGACATGGGAAATAGACTCAAAAGGGTTTTCATTTTCTGAGGAGGCGTGGATAGAAATCGTAAGGAATTGAAAGAAAATGTCCAGGGAGATTAGGCTGGTCCAGTTTGAGGTTATAAATCAAATCTACTATTCAGAGCTAAGCTTTGCCCCCAGTGAACGTATGGTTTGGTCAGCTGGGAACTGTAGTATATGAGAGATGGTCCCTCATTAACCAAGAGGAGAAATAAGCTCAGAAATAGGAAAAGAAAACTGGACTTTGTGAATGGTCAATGATAACAGCCTTAACCCCTCACAGATGTGATTACCTGATTGTTAGAAGTATTTGGATGTATGACAACAGCCACATGTGATTAGGATCTATCATTACTAATATTTAAATTAATATGTATTCATCAAAATCCTTATTTAATTAAATTTGTGATTATACAATGTGAAATTCATGTCTTGTATTGTTTTTATTCGTACTGCACTGTACTGCTCAAACATGAGGAAATGTTGTACATTTTAGGGACTATTTTCAGGTGCGGATTAACACGATATAATACTCACAAGTACAACATTTGTTGCACTTGTGAGTATTTACAGCAGCAGGATGGCGTCAGTGAGACTGACATAAAATAAACTACAGTGCTCATGTTCACCGTAACATATTTGGTGTTCGGTTTACAAAAGTAAAACATGTGTGTTCTAGCACATGTCGACGGGATTCTGGGCTACATAAATGAAAGTGACTTCTATAAAAATGTCACAAAGTGAATTTGTAATTCAAGCATTTTTTGAAATCTGTGATCCCAATCCTTTAATACAATAACACCACTGATAGTTCTCCTTTTTGATTGGTTAATGCAGAATTCAGTGGTCATATGTGCTAGAAATCCTATAATCCTTGTACTTTAATCACTTCGGATGTCAAAATCCCACTTGCACCGACTGCAAGGGAAAAAAAGAACAGTGGTGTCCCAACATTTTTGTACAAAAAATGTAATAAAACATGTTAATTGAATGTATCTTGATAATTGGTCATAATTTTCTGTTTTAATGAGCCTCAGTAGGACACTGAACCAGAAGAAATATTCATCACTGAGAGAAAACATTCTCTTCTTCTACCAGTGACCAAAACTAAAAGACAGAGAGACAGTTTCTCTGCGATATTTGAACAAAACCCCAGATCAGTGCAGAGAAACTTATTGATTTATGTTCTTACTTCAACCATCATATTTTGGCATTCGGCCCAATACCTCCTGTTGCCAAGCTGAAACACACGCAAGGCCGCGAGCTGCACTCGGCCCCAAAGCTCTGACGGACTCATTTTGTTCTCAAACAGCCGATTTATTCTGTCTTTGACATGTCAGAGGCAGTGAACTCCCCATGAACTCCTCCAGGAGATGTGCAGGTGTCACATGGATGGTCACGTATTCCTATTGTGAAGGCGTGTAGGATGATGTGGTACGAGGATTGATTGTATTTTATTCTATTAGATGCATGTGTGTGAGAGAATCCACACAGGAAATAAAGAGTAAACTGGGAAACCTTCTTGGGTTAGTTGTTCATAGTTTAATAGATTACTGAAGGCCCTGGCAGAGAGACAGGGAGCGCGAGAGAGCGAGAGCGAGAGAGAGAGAGAGAGAGAGAGAGAGAGAGAGAGAGAGAGAGAGAGAGAGCCTTGTACACTAGATGGCACCATAAACTTACTGGACACATGACTTGAATTTTAAACAGCTTTATAACACCCCTGATTTAATCTCTTTCTTCTTCCCTCATCTTTTCTCCTCATGAAGTAAAAACTTTTCTTCAATATTTCAGGTGTTAGCACATAAACCCACTCTGAATACTAACAATTTGTTACACAAGAAGCTGACTTCTATGGATTTAGTGCCACATACTGAGTGTTGGTAGTAGTATATATCGGATCACCAGTCGTGTGGGGTGGGGGGGGCAAAAGTATAGAATAAAAAAAATATTAAATATGCGTTAATATTTGAATGCAGTGAGTAAGAAGTAGCTATTTTACACTATTCACAATACTGTTTAATCTATAACAGTTCATTGTATGTTATTAACTGATCACATGTTTTGTGTCTCTTTATCTGCCCAGTAACAATGAGCTAAATGCTAAAAGAGTACGGTATTTCTCTCTGATGTGAGTATAGAAGTATAACGTATCATGAAATGAATACAAGATAATACCCAAGAAAAGTACAAGTACCCCAAAATTATACTTCAGCACAGTGCTTAAGTAAATATACTTTGGTACTTTCCACCACTGCAGACCATTAGTGGCTCTCTGATGTACTCTTCATTCCGCTGACACAGTAGACATTTAAATATAGCTTATTTAATTACAGCTGCAACAATCAAGCAGCAGAGGCAGCAAATACATCAGAAGAAGGAAAAACAACATTCACATACAAAACAATCACACTGAAAACCTTCAAATATGTATAAAAAAACCTTTTTCACTGCCACAATTCATTTTGTTTCCCATCCCCCTAAAGAGGTTAAGTCCCCCGCTTACGAAGAAGTCAACGGAGAAAAGGTCCCACGATGTTTTTAGACTCTCGGAGTAGCGGCTCTGACTAAATCCCCATCACAGCTTATGGATCAAATCCTGTGGAAAAAGTGCATTAACACAATGAAAAATTCCCAGCAAGAGAAACTTTAAAAGCTCCAACGCCACTGCAGCATACAGCATAAAGGTCATGGGCGACTTATGATAATTCAAGCTCAGACTTACTGGCCACAGAGTCTCTCACGGAGGCTTTTATAGACATAAAAGATCAGCAGTATATTGCCATCATTAACTGGGCAGCGGTGTCCAGACTGCTTCACCCACGCTGGCCTTCCTAATGCACTCGTACCCCCTCTGCAGCGAAATAAAACATAAGTTTATACTGTAATCCCCAAATGCATTCATGTACAGAGCCGGTGTTTACACCTTCATCACACTAAAACCCTGAAATAAAAACCATTTAAAGCTACAAGCATCGCCACGACCATCATTAGATGTAACACAGCGACGAGCATGGGGCGGAAATGACTGCAATAAGAACCCACACTACTGCTGCAACGCAGCCAAAAGTGCCACCAGTGACATTTAGTGTGCACGCTGAATACACAAGTGGGGAGCTCAGCAATCAGTCTTGCTTTTGTGCGAGAAGTGATTGTTTTGTATTTGCTTTCCCCGGGCTCTTGTCTCCATCTCTGCAGGAGTACTCAACAATCTACTTTACTATTCTAGTGTTCCAGTGCAGACTGAGAGTCCCCAGCTATTTTTTGCTGCAGACACATCTCACGCCGTCTCACGCCGTCTCACGCCGTCTCCCCTCACCCGTCTTCTATTAGAGCTCTCAGCGCCTGGGACTTTGAGAAGTCTTAGCTTAAATCCCACTTAATACTTGTGTGAGAATGCACATCACACACTCACTTTGCACACACGGTCGAAGAGTTTTCTCACTCCTGTCTGTGTGTGTGTGTGTGTGTGTGTGTGTGTGATTCATTTTCCCTCACTCAGTTTCTCTCACGCATGCTGATAAATATGTTTTTTCAATTACGTGTGTGTGCATGTGCATCACATTGAGATTAAAATGTATTTTTTACTGCCAAGCATGGCGTAATGAGATGTACCCTAATATCAGCAGGGCTGCATCGTGCTCTGTGACACACACACACACACACACACACACACACACACCTACACACACCTACACACACACACACACACACACACACACACACACACAAGCACATAAACCCCCAGCTATAGGGCCATCATTCCGTCATCTCTGCTGCTGTAGAGCTGTTCTACAGGGGGCTTTTAGGCTGACTTATGGCCATCCACACATTGCATTACAGTAGGTCTGTAATGTGTTGCTGAGCAAGAAAATATTCAGCCCAAGGGAGAGGGGGGGGGGGGGGGGGACAATTTCCTGATATGAGGCCGATTATTATGCATGCCGAGGAGATCCAATTTAGAATTTGCATCTTCAATGAAAGCTTGAGTAGAAAAGAAAAGTGACAAAGGAGACACAAATGCACCCTCTTCTCTCTACAATGTGGCTTCTAACAGCAACAAGATATTTGATAGGATATACCTATCACAGATTATACTTTAAACACAGCCGGGAAAGTTAGGCACATGCTAAAAAGATCAAATGGATAAAAAAAATGTGCTACATGGACCCCCCCCCCCCCCCCCCCTCTCTCTCTCTCTCTCTCTCTTTCTCTCTCTCTCTCACTCCCCCTCCTCATTCTGCTTCAGTATTAACAGGCTGGATTCTGCCTGTATGAGGACATGCGCGCTGAACAGGGGGGAGGAGGTCTATCGCAGACTGTTTCTGATGTTCTGTGTTGACTCAATTATGGTGCAGAACTCTCATTTTCTGATCGCCTGTTCTTGTGGAAAAGAGAAAAAGTGAGGAGTTTTTTTTATTTTTTCTCCAACATTTACAGACATGAAAATAAATTGACGCGTTTGTTGTTTTGGAGCTTTGGGTTTCTTACGGAGTCAGAGTTATTATTATTAGATTTTTCTAATAATCGATCTCCCCCGCCGCCACCCTGAAGTTCATTGTTGTTATCTTGGCCGCCGGGATGGTGGCCTTCATCGGAGCGGTAATCTGCATCATCGCAGCCGTCCACACCGGTTCCTCCAGGGCTGCCGCGGCACAACAGCAACCAACCACCGACAACCACTCGCTGTATCCGGACGCGGTGGCGCAGAGCCCCGCTGCAGCGGGCTCCGTGGCCCGGGCCGGATCTTTGGGCGCTCTCCATGGTTCTGAAACGCCCGATTCGGAATCACCGACCTTCAACATCGGGCTCAGCGGGCTGGACGGGGTCTCTGGACTCACGGGTCACGACCCGACGGTCAGTCGACTCATCTGCACGCCGATCCCTGCCGGGGAGTGCAACCCGAAGAACTTTCAGCAACAAGCGGAAGACCCGTCGCTGTACGCGGGGGAAGACTGGGGCTACCTCCGCACCACCGCGGAAGAGCTCCGGCAGACCGTTCTGCAGCAAAAGGACCAGATATTAACGGACCAGCGGACCATCAGGGAGCTGACGGGGAAACTATCCGAGTGCGAGAAGGGGCTGGACGGAAGGAGCAGCGGCGCGGACAGACGGCGGAGCGCTGCGGGGCTGTGGGGGGGCAAAAGCACGGAGGAGGAGACGCACCTGGAGCGGATCATGGTGCGGGACAGCCCGGGTTCGACGCCCGACAGCGTTCACCTGCTCACCGTTCGGGCTGTGGATGAGCTGGAGCAGGCTATCACTCAGCTCAAAGACCGCATAGAGAAACTGGAGGTAGGTAGAGTTTGAAGGAAATTACCCCTCCACGTAAATCATCTCCTGCATGCCGCTAAAACAATTCTTGGGAAGCAGTTTTGGGTCCCACATGATTGGATTTTGAGGCCATAAATCAGGGTCCCTCTATTTTTTTAATCATTATTGTAGTCTATAACTCAAACTCTAGCTACATTTTGTTGTAATAAGTGATGGTCAGAGTTGAGCATAGCTATTTTTGTCTTTTCTCCACTCTTATAATACCCTTTAGGACAATTGGGCATGCATGCCTGGTTTATGAAAACAAGGGGTTTCAATATTGAATGAGAACAAGTGAGTTATCCAAAAGCTTTTGTGTGTGATATGGGATATTGGCAGCCATATAAAGAAACAATATGAGACCATCTATTTTATTACTTACCACATAATATGATCAACTGCATCATTTTAAAATGATATCGATGTTAATTGCTGATAACATCAACATTTAATGATTTCGTATGATCATAACCATCTGTTTATGTCATTAATAATACATGAATTGATTGCTTTGGCACGGCGGATGCTCATTTTTAACGCCAAGTAAACAGAATGAGATTTAAAGTCAAAAGAAGGGGAGAGAGGCGAGATGAGGATAAAGGGGGAGGAGGAAAAAAAGGAGCAGCAGGAGGAGGTGGAGGAGAGAGTATAGCAGAGTAACATGAAACACGCTCTCATCTGGCCAGAATCCGATGATGTATAACCTCAATTTTGGCTAAAGACATACCATACATAATGTATGAGTTGCCTATATTTGTAGAAAGCTCAGACTTAAAGTGATTCTCTGCAGTGTAGTATACTCACTCTGTGCTAGCGTATGTAGGACATGTCTGCGTGGGTCATTTTCTTTGTGGATTATAAACACTTTGTTATTCTATATGGCCGCTGACAGATGGAATCCTCTAGAAAGCAAAAGGGTTGAATAATCACCATGTTTTACACTTTTCAAGAACACATTTCCCTTTTGACAGAATGAGATCTGAGTGGATTTCACAGGTCTTTTGTAGTTCAACCTAAAACACGATCCTGTAGCGCGTGTGTGTCTTTTACCATCCAAGTCACGTTTCCGAGTACAGGAGCTACATGGGCTATACTTCAGTAGCACATTGTGGTGTTTACATCGGATGCTATGGCGAATATAGAAGAAGAGCCCTCATCTGGGATTAGTCAGGTCAAATAATATTCCAAATCGGATACGTTTTCCTTTAACTTTTAGCACGTACTGCAGCTGCCCTTTCAAAGTCCGCATTGTTGCATGCTCTATGCTTTCAGTTGGGACCTACTGTACTTCCTCATAACATTGCACATTGAACTTTGACCCTCTTCCTTATATATCCGCTGCACAGAGGATTGTGGGTCAGAGTAGAGATATGCTGGCTTGCATACTGCAAAAAGCGACCGGCTGCATCCCGGTATTTTTGTCATACTGCATTTGTCATACTATGTATGAGGACATGCTAAATATCTTTCTGGCACACTAAATTGTATGCTTGTATGGGTATTGGAGCGCACAGTATGTTAAATTCCTATTACCATTAGCATTCAAGACCAGACCACATGAAGCACACAAGGTGATATGGCTGCAAATGGTGTGACTGTGCAGTTGCTGGAATGCTTTTCCATTTCCAGCGTACCTACCAGTACACTCAGTACCACAGTTTCTGATAACAGTTTGACCAATTGTGAATTTTCTTTCCACAAAATCATTACGATTTCCATCATAACCAGCTGCTCAACAACAGTAAGCACTCTGTAATACTGCACTGATGCGGCTCCAGTGTGGAGATCTTTGGCACTGAGCTTTACCTTTAGTATTGGCTCTTGTTTTCATGCGGATGTTTTGCATCTGGCTCGTTAACAGGCAGCATGGATGGGTGTTAAGTCACTGTAGCACTTTCAATGTTCATATGGACGCTGACAGTTTGACATTTATGCATATCGAATTCCAAAATGCTTCATTGCTGTGATGCTCTGCCAACGTTTTAGCACTTTAAAAAATCTGGCAAACGTGCAGAAATGGCAGCTTTCCTGAAATGGAAGTGACAATTACCGTTTTATCTTGAGTATACCTTAATAAATAAACTCATCAAGGAAGCTTGAAGTTCTATTAGTGGAAACGCTGCATGAAACATGATAATGTGTGGCTGATAAAAATACAAGAGGCAACATGGTTGTGAAGTCAGTGTGAGGTATGTGTAGGTGTGTTCACTATTTTATGTCTTAAGAACAATAATGATGCCTGTAAAAAGTCCCCAGAAAGAGATCTCATGACCACACCTGAGACAGGGAGGATAAAACAAACGCTCCTGTGTGGAAATGAACTGCCCCCCTTCAGGTGCAATCACTTCCACTCAATGAGAGGTTTATACGCTGGCTTCCCTTTGCTCCCACTTTTTTTGACCTCAGCCATGATGTGTGCTTCCTGTCAATTTGTTGACTTCTTCCTTGCTTTGATTCACGTTACCCGCACAATATCCGTAGAGAGGATTTCTATTTGTAATGAGTCTGTTGTCCCTTTGCAGAGCTAAAACCACTCACACAGAAGTGACCGAAGAATTGATGTGAGATCTTCCTTTGAAAATGAAACAGCTCTGCATGAATGAAACAAGCTGACCTCTTCTCCTTCTGTGCTCGTATCCAACGAGTCGAGTCTAGTGCATTCATGTCCAACAATGCCTGCGCCACACTTGAGCAAATCTATAATACATTTTCTTCCCAGAAGATATTGCAATGTTGATCATATTCTCTAGAAATGTTTGACATCTGCACCTGCATTATAGCCTCGTCCTGTGCTCGATAAAATAACTATTGTACATTGAGAGTAGATCACCTATCATGGCAAGACTCTGAGAAAGCAAATGCATCATATAGTATACAGTGCATAACAAGGTCCAGTTTTAAAATAATTACTACCTCAAATGTGTTGGTACTTAATTATGTTTTATGACTTCATGGTAGGAACATTTACAATAAGGACATTTATTTTGCTCTATCCTTAGATAGGTATTTAAGGATAGTCAAGGATAGATGTCAAATATGATGATCTGAGGACCCATCCATCCTGATGAAGCAGGATACTTTATTATCTTTAGATATACTTTACTATGATTTTCACATCGTAGTTGTCATTGTAGGGATTAGCTCTCCTCCAAGTCTTTACTTTACCTGTATCGTATCTCATAGCTACATGTAAGCACTGAGCACACTCAATCTATTCTGTGTTATTTAACAAATTTCCCCCTGGGGATGAATAAAGTATCTATCTATCTATGTTAATTCCTTTGTGGTGCCTCTGTATTTCTACAGTACACTGTAACACAATGCTCAGTGGATATACTGGACCACGCAGGTTTTAGAAATCTTACAGCGTCTGTATTTCCCACATTCCCTCTCTTGTGGTTTGGCTATTTATTTCGGGGCACCATTATGCAAGGGAGCCTGGTAATTTTGTTGTTGACGGAAATAGTTGTCTTGGCTGAACTTCCCGTGTCTCACTTGGATACAGACAGTTTTGTTATGCTTCTCTGTGAAAGTCTTTGTCGCAAAAGAGCTTAAAGGTGCATGCCAGAAATCCCACGGTAATATGAAAACATCAACAAATAAAACCCAGAATCAACTCTAAGTAAATCTGCAAAAGCAGCTGCAGCCGGCATTCAGTTAGCTTAGCTTAGCATAAAGACATGGAAACGGCGGGAAACACCAAGCACGGCTCTCTCTGAAGGTGAAAAAAAAATCAAGAAGTTCTCTAATTAAGCCGTTAAGCCTAATTTGAGTAATCTGTACAAAAAAACAATTAGTAAAAACAACACTGTTGCTTTTATAGGAGGTAATGTTGGGATTTGTGATTTTACTGGGTTATGTTCAGGACTATTTCTTGGCAGGGTATCTAGCAAAAATCTCCTTAAAGAAATGTTGAACTACTCTGTAAGGACAAAACATTAACTACAGCAAAGTGAAACCTTAATAAATGAGCCCCGTTGTATAGCCAGCTGTGATGTAATGTCTCAGTTATTAACTGGGTGTAATAACTTTTCCTTTCATGCAACCGAGCTAATGTTGAGATTCACTGCTATAGTAGTAAATACATAATACCTGTGAACCAGTTTTCACCCACTGTATCCCTCCTCTGCAGTCAGACATCGGCCCATTTCCTCACAACCAGACGGACAGCAGCACCTCAGGAGCGCCAGTGGAAGGCGGCGTGTCGGGCGGCCCGGAAAGGTTGGCCGATCCCGGGCACAGGGCCGGTGCGGACAGGCCCTGGAGGATGGAAGACTTGGAGGGGGAGCTGGAGAAGAAGGTGGAGCTGCTGGAGAAAGAGAGAAAAACCATGAGGCTGGAAACAGAGAAGCACAGGCAGGAAATCGACCGGGGCATCAACAAGCTCCACCATCGACTCTCAGGGCTGGAGGGAGGTCGGTATTGACAGAGGGGAGGAAAAGAAGGAAATGATGTGTAAATGAAAATACAATAACAGAAGGAAGGGAGACATGCATAAGTGACTGTAATGAATCACTCGCAGAATGACTCAATTCACTAATGAGAAATAATTTGGCATGAAAGTTACCTCCTATGTTTTATTTTTGTATTACTCTTAATCAAATCAGGCCAAATCAGGGTTTCTATTTGATAAATAAATGATGTTTAACTGCTGGAAAAATAGGGAAAGAAAATCTAAAAGACTATCAAATCCATGCCCTGCCTAACATTTTCAGATCACATGAAGGAGTGGAGTCTATGAGATTAGCAGGAAATCTATTTTCCCAGATAGATGATTAAATTGATTTCTCTATGTTGTATCCGTACTCTCAGGTGTGTCAGGGCATTCCTTCCCAGAGGGCTACAGGCTGTCCTTCCCAACCCGGACAAACTACATGTACGCTGTTGTGAAACACTCCATCCCGGCGCTGCGGGCCTTCACCGTCTGCCTGTGGCTGCGGCCCGCGGAGGGAGGCATCGGGACGCCTCTGTCTTACGCTGTTTCCGAGCAACCCAACGAACTGGTGCTGCTGCAAGGCCTGCATACCCCCACTGAGCTGCTCATCAACGACAAGGTACGCCATCGGTCAAGAGGCTGAGCCTCCGCTGTATATCTGAACTGACCTGTCCACTGCTTGACAGCAATTCATTTTCCCGAGGAGATTTATGTCACGGTTAGTGGGTAATGTTTCAAACTATGTATTGATTGATATAAGTATTATTAAGTCGACACAAACCCTCTACAGTCTGTAGAGAGCACATCATTATGAGTCCATTTTCTGCAGAACTTTATTTCAATGAATGCAAAGGGATATAGAAACTGCATACACCGACATAAACATATATTACCGTAATTATTGACAATCATTTTATAATATATTAAACACCATAGTGCCAGGATAAATTGCTCAATTGTTGCGAGATAAATAGATTAAGATTGACATGAAGTGTGCATGCATTACTACCTATTACTTAGTAAACATATGTGGCGTACTCTATCCAAACAAATACCGATTTTAACATACACAGGTTTTCTTTAATAATATGTCCGTGCCTTTTGAATAAAAAACATAAAGGATAAAAAAACTAATTTCAAACAGAGAACACTACCTGTTAATAGCTTTGCCTGTTAGTAACTGGATCCCCCCCACTATCACCCACTACTGCTTTCTACTCGGCTCACCCACTTTTTGGAATGTTACCAGCATCACTGCGCTGTATATAAACAGCATTATAGTCTTGATTAGAATCTTTAATGTCTCCTACAGAAGAAGTAGTGCACGGTACTAGCATGCAAATGAGTGGAACACATCAAACGGCAGAGCCAATTTAGCAGACAAGCTAAACAGCCTCATTCATGTGTTTAAATGACACATTAATGCACCACATTGACAGCACTGCAGGGTGGTGTAGTGCAGTGCAGTGACTAGTATAATTCAATGAAGTCATTATGGTAATCGATGCCCTGGGGGAAGGTTTTGTGTCCTTGGAGGTAGCCGGGTGTCTTTGGGACTTAGGGAATACTGCACAACAGGCAACAGAGGAAACAGGAGAGACATAAGATAACAGAGGGACGTCACACAGCTATACAGCTACTTCCTGTCTCACCTCCAAATGGGGGAGACTTCTCCTGAGCTGCCCTCTTGCTCTCCCCCGTTGCTAGGTGGCGCAGTTGCCTCTAAACCTCTCCAGGGGCAGCTGGCAGCACATCTGCGTGAGCTGGAGCCAGAGGGGAGGAGCCTGGCAGGCCTACCAGGGGGGAAAGCTGCGGGGCGAGGGCCACGGGCTGGCAGCCGGACATCACGTCCGACCTGGAGGAGTGCTCATACTGGGGCAGGAGCAGGTGAGTGCATGAAATGAGGGAGTGAAAGACTGAATGAATGACGTATTCAGTGCATGGATGCAGGTAATGCTTACTCCAAAATAAATCTAGTTTAGAATGCCCTTCAGGCTTCTGCTGACTACAGCGCTGCAAGCTAATTTCAGTTTGGTTTGGAGTATACTGCGAAACAAAGAGGTGTGCTGTTGTAGTGTTGGGTGGATAAGGTTGTGTGTCTGCATAATGGTCCGAAGCATCACGGTTAACAGCCTATAGGGGGCCCTCATCCAGATCCAGGAGAACCCCTCTCGCATGGCGTATTTGTTCAGTTGTGGGGTTTTTTTATCACAATTCCTTCATCTTGCTCACAAGCAAGTCCACATTCATGCCCAAGGCAGCAGAACAGTCTAAGCTGAGCCTTTGTCTGTTTTTAAGTAGAAGTGTTTCTGTCTTCAATCACACCTCTCTCTGTAACGTGACTCTTCTTTTTCTCCAGGATTCTCTGGGCGGAGGGTTTGACTCATCCCAGGCCCTGGTTGGGGAGTTGTCCCAGGTGGGTCTTTGGGACCGGGTCCTGTCTGCTAACCAGGTGGCCAGCTTGGCCCGCTGTGGCAGGGTGACCCAGGGCAGTGTGGCCCCCTGGACCGAGAACGGAGTTGAGGTTTACGGTGGAGCAACCAAGGACCCGGGAGAGCCTTGTAGTAAACACAACAGGAGTTCTCAATGACCGATGGGGCAAAGGGGAAGGGACAGAAAGAAGGGAGGGGTAAAGTTGTAGCCCTTTCAAGAAAGTAGGATTCTGCACATTAATAGCACTGCTACAACATTTTTTAAACATCTATGTGTGGCATGGACTGACAAGTTTGTAAAAAATTGAAAATGTATGGTATGCATATCTATATGACGTGAGTAGAAGACGGTTTGCAGTTACTCTACCACACGTCTAGTAATCAATGGGGGCCCACTGGAAAATTGTGCAATACAAGATGAGATTCCTCATAAATAAAGCTTATTAGATTCATGTCCAGATTCAGGCCACACTAAACTATTTTGTCATTGGTCCAAGCTAATGTAAGCAACTAATGTCAACGTTAACTACGTGAATACTAGGACGCAATTGAACCTTCTGCTGGTTATTCATTTGTGAGAAAATGGAAAAGCAACGACACAGTGATGCTCAGCTGACCGAAGGTAGTTTGATTAGGTAACAAACTGTTTTTTAACCTTTTAAAGGAATTGTGAACGTTCTGGAAAATATGCCTATTTGCTTTCTTGCTCATGTCTGTACAGTAAATCAGCAGCCAGCTAACTTAGCTTAGGATGAAGACTAAAAAAAAAAGGGCGGAAATGTTCGCCTGGCTCCGTCCAAAAGTAACGAGATCTACCTACCAGCATCTCTAAAGCTCACCAATTAACACGTTATAGTTTGTTTGTTTAATCAGCACAAATATTTATTAAAATTAGTCGTTTTAAGACTTTGTCGTTTCGCACAAACACGTTCATTTGTGAGCTTTAGGCGAAATGTGTTACGTTTGGACAAAGCCATGCTAGCTTTTCCCACCTGTTACCAGTCTTTATGCTAAGCACAGTTAGCCTGCTGCTGCTGCTGCTGGTGGCTTCCTGCTGGCGTGCATAGCTGCATGTGAGTGACTCTTCTGACCAAACGCTCAAGAAAGACTCTCAAGAACGCAAATAAGTGTACTTCCCGAAATGTTGAACAGAAATGTTGAATCAGATTAGAGGAGCTGAGAAAACTGTGCAAACATGCCCACTATCTATTTTATTCCTTTGAGACGGCCGAGCTGGGAGAACTTCAACGGGTCGTTCACAGCTGCTGTAGAATGAGAGTTGTTGACCTCCACTAAGGCGGCCAGACCTCGTGTAAAACCTCTGAGATCCCTCCATGAGTGCAGCCTGGGTCTGGGTGGAGTTAATTAAGAGCTGTGACAGCTTTAGAGGAGGGAGTCAAGGTAAGGTGATGAAAAGTGGTGGAGAAAGTGGCGGGAATATTAAGTAGTAGATGGCACCAAGGGATGGATGATGAAAGAGAAGGGAAAGGAGAAGGGGGGGGGATTGGGCACTTTTAAGACGTGATGCCACATTGTTTTCACCTCTGCATGATGTATTCATATACCTGTGATGTCTTGCCACTGCACAGTGCCTCCTGCATCCATGGCTGCTAGGTGGCTGTCTTTGTCTATTAAGGCCCAAGGGTCTCTAAATAAAGTCGTATTCCCGAAGGAACTCACCACCGCTAGCAGAATGTTACTCTTTGTTGGGGAGGGGCATTTTATATATATTTCTGAAAAGCCTTTGCCCCATTTATGTCATGTGTCGGTGCTTCAGCTTGCACTCTTTTAGTTCTTTTTAAAAAAAAAGACACAACATTCAGATTTACATTATGCACTCACAGTCATTTTAACATTCCTGGATGCTGACTGTTTCTTCTTTGCCATTTTATACACGCAGCCACTCAATAATGTGGTTTGATGAATTAACAACCTGCAACCTCCAACTCTTCCAACCTTCCGACATTCCATGCATGAGTTGTACTGTATGTTTGTTATATGCCTCGGTGCATCCATGTTTCTGAAGATCCATCTCTGATCTCTTTGATGGTTATTCGTCACTGTTGTGTGAGACGCGATGTTAAATGCAGATTGTCCATTTCACCATTTCTATAAAAAACTGGCTCTCCCTATAGCATAAAAAAAATATCCTTAGTGGAAAGTGCCTGTCCGGGTGTTCGAACCCATGTAAACAAATCATGTAATTTAACGTCCTGATGGAAGATTCACACTGCGAGGTATTTTGAGCTAATTAAGCATCAGTGTTTCTGTGAACTCCCTGGTGGATTTTTAAGATTTAAGAGGTTTGATAAAACATTTGAAAACCCAGAACTTTTTTGCAGTTCCGCCAAACTGATGCTAAATCAGGTCAAAATCATCTTACTGTGCCTAATAGTGTCTTTGATGATGCCTCTCAGTCTGCTGTGTTATTAATATTATTATGCCTGGTGTCTGTTCAGCTTGTTTCAGAGCTTCTTTTATTTTTTAGGCTTTTTGATGGTGATGTGGCATTATTCTCTTTACAGTTATTGGAATTGAACACTTTTTAACTCTATTGGCAATGTTTTTCTTACATGAAATCATTTTCTTTCCACTGTATGCATTGGTATTTGTCTATTTTCATGTTGTAGTTTGTATAAATACTGTATGTCCACGTCTTGTATGGTGTTGTATTGTTCTGCATATTTGCTGTGTACAAACCTCAAAATCTTTATTAAAGTCCTACTTTTCAGATCAAAAGAATGTCATTATTCTCACAGTATCATATATCATGTCCACTTCAGAAAAGGAGTGAAGTTGATTAAGTCTATAAGTGATTCTGTCAGCTCTCTTATCCAAGGACGCGCGCACACACTTGTGATTCAAGGGCAGCGGCTGTGAGAGCCTCCGACGCCAGGCTCCACAGGAAAAATACTTGACGGAAAAAAACCATATATTTCTTTGCTCTCCTTGTTCATTCTCCTCCCAGGCGAATTAAAGGCGAGAGTTTTAAAGAGAAAAGCCCAGAGCCATCTCCCTTGGGAGCAGCAGGTACAGATGTGAGTTAAGAGTAAATTTAGGATTTGGGAGACCCAGTGACTCATCTGTTGTTTCTGAGAACTACACATCTAGATGTTCTATTTCAGTAGCCATGCATTTTATAAAGGCATAATGGGTTCAAGACCTCACATTCAGTGAAAGTCTAAAATGGACAGCACACATGAAGCACACGGTACATAGACAATATTCTGCACATAAACAGTGACTGTATATGTATTTATTATTTATGCAGTCAAGTCATTCATTCAAGACATAGCCTAATAGAAACAGTTTTTGACAAAAACTATTTCAACAAATAGTTTGACATTTTTTGAAATACTCTTTTTCGCTTTCTTGCTGAGAGCTTCAGTCAACAGCCGGTTAGCTTAGCTTAGCAACTCTAACGCATGTTCGGGCTGAGAGTCGCCAGTTAAAACGGTCACTAATTAAACCGAAACACCTCCATGGCTGCTATGTAAGCTATTAAACGTGGCGACTACCACTGAACAGATGCTTGTCTGTGTGGCGCCCATATTTGAAAACTGAATGAAGACAGTCTATGTCATGGTATTTGACGTTCTGTACATGACCGTAGATAAAGGTGGTAGCATCTAGTGACTTGTATGCTCTTAATTTCTCGTTGATGTAACATTACACGCTAGGTTTCTCCAGCAATACATGTAAATATCAGGCCACTAAATACTGGGCCACTTGCTGATATAGTCAGTTTGTTTTGGTTGCGTTAGCAATCTTTAAGTGGGTAATGACCTTGCACAGCTTGACAAGCCATTGCGCTCTGCCGTACTTACGTTGCCAAACTTTGGGCGCCCAATTACGTACGCCATCATTGTTGACAAACAGCCTATATCCTCTCCTCGCTTACTTATTTTAATCTTCGAACACAGCCAGGCTAGCTGTTTCCCTCTATTTCCAGTCTTTATGCTAAGCTAAGCTAACTGGCTGCTTTAGCCAACGCCTTATATCTAAAGGAACAGATATGAGAATCGTATCAGACTTCTCACCTAAGTCATGGCAAGAAAGCGATTAGGGATGTTCCCCAAAATGTTGGACTATCCCTTTAAAAATGTTTGTCTTACTTGAGCTCCCATACCATCAAAACACATACGCTTAGAAAACCTGCAGGTCTATCTTACTGAATCCTACAGGTTATAGTATCCCTTCATGCCACTAGTGCTCAATCTCCATGTCTCCATTTTGTATATATCAAAAAACACATTTTCAATTCTCACTCTGCAATTATTCTCCCCACCTCTCTATCATCCTTCATCCTCACCTCCCCCTCTCCGCCTCCCAGTGGACCCGGCGTCCTCTTTTGCTCTCTGTCGCCTGCCGCCTGCTCTTTGCTCAGTCTCTGCATTCCTCATGTCCCATTTCTTCTTCTGCCAAAATATCCTGCGCCAGTCTGCTGACAAAAACAAAAGAGAGACACAGTCGTATCCTCTGTCACAAAACTGTCATTTTAACAGATATCTTGGGAAATTGGAGAGAGCAAGCATACAAGAGATTTGTAAAAACGCATCTGTATGAGTAGGGAGCAAATACATTTATATACACCTCTACACCTCAAGGCATAAATCATGCAAGACGTTCTTGATTTTCTCTTGGGCCTGTGCAGGCTACAAACACAATATGATGTGATAAACCGTTACGTGGCTAATAGTGAAACTTTTTCACTGAAACGCAAACGAGCACGATGCCAGCAGCTAACAGATGCTACGCTACAGCAATATCTGCAATCCCTTAATTGGAATGAGTCAATCTGTTCAACCGTTCCAGTGGATAACACGCCACTGAGCGTTGCTTGCTCGTGCACTCCTCACTTTTGCTCACGGACTTACAGCTTAAGTCCGTCACTCTGCTGCTCGTGCAAGAGAGTCACACTCAGCCCGCTGGTGTCACACAATTTACATCTAAACCGAGCCAAAGTCCCCTTAATCTCGTTACCGGGTTGGTGAAGCCATGCTGTGTGTGAGAAACTGATGTTGGCAGAGTTTTAACCCCTTGAACGCTGACATTACAAGTTATTTTTATTGAGTGAAATATGAAACTGTCTCTATGCATGTTGTGATGGATCTACCTGTTGAGGCTGAAGAGGCTAAAACTTGTTCCAATACAAAAGGCATTCAAGTTGCGTGGCTGTGGAGCATCTTGCTGACATATCTGAACAGTGTTCACATATGCAATATGCAACAGGCTTACAGGCTTTTTTTGTTGTTTTTGCTTCATGTCTCCCACCTGCTATGGTGCTGTGGCTTTAACAGGATTGCCTGCCACCGCTGGCTTGTAACGGCTCGTGGCAGCCTGTCGGGTGTTAATGCATTTCTCTGCGCTCTCAACGCTTCTCTGAGGCAGCAAGCGGCACGGAGACGTGGGAGGAGGCACAAATTCAATGTGTGATTCGTACACATGAAATCAAATCTCTTCTCAGATTATTCTTTTCAGTGTTAGCGCCTCAAACAAAGATATGGGAATTGGCATCTTTGTATTCCTCACTCAACAGCCTGCAGCTCCGTTGGAGGACGCTCTGATACTGTAGCAGGAGTTAAACCTCTCTGACCACCAGGCTGACCACCTTCAACACATATCACCCACAGCCATGGGAGGATATTCCCTGCTGGATTATCAATCCCGATCTAATCCATATTATTCCATCTAGGAATGGACAGATTTTAATCCCATGTAATCCATGAATCGGATGGCCCATCAAACGGAGAGTTTGCCTCATACTAAATGATCTCTCACAGTCCATTAGTCCACAGTTTATTATGTCACTGAAAGTGTCCTTGCTGTCCTGGCTGTCCTTGGCTGTTAAAGTGTGTGTTCAAGCTTCCTTGACGGTGGATTAGAGACCAAATGGGTTGGCTCTTCTCTGGGTATGAGGGATTTTATGACTCAAAGCTGTGTAAATGAAACTCATTGGGTTTTAAATGCTCAATAAGATATATGCTGCTTTTTCATTGTAAATCAAATACTGGTATATTGAATCTTTAAAAAATGTACTATATACAATTTCTACAACACACAGTGATGTCACCGGGTACTGGAGGACACTTACGAAGCAGCAAAGTGAGTGGAGCTCAGCAGAAACAAGGCTTTCAGTGGGTGCTGTTAACTTACTCTTTAAAGCTGTGGTCCTCAAGATTTTAGCCATTGTTGATTTGGTGACACCCGTGGTTACTGCTGGTTAACAACACGTGTGAAAATCAATACTGAATCACATGCATCGTCCCATGTCTTTTTCCACAAAGTTCATTTGAATCCTGCACAGGAATGGCGGACTCCGCCAGTGGTAAATACAGAATGTAAATACTGTCAATGTTCATTGTTAAAAATCTGACGGCTTGTAACTTTAATATTTGGGTCATTGGTTTTCACACCAAGCGGAGGCCTTTTGGCACTTTGCGGTCAGTGAGATAACTCCCTTCTAAAAAATCCTTAAATCCACCCACTCATCACTTTCCCTTTTGAACCAGAGCAGGTAATCCACCTACTCAGCCTCTACATGGCGGTGTACCAGAATCATTACACTTCATACACCCACACACACACACTCCTACACACACGCACACACAAACACACACACAGAAACACACACACAAACACACACACGGTCCAAAATCCCCACTGAGGCTCCATCTGGACAGGAACACGCTTTGCTCATCCTCCGTCTTTGTCTCCCACTTTGCATCTCGTATCCCTCCCTCCCACCCTCGCTGATCCTCCCTGGTTTCATACAATATTCTTTCAAGTGAAGGTAGGTGGCCTTGTGTAACTCCCTGGACAAGGCAAAGCTGTAATAGAAAATAACATCAATGGTTTAGCTTCCTCTGAGACCGCTTGTGTTAAAAATGTATACACTCATGGTACTTGAGAGCTTCACCCCAAAGGGCATATTTGGTGATAAATAAACCAAATTGTTTGTTTCAGAAAATCACAGAGGTTCTGGTTATTTGGTGTGATGTGGCTTTGTTTCATGGGATGATGCCGTATATTGGTAAAACTAATATTGCAGCAGTCTTGACTCACCTGTGGCTGTGTAAGCCATGTTTCTCAGTCAGGATTTTGTTACATTTTGGAAAAAAAAAAGCTTTAGTTCACACGTTTTCCCACGGTCCATGAGGGAATAGTCATGTTTTGGGTGACAATACTGCTGCATGAATAAATATTGTGAATGCATTTTCATTTCGTTGATAATCTTATTTTGACATTAAAACTGAATTAGGTCGTGCATGCAATACCTGGAACCATTCCTGTTTCACATAACTTACAAAGAAATAGTGTAGTGTAGGTTACACATAGTATGAACGTTCACAGTCTTTGTTATTATGACGACGTGGGACACATTAGGTTGCAAAAAGACTGAACAACTAACATATAATGTCATTATATTTATCCATCTATAATTTATTAAAGTTTATACAACAGCCTCTACACTAATTTACACACCAACACACATGCAGTCTTTCTGATACAAATGTTGCATAGTGGCAACCTCACTCTGCATACTGTACACCTGCTTCATCAAAACATTAGTTAGAATGTGTTTGATATGTTTAATAAGCAGACAACATCTGGATCCCTTATTGCCCCATTAATCTCATCCTGACGTTTCCCTCCAAATCTCCCTCATTCACTTCCTCTAATGGTGTCTAATTTACATCTCTGTAGCGTTCTCAACCTTTTCGTCTCTCACTTCTTCCAATTCCTCTGTGCTGGGTTGAAGAGATGCATGGTAATTACTGAAGCACAGTTCAGTTCAGAGAGGGCTTTGGCTAGTGTGTGTGTGTGTGTGTGTGTGTGTGTGTGTGTGTGTGTGTGTGTGTGTGTGTGTGTGTGTGTGTGTGTGTGTGTGTGTGTGTGTGTGTAAGGCTGTGCAAACGCAGCATGCTTGGTTCTTGGTCATGGCTGTCCCTTTGTGTCTTCATTCATCTATGAAACACATTATCCCAAATGATATGGATTTTGAACTAAAAGGAAGGAAGCTGTCCGGTATTTGTTTTTATCTTCATGATAAACAGTTCAATGTTTGGAGCTGATGCACTGTGCAAATCAATCAATCTATAGCATTTATATTCAACGTCCACACCTTTTTCGCTCTTTTCGTTCGTGAGAGACATTCTTTTCTGCATAAACCACAATAAAAGGAAGGAATTGGAGAGTAAAAGTGTGTTGTGAAGGTAAACAAATGTGAGAATCTGAGAGGAGGGTGGGCATGATGAAGGGTGAGAGGAGCAGAACAACTATGCGACTGTCGATAGTGTCCAATTTCATAACAATCGTTCACACGCACACAAAGAATAAGGAGGAACGAAGAGGGAAGTTGAAACTATTAACAGCAAATCAAATCTGTTTGTGAGCCCGTCTCTATAAGTGCAGTATCATTAGAACATAACAATGAGCATGTGTGCAGTAGACTGCCATCAACCTGTTAGCTGTGTATGCAAACAACACAGTGATCAGTGTGCACGAGCAGCTGACGAGAACTAAAACGTAGAAGTGTGTTGTGCACTCTGTCACCCTCCAATCTCCCTGCTGCATTTCAACGTGCAGCATGTGTTCGTCTGAATGGACTGTTCAAAAAGGCACTCGTCTTTGTGTTTTGTCCTTCAAATATTTCCTGAGCGAGCGCACACTCGTGTCCTCGGAGGGCTTTTCATGCAATCTGCTGGAAATCAATTTTCTGCTGGGGAGAAAGACACACACACACACACACACACACACACACACACACACACACACACACACACACACACCCCTACACTTACACACAATTTACAATCTTGGATTTTTGCTGACAACCTTATCTGGAGAAAATCAAGGTCTCTCTCTCTCTCTCTCTCTCTCTCTCTCTCTCTCCATGTATCCCCTCAGCTCTCTCCTCTCCAGTATTTAATAACGCCAGTCAGGCAAATAAACCAACACCCCACGTCTTCAGTCTGACTGCGTGAGTAATGAATCCTCCTCCCCACGCAATCACTGAATGAAACTCATCAATTAAGAACCACGAGCGTGTATCAGCAGCACGACCGTGGCGCAGCTCTCTGAGTCACTCCTGACGAGTGTGTTTTGTTTTCTGTCTCTCTCCCTCCACACGTTGTAAAGTTGAAAGAGCTGTCATCACATTTCTGAGACGGTATTCAAGGCGAGTGTGTAGTAAACAATCACGGCTGACGGCTGTGTGAAGTAGAAAAGAGTCATTACCAGCGTGGGATGCCGTGTCCCAGTGCCATCCTCATACTAACTGTGTCGTGCTGCTGTAAGCCGTCCACCTCAAAGTCATACGCGCTGCTTCATCACAAACCACCTGATGCTGGTGTTTGTAAGCTGTGATGACCTCTGACCTCTCTGTGGAATTAATCTCAATACAACCCCACAGCGCTCTGCTGGGAAACAAGCCCCCAGGACCGGAGCTCGGCTGTGTATTCGTCCTGACATTAAGTGACATTTGAGACAGAATGCAATAGAACGAAAGAGATGCCGCACTTGGAGCAGCTGTAATGGCACTAATCTAATACCGCAGGTTCAGTCAAGCACGGCGCAGTTAGCATGTGAGCTGGTTCGCTGAGGCACACGGGCAGACTGACGCCATTAAAAGCACCTGTAAAGATAAAACAGCACAGATCTAAGCGAAAGGTGCATTCAAATTGAGTTTGTGATTGCGTAATATGTTGCAGCTTGGAGTACATTACAGAAGAAAACCATTAGGTCTGGCAGCACTCTTTAACAGCTTGGACTCTTGAAGTGGCAGTGAAAGCAGAGCGATATAATGTCGCTGGATTTCTGGGCTTTACTTCATAGCAGGAACTTTCTGGACCCACTGGCTTCCAGTGTATACGTAGCTGAATTAATGACAATTCAAGCTGTTTTGCTGTTGTGTAACTTTCATTCAGAGTGACGGGGTCGAAAGTAAAAATGTCAACGTACGTTAAAAGTCAAATAACGCCAAATAACAACACCTGGTATTGACAGAACACACACGTGAGCTGTCGATCACAACAAAAAGCGTGTTTCTGTCGGTAATGTTGTCTCTTAAAATGAAGTTGATCTGAAAAGTGTTACTTTCATATCGCCTCTCCACATTTGGCTTAGTGAAAACGATAAAACGTGTACACTAATATGAAAATATGTAGGCCTCCCCGTACAGGAACAGCATATATGTACGGACCCAACACCTTATAAATCATTCAAACAGTTATTTCAGCATCACGGCTGGCTAGTTTATGAATTCACCATATTTGTGTGGAGCGCTGCTTATCAGCCACAACCATCACACATTACTGTATCACACATCTACACCGGTGCACAAGACGTTTCTTGTCAAAATTGTACGTAAATGAATAGTCTTAACGTAATTTGTGTGTCTTAGTCTTAGTCCGAAGTCATGCTGGGGTTGTACTCTTTCATTCTTCTTCTTTCTCTCTGCCCTTCTTTCCTAAATGCCCCGCGCACACGCACGTATATACAACACAGGTCCACGGCCGATGAATGATTGTTCCATGAGTAGAGACGCTTGATTAGATTATCCCACAAGCTGTCACCTTTTGAAATTTACGACCAGAGAGAGAGAGAGAGAGAGAGAGAGAGAGAGAGATACACAAGGTTATGAAAGATGGATGGAGTGAAGGAATGTATAGACCAAGGGAAAGATTAAAACGACTCTACTATGAATACAAGAGGGCTGGTTTGCAGAGGCAAATGTTTATGATTTTCTACTTGTATATGTGTTTTGTGAGTTATGCAGTGTGTGTGTTCACAGAGGAGTAAATGTGTCACCCTAATATAAACTGTGTATCTTACACATTGTTTCTCTAACTGTAGTGTGTATTCCATGCAAGTTCTCTCCTCACAGTCTCCACATCTCTCCCCCCTCACCACCATTTGCAATTGTTCCTCTTTGCCTTTATTTGTTCCTCTCACCTGTTACGTTCCATCACTTCTGTCTAACCCTCTTTACTTTCTCTTTCGTCTCCCACTTATTTCTCTCCTCGCTCTCTCTCTCTAGATGAAATATTCATGCCCATCTATACGGGGATAGCAGCAGCAGCAGCCGCTGCAGCAGCAGCAGCAGGAGCCACAGGAGTCAATGCTTTCAAAGACTTCAGGCCTTTCAGAGAGAGAGAGAGAGAGAGAGAGAGAGGTTGTGGGGGAGGACTAGAGGAAGTGGGAGGAAAACGAGCGAGGAGGTGGAGGCAGAAGAGAGCAGGTGAGAGAAAGGAATGGAGAGATGAGCTGTGATGGAGTGAGAATGGAAGAGGAGGAGGAAGAGGGAGATGAGTGAGAGACCAGTGAGCCCCTCCATCACATCAAACACCAGGCAACACATGATGAAACGCTCCTTGTGCATTTCTCTCTTTCCCACACACACACACCTACACATTTACACACACACACACACACACACCTGCAGACACATACTGTAGGTTAAACACAAAGAGAAAGAAAACCACCGAGATACGGCGCCTCCAGCCCTTCAAACATCAGCCGACACGATTAAACACGTCGCTCTCTTTGTATTCCACACTCGCACGCGCCAAAAAAAAAAAGAACTAACACCCGTGGGTGCTCATAAGGCTGTTTAAGCAATTTTTACATCCAGGCACAAGCGCGCACAAACGACATGTTCAGGACAGAACACACACACACACACACACACACACACACTCGCTCTCTAAACAAGCGCAATGCATGCAGACACACGCACATTAGAGCCTCCGAGGCTTTCGGCGGTCAACCCGCCACATGATCCGATAGGCCCTCTGCGGCTCGTTCGCCCTCTAATGTGGCAGATGTGGTCCTAAATTCACTTTGTCTTTTATCCTGAGTTTGCACATCAGGGTCGCCATCCGCCTGCCTGCTGGATAAAGCACACGCACGCTCCAATTAGGCGCCAAAAATTCTGGGTTGTTTCCAAGCAACCTACATTAAGCTGCAACTGCTGTGAGGGAAACAAGGCTTCAAAGCTTTTGAAGGATGTTTTTCGCCGTTTGAATGCAAGTGGCTGAGCATGTTTGATGCGTGTGTGTGTGTGTGTGTGTGTGTGTGTGTGTGTGTGTGTGTGATCAGAGCACTGAGATAGCAGATTCACTGGATGTACAGTAGGATTGTGCCTTCATTGATCCTTCCTGTTGTTGAGCAGCTGACCCCAAAGTGACATCGGATCTCCCTCTGGAGGAAGAAACCAGTAAAGAGACGGCGACCATTACATAACGCTACAGTTAATCATACTGTATATCTTGCACTGATGCACTACTCTATGTGAGCTCTCATTATGCCAGTGCCCTATATGTAACCCTATGTCATCCACTCAGTATTACAGACCAACTGTTGATGCCTGTCACTTAGCTGAGGCCTGTTAAATGCTCTTTGCTGGCACTGCTCATCCTCCCATGGTTTTTAAAGTCAAAAGGTGACTGTGACATATTCCCTCCATTACCTTTTTATTTTGGGTCAGTCCTCTCACAGCCCCTGCTGCTGTAAATACTCACTAATTCATATCAGTCCACAGCTGAAAAAAAGTCCCCAGCAAGTACACTATTTACTCCAATTTGTGTGAACTTGGCTGAAAACTACAGTGCCCCAGCTGATTTGGGGAATTATTCTTTTCCAAAGATGAAGCTATTTGTAGCATGTTTTGACAGATTTAGATGTGCAGTAGGAACCAGTGGGCTTGGTGCTGAGAGACAGAGTAGGGAAACCAGTACGTGTTGACAGACTAACACACCAGTTGGTTTTTGGTGGCTTCATGGGATTTCTCGACAATAAAAGAAATATGTCATATGTGATATGCCTGCCTCGGCTTCACAGATGATACACCTCTTTGCCCACATCCAGAGTAAGACTGCGGTCACTGTGAAGATGCAGCGACGGCGGACTTCACCCACTTTGAGCTCTTCAGAAACCTGATGGGTGATTACACAGAGACGATGTCCATGTTTTAAACAGTCTCTGGACCAAGCGTGGCTGTAGTCTTGTACTATTGTACATCACTGCCTAATATCATACGATATTATACAATATACAGTACACACAATATGCAAAACTCTATTCCAAACACAATACAATGTAATACATCCAAATACATTGATTTGCTGTATTGAACAATGACACCACTGTGACGTATCAGACCCTGAGTTTAGTGATTCATAACCCTGAACTATACAGTCCCAGTTACACTATTCCGATTTATGATTGCAAGGGTAATATCATTCATGATGAATAATTACAATAAATTGTCTGTTGTCATGCATTTAGATTTATCCAAATTTGCTGTATGTTATTACCTCACTTGTGACATTCAACAGTTGTTTACATGTAATGAAACACTTTCTGAGGCTGCATACAATACCACAGCATATTGCCCCAGTTTTGAAAAACATCAGCCTGCTCTACTGGGACCTGCTGCAAAACATACATAATGCATTCTCTCTTGAAGTAAAGCTAGCTAATTAACAGAAACCTATAGTTGGTTAATTAGCCGTATGCCAAACAACCCTAAGAGGACAGAAAGCACTGCATGTCAGAGAGAAGGATTTAAAGTCATAGCAGGAGGTATAACCAATGAGAGAGAAAAGAAGAGGGGACAGGTTGAAAAAGACAGACTGTCTGAAAGAGATGAATATTAGATTTAATCTGTGCTCCTTTAGAATATGAATTCATTACTCTGCATGTTTCTCTGTGTTAATGCGAGCCAGCTCACTGCTTTCGACATCAGCTACATTTTCATTGAGTAGAGCAGTCGAGACTATCAAAGGAATCCATTGTGCTCAATGAAAAAGAGTCTCAATGAACACAACACGAGGCTAAAGGAGAACAAAATGTGGACAACAAAGGAATCGTTTGACATTTTGCTCTCTTACTGGGATTTACATCAGAAGATGGATTCCACACTCATGTCTGTACTGTAAACATGAAGCTACTATGACAACAAGTTATCTTAGCTTAGCATAACGAATACAAACCAGAGGGAAACCACGAGCCTCTCATGGTATTTAGGCCTTGGTGCTGACCTTGTGGTCTCACTAGATTAAGAATCTGAATCAATCAAGTACATTATAAGGAATTTGGCTTTGTGATTGGTGCATAACAATAAACACAGTGCAAACAGTATAAGACATATTTAAACAATTTTAATATGAAAATGTACAATAGATTAAACTAGCAATCAAGTTAACATGTTAAAATGAGTCAGTTATTAAAGTGTCATGTGTATATTTGAAGTGAAGAGTTGTGCGGGGATGTAAGAGAGTCAGTGGGGTCCCGGACTAAAGTAGCTCCTTTATTTGTTACATAATTGTAGCAGTTTGTAACCAAGTGAAACCAGATACAAGCAGTGTTTAGCTCCATTACATTTGTTGAATCAACTGTTTATGTGTTTGATTATATTTTGATGTGATTGCCTGCGGTGGTGAATTTTCAGCCGATCTACAAACAGCTTGTGAGCTTTAAAAGTGCTGTGAGGTGAATTGTGTTTGCTTTGGACAGAGCCTGGCTTGCTGTCTTTATTCTAAGCTAAGCTAACCAGTTGCTAACAGTATAGCTTCATGTCAAACATCCTCAAACTCTTGGCTTGCTCAGAATATTTCCCAAAATGTCAAACTGTTGCTTTAGAGATAGGATGTTAAAGGTGAAATTCAAAGTTAAGCATTTCTTTTCCCAGGGCTACTCCATTGACCCTACCACACCTGTGCTGATATTACTCTTGTGAGTCAGTGATACTGTGTCAGCCCTTTGCACACTGCTGTGTAGCACCGCCATGATCACCCACCCTGCATTGATCCAGGCAGACTAAAAGATCATTTGGCACTGTGTTGTGATTCCATTCCTCTTAACTGTGGGTCACGTCGACACACAGGTCACTGCAACCGCAACGCGCCAGTCCTGTTACTGCTGTTTGGATTGCAGTGGCCGCACAATAAAGCTCTTCCTGGGAAAGAACAGGATAAAAAAAAAGGGGTAGAAATGTCACCGAACTCTGGATATCTACCTCATTAACAGAGGAAGAGGAGCAGAATAGAGAGGGGGAGAAGAAGAAAAGAGAGAGATGTAAGTAATCCAGCCTGATGGTCCACGCGGACCAGTGAGTTGTTCATTAATGTATTGATTTTCTTAATGATCTTTTCTTTCTTTAGAGGATTTGATGTAAATGGTTATCTTACAGTTTTTTTCTTCTTTTTTGGCTTAATCTGTGCAGTGTGAATGTATGGGTGCCTGTCTGTCTGACCATGTAAATAAATCAGTGGAGAGTTAAATCCTCTAAATGTTTGCTCCTGAGTGCGTTTGTGTGTGTGTGTGTGTTTGCCTTTGGTACAGGGTGGGGAGAGTTTAGCAGAGAATAACTGCCTTTCAACACATAATATGATGTATGTGTAAAATAAAGATGATAAAGTGAAGGGCAACTATACGAACAGCTGCAGTTATAGATTAATTAGGGTGATCCATTCTTGTAGAGTTACCTCTAGAGACATACCTCCAGTTTACTGAGGAATAAAGGATGCAGAATTGAACTTAACATTTGTGTTCCTAAACATCCCATAAAGTCTCCATTAGCCTATGTTTAAACTGAGGGGGCATAGCAGATGTTTAAGTGCCGCTGAATTTCTTTAAAAGTGGGATGTAACTGTGGCAGCGTGGGAGCTGCGTTCGCACCACAACCTTCGCGTCATTGGGTTTTGTGAACGGAGCTAGCGTGTTATAACTGTTACTGTAAACACCCATCCACACATTTAGTGAGCTAAGCACTAACGTGGCTACCATGCTAAACGTTTTTAAGCACTGAAAACAGCTAGTGATCTTCACATGCACCATTTGGATCTCGCTGACTTTCAAATCTTGCATTCCATAAGAAATTTACAATACCATGCGCCCCACATTCTTTTCCACGGATGTTCAACAAAGACAGCTTGTTAGGACTGTGTCACAAAGGTTGTGAATGTTTATTCTGTGGTTTTGAAGTTTTATGCTAGCAGCAAAGCTCAGTGTCTGTCTGTCGGTTGGTCGGTCTGACCACCACTTTGGTCCAAAAGTTTGGTGATCCCTTAACTTTCATGTAACGTCATTATCAGGTTATTTGTTTAAAACTGGCGACATTCCCAACAGCCTCAGCCGTTATTTGTATTAAATAAATGTTAGCATGCCAAGGCCCTGTTCAGACAGTGAGCATTTTGCAGGTGGAAAACACGAGGCACCTGATCAAACAGAGCGTTTCTTTGCAGCTTGCTGCGTCTTTTACAAAAAAATGTTTCTTGGCAACTGATAACAGGTGTTAGCGCAACAGAAACCATGAACTTTTCAACACTCGTGTAAAACGCGAGGCACTCAGCAAAACAAAAAGCTGCCTAAAACCTGCTCTGTCTGAGCAGGGCCTCACTGAGTTGGCTAACATTATACATGCTATAACATGTTAGCATGTTAGCATGCTGAAGCAGTAAGCTCATGTTCAGTCTCACAGGGCTGCTAGCATGGCTCTGTTCCGCTTACCAAATGTGTCTGAAAATCATCAATTGGAATTTACTTTTATACTGCTGCCTTTGAGAGCAATTGAGTGACTTCAAAGTGGTATGTTTCTTATTCTGTCCACTCCTGTATGTCTGTGTGAGTGGAAGGCAATGACCAGAAAATGTTTCATCATGATCACGATTGAAGGGTTGGCAGGGCTTCATGGTCTGTTTGGATTTTAAATGTCTCTCTGTTTTTGCCTCTCTCTCCTCCAGCATGATGAGACAGAACCTGGGTCGATCCACTCGCTCCATCTATCTGGGTCTGGCGTGCCTGTCCCTCGCTCTCCACCTCCTTCTGGCATTTTTTTGTCTCTCTGTCCTCCAGACAGCCTGTGTCCTTCCCACCTCCTCCTCCTCCTCCTCCATTCCAACTAGGACAGATGCTCAGCACAGTCAGTCCATCTCCCACTCCTCCTCGTCCTCCTCTTCTTCAGCTGCCTCCTCCTCACAAAAACTGCCAACGATCCCCCGGAGTGAAGAGCATCACACACTGAATGCCAACACCTTCCACCATGAAAAGAACCACTCATTCAGCGATGCCACTGAGAGGGAAAGGGAACTGATTGGAGCTGGAAAGGGTCAAAGGGTCAAGGGTCGCCCCAAGCTGGAGGAGCTGTTCAAGCACCCGCTGTACAACCTGCCGCGGCCGGAGCTGCAAGACGATGATTGGCTGCTGAGGGTGAAGACAAACGTTCATGCGAGGGATAGAGGAAGTGAGGAAGAGGAGAGGGAAGACACCATCGATGACAGTCAGTGGTAAGGGCAACAGGTGGAGAAAATAGATCTATGTCCTCTAGATTATTAACATTGGCTCTGAAAGTTCTTCACAAGGATGAGGTACAATATAATACCGCTGTCCCACAGTTACATGAAAAAAATAACTGGGGTTGTTCATTTTGACATCTCTTATTTCACCCATGCAGCTTATTTCACATCTCAAAGTCAACCTGAAACAAACTCTCTGGACTTCAGCTCGACTGAGCCTTTCATTGACCAGTTCTTTATTTATTTAATTCTTTAGTTATTTATCACCACCTCTTCCTCTCCTGAAGGCAGAGTGACAGCGAGGAGGAAGGCTACGACAAAGTCTCTTGGACGAGCGAAGTGGAGAGCCACCCTCCCTGGCTCCGGTTCCACCTGGGCATCTCTCGCCGGGAGCTGTACGACAGGAAGGATCCCAATCTGGCCCAGCTGACTCACTACTTGGCAACGCAACATGTCCTCGGTGCTGGTGAGCAAATGGGAGGCGGCAGGAGATAACAGGTTAGAGGACAGAGAGAAGGAAAGACAGAGCCAGGGGAAGCCACCAGAAACAAAGGAGACACGTTAGAGGAGGCTGCACAGGGACGAAGGTGAAGGATCACCAGGGATTTCAATACTCTCCCTTTCATCTGTCTCTTCCTACAAATAGTTCCTGAAGTGTCAGCCACACGTCATTTCTTCTCTCTGGCACACAACACACTGAAGACTCTATAACCACGACCTGCAGAACACGTGAAAGCACTTGATTTAGGCGTTAACATATTACAGATCTGGATCTGTATTCCGCACCATATTTAAGGGATGAAGGTGTTTACTGAGAGGCCAGATATTAGTTAGAAGTGGTGTCTAGTTTGCTAGATTTCAATTTAACTGTTGCTTTTTAAATTTCTATGTCTGATGTTTATCATAGTTTTACGTGTTATGTTGTCTAGTCGGGTTCAAGGCTGCACAGATAAAACACAGCACTTCAGTCTGACGCTCAACGTTACTCAATACGTCAACCTTTAACTTAGAAACTCATCTTTAAACCCTGAACTGTCCGTCAAGTGTTGAGGTTTCATTTCAGTACGATCATTCACATTCCTCTTGACAAAATGACAAAGTCACAAGCAGGCTGCTTTGTCATTTTGACTCGAATCCCTTCATGCAAACAAGCTACTGTGTGAGAGCCAGAGGCAGCACAGCATTCACCAAAGTTCTCCGGCAAACTGTGCCAAAGTTCATATTCAGAACAGTGGAGATTACATTTTTAGAAACACTCATTCACACAAAGTTACACAATGTGAGATAACAGATCTTTAGGTGCTCACATTGCTGCTTTTTCCAAAATACTTTTCCGGCACATTTACACAGAATGAAAGACTGGACCCAGGAGGACACAGCGCGCTGCTTGATGATCCACAAATCCTTTTGAAGAAGGTGGAAAAGCGAACATAGAGGAAGCATGTTGTGTGTGTGTGTGTGTGTGTGTGTGTGTGTGTGTGTGTGTGTGTGTGTGTGTGTGTGTGTGTGTGTGTGTGTGTGTGTGTCCCTCTAAAACGTCACATAAGAAAAAGCTTGCAAAGGTAAATATTTGTTGAGGCCGAGTTTAAGAGAACGCAGTTTATGAAACTGAACTAAACCAGGATTTTTATATAGATTTTTATATAAAGTGAGGGCTAAGAAAAAAAGTGATTGATGTTTTATAACAAACATCAATCATCTTAAATATTTTTTTTTTTTTGGTGTGGGGGGGGGGGGGGGGGGGGGGGGGTCATAGATTTGATCCTTCCGCAAATTTACATTATCTCAACACACACACACGCAAACACACTGACCCGAGTGCACGAGTACCACACACACACACAAACACACAAACACAGGACTTTCCTTGCATCAACACACACTCATGTTGTGTTTACTGCTCTCGACACCCTGTCCCCGTCTTCAGCACACCGCACAATAAATAATGCATTGAGATCTGTGTCATACGCTGCAGATTAAACACTAATCTCAGGCTGATTTGTTCGAACTGCATCATCTCTAATGTTTAACTCTCGCCACAGTGTATATACCTTTGAAACATTGGAGTTCAGATTAATTCCCTTTAATCAGACTTATAAACATGTATTGTGAATCAATAGGAGAGGATTTCAGTTCTATCTCAGGATTTCTATCTTTTGAATAATTTACTGGACTTGCTCCTATACAAGCAAAGCGAGCCAACAACCAACGGAGTCTCTTCTTCTCGTGTCTGGGGCCGTAACATTCATTTCACTCATGCCCTTTTTTTGGGGGGATAAAAGACTCAAAAAGTGCCTCGGTGTCCAATTTAATTTTGAAATGTCCATTTAGTTGCCAATAAAGAGTTGAAATCATTTGAAAACTAGTTAAAGATCCACTGACGTCCTTGTTTATGTGTTGGTAGACATTCACAAATGAGACCTTCCAGATGATGATTCATAGTTGTTTACATCAATGGTGAATTATGGGGGCATAAAACTGATTCGATCAATTTTGTTGACTGCAGTATTGTACCTAATGGAGGGACTGGTGGCAGTGTTTTAAGGCCACCATGTGGAGAAACAGGTGTCCTGCACTGCATTGAGCCTATACCCAGTGCAGTCCTCACATAACCCAATGTGCAACAATCTAACATCTAATATTCCAGTGTGTGATGATTCCACTATTAATATGCACTTGCATGCATATCTTTCAGTTCAGAAGACAGGAGGCACCCAGCTCAAACTGCTCGTCTCGTTCCCAAACTACGGACAAGCTCTGCTGAAACCCATGAGGTAAGAGGCCGCGGTCCTGATGCTGACTGACTGAAAACATGAACGACTGACAGTGTGTTGGTGTTGCTCCGGTTCAGTTACGCTGCCTGCAGAATCACAACTCGAGGTCACATAAAACAACACAGTGCAGCAGAGCATCATCGCTCCACTGTTACGGCCTCATGAAATCCTGCTTCTTTTTGTCTCACAGACAATCCAGAGACGCAGAGACGGACGTAAACCTCTTCTACTTCTCCGACTTTGAGAGACACAACGCAGAGATCGCTGCCTTTCACCTCGACAGGTACAGAGCCTGTAACCTCCAGACCCATCTCTGGAATTACATCTTCGTGAAGCTGCTTTCAGCATTGAACAGCGTAACAGGGCTTCACTGACGGATGAAGTGATTCGATTTTGGAGGTCAAACGTCATATCTCGAGAATTGATTCGCTTATGACACTTGAACGCTAATGGCATAAAAATGATGAAGTGAAGACATTTTGGAAGAAACTGCAACTTGAGGCAAACAACCGCAAGGCACACATTCTAGCTTGTATATCTTTTTTGTTTCTTTTTCAGATTGTTGGGCTTCAACAGGATCCCTCCCGTAGTTGGCCGACTCATCAATGTCACCTCAGACATCAGAGAGATTACCACTGACAAAAGGCTGTCTAGGTCCTTCTTCACTTCCCCTGGTATGCGTGAGCATTTTCTTTATTATTATGTATTTAGCTTTTATTTCACCAGGTTCGTGCCATTGAGATCAAGGATCTCTTTTACTAGGGAGACTTGGCCAAGAAGAGCAGCAGCACAGAGTTTGAACAATCAACACAAGAGCACGTAGGTTTGAGAACGTTAACGTTTATCAGATGATACATGTTGCACCCAGACATCCTGGACTCTGGGATTTCACTTCAGCTTCACACTCGGTCAGAGTTTAAGATGAAGAGGTCAGTCTGAAGGCTGCTCCATGATGGTGCAGAAAATCTAAAAGCTTTCTTTACCAATTCAGTTCTGAGTTTGGGAACAAAACGTCCTGCGAATGAAGATTGAAATTTCCTCAAAATTTGAAAGAGAATACATATATATTGGTAGGAATTTTACCAAGAATAGCTTTGTCAAGAAGAACATACCAGTGCCGTAAAGCAGGCTTAAATTGACTTTTGAGTACAAAACACAGCGGTGAGTGAGTGAGCGATCAACAGTTTGTGATGAATCTCAGAGGCCCCGTGATACAAGATAACCAGCATGTGAAGGCAGCGAGCCGAGGCATTCATGAACACATTCCAACAATCAAACCACATGTGAAACCGCCCGACCACTAAACTCCGGCTCTCGTCTCTCCAGCGGGGAACGTGTGTTTCTACGGCCAGTGCGAGTACTACTGCTCATCGGAGCACCCGGTGTGCGGTCGTCCGCATGAGCTGGAGGTCTCGCTGGCTGCCATGCTGCCTGACCTCACCCTAGCTCCCCGCAGGTCCTGGAGGTCCCCGTGGAGACGCTCCTACAGCCGCATCAAGCTAGCACAGTGGGTACACTAACATTTGATGCTTTTATTTAAAGTTATCAGATCATCACTAATGTTCACAGAACGTGTATTTATAACAGATTGATTTGAACAGAAAAAAGCTCTTTATCCACCTGCATTCATACATTTGGTCGTTGGCAGAATATTGGAAACTCCTCCGTCTTAATATCTTGTGATGAATGTTGTAAATTGTGATGTTTTTTCTTTGTTGCTGTTGGATTTGAGATGTTGAGATGACTATATGTTGGATTGTGAGTCTTCACTGCCTTCCGCTGGTCCAAAGGAAGAAGTGCAACATTAAAATGGTGGTTTACACACCATCAGCGTAATTAATATAGATGTCAGCAATATTACTCAATATGCACATAATTATTTCAAACAGTAAGAGGCCAGTAGTTTGTTACATGCCCCTGTGCAGTGGAATGCTGTTGGAGGTCCATTTGCACATTATAATAACAATGTGAACTCATTTGTTCCTGGAGCTCATGTGACTCTATGTTTGGAGGCCCTCGAACCACAACAAAGTTATCGTGAAATTTAAACTGTACTTTGCCAAATTTACACTATGCATCAAAATAAATGTTGTCGGCGGTTGCAGGATCTGCCTGAGGTGTTCATACTTATTTGATGTAATTGATTTGTCAATTCTCCCGAACTAAGATTAACTTGAGTCCTCACAAAGTTTAAATAAATTCCATAAAGTGGAAGATTGGATAGTTAGCATGAGCGGCATTAGCCATAAGAAGATTTAATAAAGGCAAAAAAGTCCCGTTTAACGCAAAGAAAATGGGCAAAAAAAACAAAAACTATCCTTACCTTTAAACTTAAAATGTGTTTCCCATCAGTATCCATTGTGTTCTTCTAAACCTGCCCGCTGTTCTCAGGTGGGAGAAGGACCCGGCCTACTGTGACACAGTGAAACAGAAGCCTCCTTACGACCACGGCACCAGACTGGTGGATTTCATAGACATGGCTGTGCTGGACTTCCTCATGGGTCAGTCTCTCCGTTTTCAACTTGACTCGGTAGTTAGTCGGTTTGCAACATAAGCGGGCTCACAGGCAGTGTACTAACCGCTTTGTCCTTCTTTAAGAGAGAGGTAAATGTGAATATGAGTAAAAACAAGGGAAAATAAATTAGTAAATACGAATATTATCGCCCAGGTAAATGCACTCAGGATGTTGTTTTCATATGACATTACTAACTCTACAAAAATGTAGCCAAAAAGCCTAAATTAAGGTAAATGTCTTTCATTATTCAAAGGCAACATGGACAGACATCACTATGAGGCGTTTGAGAAATTTGGCAACGAGACTTTTCTGCTGCACCTGGATAACGGACGGGCGTGAGTATGAACACCCGCTACTGACTCAGCTCAGCGCAGGCTGTTGATGCTGTTATAGTGGAAACACCATGCGTATAGTATCACACATATCTGACAGCCACATAATTAAAGTGACACTATATTAATACCTTTTGTTTTGATGAAATAAATATGTTTTCCAGGTTTGGGCGTCACTCTCGGGATGAGCCGACTATTCTTGTTCCTTTGCAACAGTGTTGCAGGTAAAACTGAACAAAAACATGTCTCATCACACTTAAAATTAAGGGTGGGGGAAATAAATTGTAAGACGCTTGAGAAGGCCTCATTCAAGAGTTGATCAAGTTGGAAAATATAGTTCAGACATGATTTGACTGAGTACATATAGACACATAGACAAATTAAAGGACCCAGGAACCCTCGATGCTCTGGGTACTGTGGTTGTCGACATTTATTTTGGTCTTGCTCTCCACCCACATTTGCAGGATCCGTCGCTCCACCTTACTCCGCTTGCGCCTCTTGTCCCTCCCTGGCTTCCGTCTGAGTGATGTCATGCGGGAGTCGCTGCTCCAGGATCCTCTGGCAGCCGTCGCCCCGCTCCTCTCCGAACCTCACCTCTCTGCTTTGGACCGACGCCTCGCATTCGTCCTGCAGGTGGTGGAGGCCTGTCAGCAACAACACGCAGATGTCATTTACAACGACTTGGAAGGATACGATCCACAGCCTGACTGAGAGGGGGGGGGGGGGACACAAAAAACAATAAATGAGTGTCTCATACTGAAGTCTATTTCACTTATCAGATTATTTCATTTTGCAGGTTTTTGCAAAGATATCACAAGCAGTATGTCACAAGAGGGATGCGACATCACAGAGAAAAGATTTACAAAATAAACATGTTTTTTTCTGTTGTTCCCTATCATCTGGGGGCCCTCAGAATGTAGTAGGGGCCCTACTGATAAAGAATGCACAGGATGAAAGTGAGTGAGATTAAAGCATACAAATTGGATGTGTGTGGAAACTTAGTGTGACTCCCTGCTGTTCTGATGAGCACCATATTCATGTGTTTGTTTGTACATATGAATAAAAGAGGATCAGGGAGGATTCAGTCAATATTGTCTCTGCAGTGGAGGACACCCCCTGCTGCCACTGACCGGAACTGCGACTTGCCAACTAAATAAAAGACTTTCACTTTCCAAACGTCACCGACGGAGGAGCGGATCAAGCCAGTCGGCCAAAGGGCGCCGGATACCATTTGAGGAACCGAGAAAAAACAGCGTAAATCTAGGAGAGAGGCTCCATATCGGATATGGAAGGACTTCCGCCTATTTTTTAAATCTGCTACTTGTTTGTGATTTCTGGCACAGAACGGGGAAGTTGTGGAGCAGAACATTTTACGCAAAGGGACTCGCTGCTTGGTGAAACAGCGCAGAGCCTCTCCTAAGCACTTCATTTAGTGCCACAGTTTGAAGGAAACATCTACAAAACATCTGGAGCGGCTGTGGTCTCGCTGGGCCTGGTGTTTTGTTTTTGTGCAGAGGAGTGGGGTGGTTGCGCTGACCACCGATGGAACCGATGGACTGGCTGAAGAACGAGGAACTCCTGCGGTTCTTCCGCCGTAAGAAAACCGAAATGTCCTGCATGGAGAACCCGCACACGTTTCTCAGCCAGCTCCGGGATCACGACCTGGTCCCAGAGGACCGATACAAGGTGAGTTGCTGAAGTGGACACGTGACTACGCGTTATGCCTCCCCGAGCAGTCAGCGGGTCCTGTTTGGATGAAAACGCGCGCCAGCGTGAGGCGGGAAGGAACTGAATACACAGCGAGATACGGGGATTTAATAACACTGTAGGAGGGAGACTGGGAATGAAAAGTTATCCTGGAGGCTTTTTATTTATTTAGACTGACCCCCCCAGACAAGACTATTGAACAATATTTAACTTTAAAACAGCGATACTAGAGCTGTTGTCTTACACATATAGACTGTATAGACTTATAGTCTGTAAATCATTTCAGGTCTTTCCCTGGCCCAAATACATGACATTTTCTTATATTCATATTACTACAGTGACAAAATAAATCCATTTCATAACCATGTTTAAGTACTTCAATAGAAATACTGATTGTCCAGTTCAGGGAAAAGGTTGCTACATTTCATATTTATATTTGATAAAAAAAAATAATCATTAGGTGCAGCCCCGAGTCTTTCGTCTGTGATAACCAAATGAGGAGACTAACAATAGGTAAATACACGTCTGGCCTCCCAAGGCTCAAATACAAATTGTTACAAACCCCCCCCCCCCCCCCCTTCAGTATGAGCAGTGCTAACCAAGGTAAGGAGTGATTCATAAAAAAGCTATTTAAGTGTATACGTTAGGCGACTGTCGAACTATTAAACCCTCATTTTCTCCATGCTTTTGTGTGTTTGCAGAAGGTGAGTCATATGAAGAGTAAAGACAACATAAAGAAAGGTCTCTATGATATTCTGGACTGGTTGGAGAGAGAACGACCACAGAGCGTCAGAGAGTTCTGGAGCTGCGTCTTCAAGGAGACCATCCTGAACCAGTACCCCACCCTGCGACTGCTGCGCAACAGCCTCATGGACGGTCAGTCTTTTTATGGTCACAGGGGTGTTAATCATTGGGATTCTGCTCACTACGTTACTGTTCCTTTTGCTTGTGAGTAATGTTTTTATTTATACATGGTCCCTGATACAGAAAAATAAGGGTGCTCCGATTGATCGGCCACCGATCGTTATCGGACGATATTTGCTCTAAATGGTAAATTGGTGGTCTCCTTAAGAACCGATCGTAAGAACCAATCAGATGACAATTTCTCTACGTGCCGCTAAAATGGCTTCACCAGAGTTGTGTCTCTAAGGCTTGTTAAACTGCCTGTTCAAGGTGCCGTTGTTCCACCTCGCTGCTCTGTATTAAAAGAGGCTTCTGAGTGACTCTAGATTGGAATATGTTTTCACTCCTGCACACAAAAATAGTTGGTTAAGAATTGGATGATGGTTATAATAGTTAGCTAAAAGTGGATAAATGGTTGAAATATTTGGATTCACCCCACTCAAAGTAGGCCTAGTATGAAGGCAAACCTGACAGGATTGACCTAAACTTTGACAACATTGGCTGAGGGGGCACAATGATGAAAAGGCTGATGGTTGAGAAGCACTGGATTAGATAATAAGGCTCTGTTTAAAATCGCATACTAACGTAATACCAACTCTTATCAGTATACTGCACACTGCACTACTACATGAATGATTAAGTATCCATTACCAGCAGACTGTTCACACTGAAGTAAACTCAAGCAATACGTTTTCTCTGCATCACATGACTGTATGTTGATCTCTCATCATTCTTCCACTGGAATTTGTCCACGATGTGTACTTGATGTGTACTATATGCACGGACATCAATTTCAGGGTCTTTCCATTTTGACAAACAACTACCAGAGGGGGCGGAAACGGAAGAGTCAGACGAAGGGAAAAGTAAGGAGCTTTCAGAAGGTGAGGAGGGAGAGAAGAAACAAGAGAACTCAGTGAAAAAGAAGAGAAAGCTGAGAAGTAGGAGCGTGTGCGTCGATGAGGAGAAAGTGGCCGGTCCATCAGCTCAGTTGACTCCCAGGAAAAGGTCCAAGAAAATATGCTTCTGTAAGTCACCCCCCACTTATATCTTACTTTTGTAAACATGACCGTTGGTTGAAAGTTTCACTGCTGTAAAAGTGCACCATTACTCTGTAAATTATGATTCTCTTCATGTCTCGGTGAAAAGAAGTTCCTCACTTGGAACAAAGAAGTCAAAGTATTTTTTTTCCCTGTTTTGCAGCCCCTGCCCTGAAGAAGGGAGGGGAGAACAACATTTGGAGCTGGCCCATGTATAAGTTCCAGCTGCCCGTGACCTGTGGAGACCAGGAGGGGACACTGAACAGAGACAGACTGGCTAAAGGTATGAAAGACTCAATGACTGAAGTATCTGATTATGAAAAATAAATACGATAATCTTTGTCTTGATGATAAATGGTTGACATAAACACTTGCCCCATCCTCTGAACGTTTCAGGGGAGAAGTGCATTGTGGTCAGGAAACAGTGGTTCACTCCCAGTGAATTTGAGAGGTTCGCGGGGAGGGAGAGTTCCAAGAACTGGAAGTCGAGCATTCGATGTAGGGACACCACCCTGGGACAACTTATAGAGGTTTGTTGAAAAGTGAATTTGGAATATACACGTCGACAATGACTTGCATTTCTTCAACATGCGCCATGTTACGTGCTTTTGTTGTGAAAATCATTTTATTTTCTGTTTTATTGTTGCTTCACTGCAGGAAGGTCACTTGACAGCAGCAATCTACAGAGGAGGGTGTGAAAAGGTAAGAACAGAAACTGGTGAAAATACATAAATAGATACATTCCGACTTTGTAGTGCGTCTTCTTGTTGTTAGTGATCCTGATCTGAGCCATGTCCTTTTTCTTCTTCTTCTTCCTGCTAGGCCAAGAAATCACTGTTCCCATCTGGTCATTCAATCACAGGTTTGTTGCATTAGTGCAAAACTGTGATTTTAGAAAACTATTACTAGATCCATCTCTCTAAAGTAATTGGCTTTAATCTAAGTCGGCATCTATGAAATTTAGAGTTTCAACATGATACATTTGAGAAAAAATAGGCAGAGTGAGCGTCTTCACTGCTGATGAAAAAAGCAACAACTTCCTCCTTTTTTTAGTGTCTGACGAAGACGAAGGTGAAGAGGAGGACCCCGACCTGGACGAGGAAGACAAGGTTTTGTCAAGCAGCAAAGAAAGTTCCGCAGCTGTCACAGGTGCTCGTCTCTACAAAGTCATGTTCAGGGTTTAAACACACGTTTGCTTTTAATAGAAATGACCTTCGATGTGCATCCTGTCCCAGTGTCACCATAGCAATGGTGATGTTAATCACACTTCCCTTGTGTGTCCATAACAGACGAGGAAGAAGAGGAACAGACTGAGCAGCAGCCAAAAACCAGCCATGACACTGACAGGAAGGTGTTCAGAGTCACATGTGGAGCTGTAGCGGGGACCTTACACGAGAAACGATTCGCATCAGGTCGCTATACCTCACTGTGTACGAAAAGCTAAACATGTGTCATGAAATGTGTACTAACCAGTTTACACTTGCTTTGACCACCAGGGACTTGTGGGAAGAGTATTCGTACTGAGACGAGCTGGATGACCCCGGTGGAGTTCCTGAAGGTGGCATCATGTCAGACGAATGTCTCTTGGAGGAAAGACATCAAGTGTGAAGGGGAACCGCTCAGTGTCCTCATAGAGGTAGACGCCATACGTTAAACTGTGCATGTTTGTGTGATGCAATCTGAGAGAGTGAAAGTAGTAATCCTTAAGATTTCAGTCCTGGTTGATATTTTGACAGCCGTGGTAACAGCCAGTGCAGTTTAATACTACAGCAAATGCTCTGTGAGCAGCTGCTGTGTGAGAAAGTCAACAGAAGAGCAACTGGTGAATCTGTTTAAGGTGCAGCTAAACAGACTTGTGTTGTATTGATAAAGATCATGAATCCAGTGCAGGGATGGCGGACTCCGCCACTAACAATTAAAAAACAACCACACAGAGAGTTGATTACAGAATTTAATTGCATCAAATGTCTGTTGTAGAAAAAAGGCAGACCATAAATAATATCACAAACTGAGTGTGAGGAAATCCTTAAAGATTTTAACTTTAATGTGACTTTTGTCAGTTGCACACACTTTCAAGATCACATGTTCACCAAATGTACTTTACTGTAAGCCAACGTCACCTCCAAAAGCTTTCCATGTGCAGAAAGAACGTCAGTCCTAGAAGTAAAGAGACGAAGTTGAAAGACAGAATAAAAAGATCTCATAACAATAGACTGCAGAAGGAAATCTACCCCATCTCGGAAACAAATCAGAACAGGTCATAAAAAGTGAGGTCATTTAATTTACAGAGCAAAGAAATGCTAGCGTCTGATTTAGAAACATGGCATTAACGATGCAGTTACATGTCAGACATGGCACCGTAGCCAGGGAGCTAAAGATTGAGCCACAGGATCCGTCAAGCTGAAAAGAGCTAAACTATGAAACAAAGAGGACGACACTGTTGATTTGTCTATTTCAGGGAAAGATTTTGGAGATCCACCCCCGGCTGTGTAAGTGCAGAGTGTGCAAAGCAGAAGGCAAAGACTTGGTAAGTTTGTTGATCAGTCAGTTTCAGACGAGCAGCGCTTCCTCGTTCTACACATGTTCTGCATTAAACAATGCGACGGCCATAGCTGATGTTTCGGTGACGTTAAATAGTCCTGCGTCTCTCGCAAGGAGCTACAGCTACAAGTCTCTTTTCAAAAACAAGAAACCTTTTTCTCTCAGATGTATCTGACATGTAATTGTGTAATAGAAAGTTGCTGTCTTGGCAGGAGAATGAGAAAAACGATGACGAGTGCTGCATCTGTAAAGGGGAAGAAGAGTTGGTGATGTGTGATGACTGCCCTCGCTCCTTCCACCAGAAATGTCACCTGCCTCATGTCGAAGACGCCACTTTACGGTGAGCTTTGATCAAACTAGGAGACAACTGAAACATAAAAACATATATATTTGCCTTCCTCTTCTCATTTGAAATGAAAGTAGCAGCGGTTGAATCAGGAAGAAGCCTCTTTCAGTGTAGTTTAAATTTACTATCTTATTAAATGACAAACTATACAAACCAAGTTAATAAATTCCCACTTACGTCATGTTACATGTTACGTCCTGTGACAGTGGGATTAATTAGGTTACGGTGAAATAAAGACGGGTCAATATTCTGTTCATGGTTGATAATTGTCAGATCTTACATATGATTATTTAATTTGTGTGTGTGTGTGTGTGTGTGTGTGTGTGTGTGTGTGTGTGTGTGAGCAGGGACAATGACAAGTGGACTTGTACGTTCTGCATATTCAGAGCCAGTCGAGTGTATTTGTACTCTGAGGAGCTGGAAAGAGAAGCAACCATGTCGTGCCAAATATCCCAACGCATGCTGGTGAGTAAACTGTGTGACTCTGTCTTTACATCATAATGAAAAACAATGAACAAAGGTGAAAAATGTTTTTTCATCTTTGTCCAGCTTTGTTGTCCCTGTTTTTAGCCGTACTTCTATTACTGTGCATGTGCATTGACCGGAGTCAGATTCCATGTATGTGTAAACACTGACTCCCACTAAAGCTGAACCTGTCCATCTGTCACACCGCCGTCACTCATCCCTCTTTCCCTCTTTCCCTCTTTTCTTACATCAACAGCAATGTCAGTATCTCCTTCTGTGTCTGTGCAGTGCTGATGAGGAACAAACATTTGCTGTGAACCCATGCCTCTATGTAAGTCTTTTTCTCTGCCGTTCCCATGCACTGGTTAGCTGCCTTGCTATTCGTGACAAATGGTGTAAATTAATTAAATGTATTGCTGTCAAAGTGCACTTAACTATTAACAGGTTAGAAGAGGGCACACTGCCGGCTTTAGCTCCGTCTCCTCTAGAGATTTGAGATCTCGCCTATTTTTCCGCTTGAGGTTCACAATGAAAATGTTCTTTTGACAGTATATATTTGGGGTGCAACGGATCACAAACCTCACGGTTCGGTTCGGATCAGCAAAGAAAAGGGGAGGTGACAAATCTAACTTTGCTTTCCATTTATTAATTAAAGAACTTCAAGAACACTTAAATCAAAGAACTTTGGGCTATAAATATTGATGATGTCCAATTTGAAACAAAATGAAATAAATAAATAAAAATAAAACATTCAAGAATACTCTATTCTGCTAAGCTTAAGTGCAACATGAGGTATGTTGATGCCCTCATCCTTTGATCAATAGTGCAAGAAAGAAACAGCCAGTGAGCTAGCTTCCACTGTTTAGACTGAACTGAACTGCTCGGCAACAACTTGGGTCTATGTTTACTTCCTGTCAGGTTAAGTCATTTTCAAATACACTGCAATAATGTTTCCCATTCCTGTGAAATGGTCTACAACTTTACATTTTTTTTCAAAAAGATGAGAATATCTACATTGACTGGGGAGAGGGTAGACCTTTCTGTGGTGACTGGGATATTATTATTGGGCCTGCCTAGCTTTCCACAAAAAAAAAAAATACTCAATTGATCCACAGTTCACAAGTGATCCGAACCGATCACGGATACACCACTAGTATATATTGTTATCATATCAGCAACATTGGTAAAGTTTTGATTTGTATACCTGTAGGACATGTCACAGACATGCCACCCTTATTTTGAACTTCTTGTTTCAAAATAAAAGCCCTCTAGCGTCTTTCTGTGGCCATAATCCCGTCATTCGCTAACACAAGGCTTTTATTCTGAAACATTTCCAGGACAGTGTTCTGGAAAATGTGGTGACTTGCAAGGCTCTATGAATAGAGTACCAGCTTCTAAATGTGGATTGTTATAATTATTTACAAATGAGCACACACTTTGTAATCCTTGTTCCGTCTTTACTTATGCTAATCTGGAACTGATGTAAACAAATGACAAAGGTGTTGCACAGCGTTGAGTACCTCATTCATTTGCTGCTTGGCATCCTCAGTTGAATGACAATTCCGCCGTGATCAAGACTCCGATGTGGCTGGGTCATATAGCAGACAAACTCCAGAGGAATCTCTACCGGACCGTTGGAGGGTTTGTGACCGACGTCCAGCTCATTTTCTCCAACTGTGCTTCATACAACCGGGTAAGAAACAAGTGTCAGTAAAAACCCTTTACATGACATGCAGTGTCGGGAGTTTTCATCATTTTCACATGTGGTGCTAATCAACAGTTGAACTTAAGAAGTTAAGATGAATCTTTCTGGACATGTTAAAGTGACAACTGTCTGTTATGTTCTCTTGCAGGACAATGCTGAATTCCTCTCCAGGGGCAACAGACTGAAGGAGTTATTTGACAGAGAATTTAAGAGCGTGTTCAACATCAGTGAATAGGCTGGTGACAGATCAGCAGTGTTCTGTTGTCAAACTCAGTAACGGCTGGGAAAAGGTTAAGAATGTGTAAATATTCCTGTGGTACATATCTTTTTAAACATAACCCTCCTATGTGGTTGAAATATCCCAAAAGAAATGATTCCTAATCAACAGAATAAAGGGACTTTTACTTGAATTATGACAACGCATTTCAATCTATAATTCTACTACAATGCATTAAATAAATAGATTCTTCCCACTATTTATATTCATTACTCATAAAATAACCAAATGTTTAACATTTCAACACCTTCCATACGATCATGCAGCCCAAAGTGCTTTACAGAGCAAGATTAAAACAGCACAGATAACATTCATTTTTAAAAGTTAGAAGTATTTTCCTGTGTGTTGCTCTCAACATACTTTTTATTGCCATGTTTTTTAAATTTCTTTTTTATTATGGTGTTACACCGCGTGTGAGGAGGGTTTCAATCTGAATGTATTGTAAAAGTCAGTATTTGTCTTTGTGTTTGTATGAAGCATTTTGCATCATGCAACATTGTCACTACACAATATTTAAAGTGCAATTAATTTGCACTTTCTCTTTCTGTCTCGATCTCTGATCTGTGGCTTGTGGATTTCTGTTTTTAAAATAAAAATGGTAGCTTGTGTACATCTTCAATACCATGTCTTGTTTCCATAAACCTGCCTCTTAAAGGTGAAATGTGAAGATGAAACCTAAACTTTTAATTATTATTAGAAATACACAATTGCTGTTAAACTGACAGAGTGGCTCCTCTTTTAGAAGTCATGACATGATGGAGGTTAAATCCTGATAATAATCTAATTTTAAAGCTTTTACTGTTTTACTGCATTTGCCATAGACTGTATGGTATTTGCGGCCAGCCGACGTCACTGGCACAGTTGCCAGCAGCAAATCTGTGCGGAGAGCTGCGCAGCCGCCCTGCGCATCCGTCAGCCGAGGTGGACAGCGCAGCCATTTCTCTTCCCCTCGTGAAAAACACACGGGGGATGTGGCGTCTGTCCGTACCGGACGCGCGCGTGGGGTAGTCATGACGTTAGCAGCGCACACCGGGGGCTGAACACCATCACCGGGGCTGAACACCATCACCGACCGAGACCCGCGAGCTGCAAACTTTCTCCCGCTTCAACGCCTGCGCAGACAAAACGGCCTCTCTGCTGCTGCCTGTTTCCGTGTCGGCCATGGAGGGGAACCTGCAAGAAGGCTGCAGCGACGTCGCGACAATGCACGTGAAGACCGAAGCGGTCGACGAGAAGACATCTGCGCCGGTTTTGGGCAGCCGAGAGTCGCCTGCGCCCTGCGGAGATACCGCATGCAGAGGAGGAGGAGTGGATCCGACTGCAGAGCAGCTGGCTGACACTACAACTACTCCCGTGCTGCTGTGTGAGTGCACACATCAGCTGGTTTATCATTAAAGAAATGTATTTTATTTTTGTGTGTTCATTTCTATCTAATATTGAGATCAGCATGCGCCATCTTTTAAAAAATATTTGAACACGATATGTGCCACTTATAAATGTATGTGTCCCCACCATCAGATCCCGTGAGTACAGACCGCTTCTTCACCACAACAGAGGATGGAAAAACGTACCTGAAGATTGCTCCAGGTGAGCGGATCACACTTGCTGTTGTGATTGTTGTCGCATTACAGAGTCTATAGATTCTGAATGTGTCACACATTACCTTTGTTGTGTTAACAAACCTATAGATGCTGATGGAAAACCTTTTTTCAGTTTGGCCAAAACTTATAGAAATAAAATTCAGTGGCAGTGAGTTATTTATTTTTTAAACTTAATTAGTTCTCAAGCTCTAATGGTTTTCAGATTCCAAAAACGTTCATAAATTGGAGCTTTTTAAAAGCGTATAAAAATAGAAATATATAAATTCAATCGTTCCATTGTATTTCATGTTAAAGCCTCTTGAAACGGGTTAACATCTTTAAAATAAATTACACAACAATGAATATCCATGACCAAATAAACAACAGCAAAGTTTAAAATCAGCTTAAGCTGTTTTTTTATTCAGACGTTTTAATGCTCAAGGAACAACTCCCAACAACTGTCCTCTGACTGCAAATGTTGCCTATCCTGATTGGAGCACAGGAGTGTGTGACATCATTTCCCGCCCACGTCAGACCAGCGAGAAGAGCAAAGCAAAAACAGAAAATCTGTTTCGAAACAATTGAAAACTGTTCTAACTTTGGCAGACATGAATGCGTAAATATAGCTAATAGCAAGATGCTGGTTGAGAAAATGTGTTCATGGGGCCTTTAAATATATTTCAGTAGACAGAGTTCATGCACATTTGTACCAAGACTTTTCCAAGACTTTTCCAGGCCATTGAGACACATTTTCATGAATTCTCTGAAACGTCTGTGTATACGTGGGAAATAAAAGGTCGGAGTCTGACGTTACCCGACGCAGACGACAACATAACGTCAAATGACGTGACTGATCTTCCCAAACATTCCAGTCTAGTTTAACCAATATGCTGTAGATCTTAAAGAACCACATTATCCTCTCTTATACAGGAAGTGTGAAGCTAATTTCCATGACTTTTCCAAAACCTTCTGGGTCTCCAGGCCTGGAATTTCTACTTTCAAAATCCATGACTTTTCCAGACTTTTCCTGACTGTACGAACCCTGACTATATCTCCTTCATACACATTTACATGTCGCCTGTGTCCTGTCCTCCAGCTTCAGCGATGCCACCCGCCCCCTCAGAGAAGACGCTCTCCTCCGGCTCCGATTTCTCCTCCAAAGCCGTGTTGTGTCTGATCGAGGCCGTCGGGCGCCGCTGGGGCCTGTACGAGACTCGGGAGCGCTCGCAGCTCTTCCAGAGCGTCCAGGAGGAGATGGCCTCCAAGGGCCACTTGCTTCCTGTTGAGAAGATCCGCCGCAAGTGGAACAACCTCATCGTCACATACAAGAGGGTTAAAGACCGCAGCCGGGAGACGGGACACGCTAAAACGTCCTGGGAGTTCTTCGATGTGAGTGTTCCCTTCCAGACCTGTTTATTTTTTTCACACAGGGAAAACCACCAGACACCTCTTATAGTTTCTGACCCAGAGACAAAGTTCCAACCCCAAACCAAGTTTACCCACGTTGTTCGCCGTGTTTTTTTTTTCCATGAGTTTTTATGAGTTTGCCAGGTATACTTCACCTGAAAGACAAATGTATTTGACAGTTTGCTAAATACATTCATCTGATTTGGCTGCTGCAAATAACTTGGGTTGTTTGTTTCACTCTCTCCATGTCTGTGTGTCGGTCTCCTCTCACTCTAGCTGATGGACGCAACACTCTGCGACACCGTTGGTCAGATCGTCCACACCAAGAGACTCAGAGTTGCCGTGCTGCCCGCTCCTCTGGCAAAGATCGCAGCAAAACCTCAGTTCCCGCAGCCCACCACCATCATCCGCCCTAATGGGGACTTTGCTTCGACTGGTGGGGTGGACTCAGCGGGTCACGGGGCCACCGGCAGCCAAGTCATCAGCAGCGCTGCTGCCGTTAGCTCAATGACCGCAGCGACCGTCAGCCCGGCGAATGCTCCAGAGCTCAAGCCCCTGATCGTCCTCAACAGCGACGTTGTTGCAACCAGTATTCACTCAGCCACCATTGTGCCATCTCCATCTTTCATCTCCTCACCTTGCTTCACAGAGACAGGTTCTACTCCCCCTTCGCTTGGCCCGAAGGGCAACGCCGACCTCAACGCGTCGCGCTACGCAGGCCGCAAAGCTCCGTCGTTCTCGCCAGGCGTCATACCCTTTCGCCTCGGCAGGGCGCCGCTGAGCAACAGTCACAGTATCCTCGGTCTCTCCTCCCCGCCCCCCTCTTTTCCGCCGACTTCCTCCTCTCTCACCTCCACCACTTCCACCTCGTTGTCTGCGACAACCCTGTCGGGAAGCGAAGGACAGAACCGGAAAGGGGACGCCACGTCGTCCCAGGAGGTCCTGAAGCGGCAGGAGGAGCAGGCCTACCTGGATCGGGTGGCTCGCCGCAGGGTGGAGGCCAAAGAGAAGAGGCGCGAGAGGAGGGAGGTGCGGATGGCCGAGTCCCTCGGGAGGATAGCCACGGCCCTGGAGCTGCTCTCCTCCAAGCAGGACACAGTCATTGCTCTCCTGCAGAGACTGGCTGAGCGGAAGTGACGGAGGGGGAAAGCAGGAGCTTATTAAAATGTCCTAATCCTCCGAACATGTAGTGACCCCCCCGCCTGAGTTCCATAATGCTACTGAAAAGGGTTCCACTCTCCTGATTATAGTGTAAATGAAACTTTATAAAAATCACACAAGCTGATCTCTTTTCTAGATTAAGCATAAAGTGAAATGGAGTGCTTTTGTAACATGCTTTACATTTTAGCGCATTACAGTTTTCTTCACTGACATCAAATAAAAACAACATTTTTGAACCTTCAGTTGATTTTAGAAGTTTTGTTGTGAAGTGATAATGATAAATATAGGTTCACATTGTCTCAAGTCTTAATTTAGAGTCAATACCGGGCCATCCTGATGGACATTGTAACAGATTTTGGTCTCTGCAATAATTCCTCCAGGTATCTCCAATGTATCTCCAATGTATTCCAATGTGTGATAACTGATTGGGGGCAAAATCCATAGTGCATGTTCTGTCCAAAAATGCATTATAAAGTCAGGCAGAAGCTAGTATGAAGCTTTAGCAGTTTGTTTTTGAAAAATCAAGTGAATATCCTTCTAAGTTATAGTCTCTAGTACAAAATCTCCCTCCCATTTAGGCTTCGGCTGAACTCTATATAATGCATGACTGTGCAAACCGAGTACTGTGGATCTTGATTCCCATCACTTCACTAGAAGGTGGGTCCAGTACAGGCAGGAGGAACAGTTACAACCAATGAACACACACAGCCATGTTGTTTATAGATAGACTTGAAAGTATGTGACTCTATCCTTAAGGCAGAAGGTACTCAACCCGCTGTGGATCTCTCAAAGGCTTTTCATGGACCTCTAGTCTCTAGTGGATATTTTTGCCCACTAGATGGCCCAGTTTATCTATCAACTGATTTTTGTTTTGAAGTTTTCCTACAAAGTACTACTTATATCACTATAAATTGAAATTGTTTTCCTGTCGTTGACCAGGTGATCCTCAGAGTTCACCAACAAATTCAAGTTTATTCCATAGTCAACTGTATACACACACACATACACACACAGCATGTGACTTTCATTTGGTTTACATCAATAAACCAATAGAAAAGAAAGGTTTAATCATTAATGTACCATGTAAGCACTGTTTTCACTTTGCTTTTGTAGGTAACGTAACAGTTTCCAGCCATTGAACCTGTAAAACCTGGTTAAATTTAGTTAGTTTAGTGTCCTGCCCACATTACGTTTCCTCCTACATCTCCTCATACTTTTACTTTCATTTCTACTCGGCAGTGGCAGGAGGAAACTGGACTGACCTGAACTAAAGAAACAAATAACAGTCCCTCTTCTAAGACACAGTTTACCAGAAAGCGCTGTGAAAGCTGACATTCTACAGACATGAGTGAGAGCAGCCCTGACATGCCTGATGCAGAGCAGGAGGATCTGGAGGAACGTAAGTATAGAAATTCAATCTCAGTTGTCAAACCTTTTAGTTATTCTTTCTGTTTGCCCATAAAGAGAAGTGTCAAATGATTAGAAATGAACTGAACTCCATTTAAAAATGATTTTACTTCAGTTCCATGGGACAACCCTTCACTTTGTTTCTCATCACAGGAGTTTTTAGTCACATGTCTGACTTTCCTAACAGCGTTCTGCATGTTGAGCAGTTGCAGGCAGGTCTGGATTAGACCGAGAGGAGGGTTAGCTGAGGTTTGCATTTCTGTCTTTCCAAGACTGAAGCAACTCCGAAGGCAAACTGAGTAAAAAAAAACGTCCTGTCACGTCTTGTCCTTAATTTCTTATCTCAATTACACTTAACAGCAAAAAAAAGTATTGTCATCTTATCTGCTCTTTGCTGGTATTATTTACTCTTGTATATAATAAGTTTGTCAACTAAAATGTGCGCCATATCCTATTACGTCGCTGTCAAGCGCCTTTCCCTGCAGATGGCTAATCATATATGATTTGCAGACCTCCGCCCTCGGTAAACTATTGTAAGATATGTTGAGCACATTAAGAGCTCTCTAGGGAGCAGAGTTTTGAATAATACTAGTGCATTTGGAAAATGCAGAAGCTTAAATTGTAGGAAATACAATGTTTTCTGCGCTCACTAGGAGACAACGGTCTGTGTGACCTCTAAACCGGAACAAAAACAGCTGGGGCCCCGCAAGTTTTCTGGGAGGCTAGGCTAACAAGCTTAACGGGAAAACAACAGCAGCAACATGCATTCTGCTACACACTGAAGGGCCATTCAGATATTAGATGTAAAAAAACTAACCAGTTGACTTACCAAATGCTGATCACATCCTCCTTTCTTTGTTGACAAAGAGTTTAATCCCACGGTTAAATCCCAACTCACAAATCCGTTTATCTTCCAGTTTCAGCCATTGAGTGTTAAAAAACAAAGCTAGGTAAAAAATAATCTACAGCAAGTAAAATGCAACAAATATCATAATTTCTTCCATATCTTTCAATTTGAACTCTTACTACTCCGACTAAGCCTCTGCTGTAAATTTCGTTTCACAATAGTCACGTGCTCGCCCACTGACCAATCACAGCACACGCTGCACCTCACTGCAGAGCTGCTCCTGCAAACTGAGCTGCACGTAATGCTGACGCGCTTATAGGCCAGCTAGAAGGCTCTGACACGTCAAAGAATACGCCCAACATGTCAAACTAAAGATCTGATTGGTTGAACACTATGACAATCAACAATATCGTCCACATTCACTTAAATTGCAAAGGGATTCCCTTGTGAGTCTGCAGACCTGGGGCCTCTCTTCTTACCTAGAGACACAGAGGTGAAATCTGATTGGATAAAAGCTCTACTTAAAACAAGCTGCACTGGAAGCAGAGCAACTGAGGAACACAGTAGCTGTGCAATGAGAAAATAAGATAATGGGAAAAATATTTTTATAAATTACAATGTAGTGTATTTAAGAAAAATTATTAAATTATGAAATAGCTATAACTTTGTGATTGTGTTTAGGCCAGCAGAGAAGGCTTTGAAGGCCCTGATGGTCCGCCACTGGTAAAGTGGCTACTTCTGGCGCCCATGATTCACATCAAGATCACCTCTGTGTTAGCCTCAAAGATCCTGCGTGGATCAGGCTAAAATATTCACCATGATACATGGACATCCAAGCAAATATGAGAAATGAGAACAACCGCATTTAACTGTGCGTTGTGTAGTAAAATGTCTTCTGTCTGTTGAATTCACAGAGCCCCTGAGAATCATGCTTCTTGGGAAGAGCGGGGTCGGCAAGAGCTCAAGTGGCAACACCATCCTCGGGCGAAGGGCGTTTGTATCGGACATGAAGCTGAAGAGGGTCACTAAATACTGTGAGAAGGAGAGCGGGACGGTTAAGGACGTGTCTATCGCTGCGACCAGGGGAACTCGAGATGTGCCCGTCTCTGTGATTGACACACCGGGCCTCTTTGAGACGTACCGCAACAAGGAGGTGGTTGTGCGAGATATTCTGAAGTGCGTCAAACTCCAGGAACCAGGACCTCACGTTTTTGTGCTAGCAGTCCCCGTAGGAAGGATGACGCAGGAAGATCAGGATACCAACAAACTGATCGAAGCAATGTTTGGCCCCAGAGTGTGGGACTACACCATTGTGCTGTTCACGCATGGGGATCGCTTGGGTGGTAAAACGATGAACGACGTCATCACAGAGAGCGAGGACGACCTCCGCAACTTCATACGCAAGTGCAGCGGCGGCTTCCACGTCTTCGACAACAAGACCCCGCAGGACCAGAACCAGGTGACGAGCTTCGTGGCCAAGATCCAGACCCTGGTGGCCCTGAATGGAGGGGGCCATTACCATACGGCCCTGTATCCCAAACTGGAGAGGAAGATTAGGAACAAACAGGAGAGCCTTCTGGCGGAGAGAAGCACTGAGATCAGTCGTAAGGAGGGACGGCTGCTGGATAATTTCAAGGGAGAAGAGCTGGAGAAGAAGAATAAGGAGCTGTGGAGGAAAGAGGAGGACAAATCAAGAGTGGATGCAGAGAATTACATCCGCATGTCCTTCTACATTCTGATACTCAGCCTCTTCCTGGGAGGAATAGGAGTGGTCTCTGTGGCTCTTCAGGTGCCACAAGTGAGCCTTCTGGTGGGAATTCTGATTGGCATTTTGATTTTCTTCAAGAAATCTATTTGCCTCCCGTCTATTTCAGGGAAAATACCATGGCTTTCTCAGAAAGTTCAATAGGCGTAGGAATGGATTTGATTACAAATTCTAGAAACAAAAAATAACATGTCTTTGATTTTATGGATCTCTCCCTCCCTTGTGATTCAGACTCAATCTACTGTCATGTAACACAACTATAAAACTTGCTAATAAAAAAGTTATCATCAATAAGAAGACAAAATTCAATGATTTCTTTCAGCAATTATTCGGTGTGTTTTATCAAAGTGACGTGATGCCCTCTGGTGGTAGCTTTATCAGAATGTCTTGCTGGGTGAGCTTCACAGCCAGCTGAACCTCATCGTGGTGATTCAGTATTGTCGGAGTGTGCTCCACTTTGTTTGGTTTCCTCTGTTGAGGGACAGCACAGAGGTAAGCCCGCTGTCTTACTGCCAATAGTTCTGGTGATAAGATTTAAGTCTCAGTCATCGATGCATAGGCCAATAATAGCTACTGTATGACAATTTATCTCAGCTGCTTTTCATTATTTGGCCCCTGAGAGGAGCCGCCTCAGACCTGCTCGGGGGTGTGAACGTCATAATACTGCCCAGGTGAAATGAGACCGGAAATATGTCGAATTAATTTGTGGTGGGATGCTGCTTGTTAAATAAATGTAAATCTCTAGATGTGTGTCCGCATGCGCTCTGTTAATTTCACTGACTAAAGTCAAGAAAGGCTTTAACTATTAACTTTTTAATTCAAGTGATTCTGTTCTGTAACCTCCGTTTTATTTGTCAGCAGACGGTTGATGTGGCTGGCTAGACGAGGCTTTGTCTTACTTTCTTAAAAGTGAAAGCAAAAATGAGTCCCTCTCAGGGTTCCGGGCCAGTCGCCGCTTGATAAATATGGACCCAGATGTAAACTAGAACTCTTACATTTTCAAAACATGGCCTCGATCACAGAAGATGATTGTACTGTGGACCAGCCATAGAATGAATGTAAATATGAACCAACATGATCAAAGAAGTACAAACCGGAAGTGTAGTTTGTGAAATAGCATTTTATTATCTTACGAAGCTGAAAAGTCATTTACTTCGTATTGTGTGTTGTGGAACTTGACTTATCAGAGACATGACTACATTTGTGACTTCAAATGTGCTAGTCTCAGCTTTTGGAGACGCAGATCTCACACATTGACCTAAAAAATTCAAATAAAAGTACATTTCTTTTCTTTTCTTTATGATTATGTATGTCAGCCAAAACTGTATCTCCCCTTGTAAGGTAATTAGGTCCTTGTTCTTTGTTTTAATGTTGCTTTTCATTTGATTTGTGCATGACGTAAACAAGGTGAATAGAAAACGGTCAGTCATAGGGTAACTAAAGGACACAAAGCCCTTTAGATAAAAGGACTCTATATTTACATTTGCAAAAGACTCGGAAACACTATTTATAACCAGCTGTGTTTGCATTGGTTCAATGTGTAAAATGAGAAAAACAAATAGAATACATATCCTCATTTTGTACATTTGTATTTACAGATCAATCAAAGCAGTGAGTTGTTACTTCTACTACAGACACTAGTTCGTCATATTTTCTCCTTCTTCTTCATCATCATCATTTTCCATATCCTCTTCTTCCTCCTCCTCCTCCTCCTCCTCCTCTTCGTCATCCTCATCAAAGTATTTATCCTCCGCATCTCTGCTGACTATGTCCAAGTTGTCGTAGTCTGGGTTCTCGTCCACCTCACTGGAATGGAAACACAAAACGTATGGTGACATCCAGCAACTTTTTCTGTTGATCACTTTAAAACTAATTCACTATTAGCTAGAAACTATGTTGTCCCTTTATTACTTTACTTGCAGGCTTGAGTGATCAGGACACCAGCATTTGCAACGTGTTTACATTTGAGAATTGGCATTAATAATAGAAGAATACTCATTGTTTAAGTACACATTTGATCTCAATGTTATAAGCACCTTAATAGCTACAAATCTCAACTGTCATCTCTAGAAGGCATTTAGAGTTGTATTTAAAAGCTCTTGAAACGTTTTAATTCAACACAATCCTGTTTATTGTCACAACATAAACATAAATCCTGCTCACTCAGCAGTTATTTACATAGATTATCAAATATCTTTCTGTTTCATTAGAAGAAATCATAATTTTTTCTTCAATGCAGTAGATATTTATATCCGTAATGACACACTGTTCCATGTCTGTGTAACACAAATGCAGCCTTTACATCGTATGAATGCCCATTAAGTGGTGGTGTGGCTGACCTGTAGTTGAAATCCTTGTCTTTGCCATCTAGGAAGCGCTGGTGCATCTGACTGATGAACTCCTCCCTGAACAGGGCCTTCTCCTCTGGGGTGGGCTGCCACTGCTTCTGCTGGACAGTATAGCCTGCAGTAGAAATACAGAGAGAGACGCATGATGACTGACACAACCGCAAGAGTACAGAAATTACGTTAGTTGTACAACTTCAAGCCTCTCTCACCATCGTCCTCATCCTCCTCTTCCCGTGCTCCATCCTCTCTCTCCTGCTCCTCCTGCAGGCGATTCTGGATGAGACGCTCCTGGTAGGAGCTGAGGAGGAGGTGTGCGAGCCCTCCTGTGCCTCCCGCTGGCGCCCCTGGTCCCCCCGGTGCATCGTCCTGCATGGCCTCCTGGGAGCGCTCCAGCACCTAAAACATGCGTCATTCAGAAGTTACTTTAAAAAACAAAACAAACACAAACTGCCTAAAGTTTGAACTGCACATTATGAAACGGAGCTATGACCGCTCTGGCACGGCATCGGGCTCTCACCTCCTCGTCAGTCAGGTACTGGCCAATATATTGTTCATACAACAGCGGCTCCCTTATCCTCATCTGTTCCTCACTGAAATACTCACCCTCTAGAAAGGGAGGCAGGGGAGAGGAAGGGAGGGATGAGGCACAGTTGATAGGTAAAATAAGTCACCGGTCTTATTGAGTCAGGATAATTATTAACTGGTATGAATCAATGTATTCTTTGTATGTTTGTTGACAAAATAAAGCCCGTACCCGTCTGCAGGGCCCTGAGGGCGGCGTAGCGCTGGTTTCGAACCCTTGTCCTGTTGGTGAACGCCGCAGCCCGTCTCTGTATCACATCGCTGTAGTGAAGAACACGCGGATCTGAGAGGACGTGGGCAAACGCTGACAGGTTCTGGGGCTTGAGGCAGACCTAGATATGGGGGAGGTGGGTCAAAATACTTTGATCAGCTGCTGCCCGGATCACACACACCAGTGTGTGGGTAAATAAACACACATACACACACTGAGCTGTGTTACACGTACATGGTACCTCTCCAGGAACACCAGCGGCCTGCTCCTGTACTGATGCAGCAGCTCCTCTCTGCGCTCCTTCAGGGTCAGCTCAGCGTCTCCTTTCTGCTGGCTCTTCACTCGGCTTCCACTCATGGCTATGGCGTCCACCATGGCATTCACACAGATCGACTCAGCCTGGCTCACGTACTGTGTGGCAAGCAGACACACAATCACCAAATGTTTGCATTGTACACACAGCAGAGACAGCGGTTACGTTGTGGCCGCTGATGCTGGTGGTCTCACCTGTGGGTCTTGTCGTGGCTGCTGGGCCTCCGTGGGGCGTTTGAAGTCACATATGTGGGACAGTGTGACGGGCTCACTCTCCTCACTCTCCTCTTCACTCTCACACGAAGTCGGTTGTGTTTTAACTGGAGGCTCGATTTCACCCCACATGATGAACTGTTAAGCTAGCGCTGAATTAGCTAATGTTTATGTCCGTTGTCCGATTATCTTGATTTTAACTTTACTGTAACATTAACGTTAATGAATGTGTTGTCAGAACAACCGAATGTCTCTCGGTGTAGTGTGAACATTCCCACGTGAAAAAAAATAGTGAATTACAGGTTTATTACACACGTTCGTTTCACTTGTTTAGCTTTGTTTTGCCGCCATGTTGGTCCGTCCTAAATATTGGCCTCCAGTTCTGCGACCGAAAGAATGGTTCCCCCCTGGTCGCCGACGCGCCTGTATTGTTGGTTTTGTCGCCCTCTCGCGGTTGCTTTTGGAACATAGGAAGAAGTGGAGGAATATTTAAATAATAAAATATATATATATATATTTCTCGAATATTGATTCCAAATATGCGAGATGTCATGACTCCAAATAGGGTTCAGATATTTTATGATTTCTTCTTACAATACTCAATTGTGCATAAATGAATAACCACGCAGGATATTTGGAGCCAGGTACTAATCCAGCACACCGAGCAGAGTGGGAGAAATGGGGGTTTAGGTTTGGGGCCCTCACAGCTCATTTGTTGACCATACACATACATACATATACATTTGATAAAATGTGAAGATGATGCTCAGGGGGATTTCTCCCTCTTCCTTTAATTTGTTGAACCTTTCACCACCTAGGCTTCTGGCTGCTGTATTGAAAAACACCTATATATTTTCATCTTTAGGCTATTTTATTTTTCTATCTACGATTTTTATTATGTTTCTGCTTTATGTCTTGTGACGTCTGCTTTGCAAAGGTGCTAAATAAAGAAACTTAATTTGCACTAACAACCTACGAAGTCAAATAGTGTCAGTTAAAAACTGTACACAATGGCAAATGTATTTATTTTATTATTTAATATTTATTTGTCTTAAATCCCATGGGCTCCCTAGTGTATCAGTGCGGATGCATGTTAGCACCCAAACAATGCTCTATGTATTTTAAGTAACGTCGTAAGGGTGCATCCTCGTTTATCGGGACAGGTGAGTGTTGCGTAAACTTTTCACTGTCGATCCAAGAGGAGGTGCCACTCCCACCGAAATAAAAAGGACTAACCCTTTATATCCGTGCGACCGCTTCACTTTCATCACGCGATGAGTGCAACGGACAGACAACCATGGACTGTATAGAAGAAGCAGACAACTGAAGACACTGTCTGTCTGGTCGCTTGGTCGGTCTCGCGTCCACGGGGAATTCTGTCGCGGCGCGTGGGCTCTGAGGCCCCCCGGAGGAAGTCTCTCGTGATGCTGCGTGCCAACACCGGATGTTAAGCGGTGTTTCTTTCAAAACAATTGTGAGCATTATCTCAAAGTTTCATTTCCTGTTATGGTAGACAATAAGAGTTGTATTTTGAAAGTTTTTTTAACAGGAAATTATATTTTGTCCCACCCTGGTTGACTTCACAAAGTGTATCGCACAAACTTGTCAGCCTCCCCGGACTAGCCCAAAACTCTGCTATTCTGTTGGTTGTAATCCGTTTGAAGCAGGCAGTAACATGGGAACCATGCAGGAACAAAGATAGTGCCACGGTACGTATTCACAACTCAAGTGACCGCACTGCGTGCTGCGTAATGCAGCGCTGTTGCATGCTCGCTTTGCGTGTGGACCGCAGACTGTCAAGTATTTGTTGACAGCTGCTGCTGCTGCTGGGCCTCATTTTTACGTTAGTTATTTAAAAACAATCTTTATTATCATTGACAGTTTAAGTCAACAAAAAATGCAACTCGGTGTGTTCACTACACTTTGTTAAAATGGTTAATCCCAAACTCTGGCTGTAGATTTGAGTAAAGCTATTCACTCAATGTCTTTCTTGCTTTACAGTCTTCTGACGTCCGGTTCTTTTAAAAACACACACAAACTTAGAATAAGACAAAAGAAATACTCTTTAAACAATGAGCATAGTGTCAGCCGTTGTAACAACTCAAGTATGCAACCACTACCAAATCAAATGATACTGGGAGAACCTTTATTTGGAAATGTTTTTTATTGACTTGCTATTTTGGGGGTCAAGTTCGAGCGTCCAACTCACCTGAGCTTCCTGTCTTTGTGAGTGTGAGAGGAAACTTATTTGTCCTCCTCTAGCCGAGGAAGTGGCACATTTTATTTCAGCCTGACACTTTCAGCCTGCAGGGCAGTAGAAGGACTGACTCACCACCTTCTCAGCTGGGTGTCAAAAAAAGTTGGTAAAAGCCCGTTCCTCAAGCCTTAACTTCAGGTCCTCAAAGTGCTGCTCCATCATCTGACAGAGCATCAACTTCCTGCTCGGCCCTCAGCTTTGCTGATCAGCTCCTTTCTCCTCATGAGGCTTCATCTCCGTCTCCGGTTGTTCGCCGAGGGCCCGGCTTTCTCTTCCTGAATCTGATCAGTGAGCTTCAGTTTGTCAGCCCTCTTCTTCTGGAGCTTGTCAAATAGTCCACCTTGTTTCCAAAGAGACTTGTTTGTGTGTCTGTCCACAGCAAGGTGTTCGTCGTCACAGGCTGCTGCTCTGCCACGTTGGAGGTGAGATTTCAGCGTTTCTACCGAGCCTCGTGTTCTTTCTTCTGGGTCCAGGGCTGATGGATTCTTTCATGAAGTCACGTTACCGTCGCAGTACATTGCTTTAAACCTTTGAACATACAACTTTATATAATATGTGTATCTTAAACAACTCATTCTACGTCCAACTCATTTAATTCCTCTCTCTTTGGCTTTAGACTCAGTGGATCGAGTGAGATGGAAACCTTCGGGTGCTGGAAATAAAAAAAAAAAACAGGTAAGTACATCAGCAGCTTATTACACATTTAGTCGAGCCTTGAGATAGATTCCCGCTTCACTCCACTAAGTAATGTACAGATCCAGTAAACATGCTGTAGAAGCGGTTCAAGCTTTCATCTTAACAGTTTGGAGAGCGTGCACTTGATGCATTGTTTACATTCCAACACAAACACGCCGGGATATTCTGGAGCTACATTAAGCCAGTGAAGTGAGTCACAGCGCTGCTTTTGGTGGGACGAAAATAACAGCTGCACCGGTTTAATGATGCTGTCTCTTCAAGTGTTTTTTTTTTTTTTTGTGTGTTGGATAATTAGCTACATTTTGAAGCAGCGTTGGAGGCAGACCATATTCCCTCGAGGTAATGAGCTGAGACGAGCTCTCTCTCAGGTCAAATCCAAAATTGTTAAAAAGAAATTGCAACATGATCGTGACTCTCTGCAGCCGTTGTGTTTATGAGAATTGCTCCAATTTAAGTGCAAAATCTTCTTCTTTTTTTGTTTTGTTTGGGTGTCAGAGTTGTGTGATGACTCATTCTCTGTTCAAGTTCAAGTCGTCACTTTAACCGACAGAATCCAGATTTGTCAGCCAAAAAATTGGAAGCCTTCCTCTTTTTGAGAACGAGAAACTGAGAAAGAGATAATCTGCGTTTCTTTCCATAATTGAGTTAGAGCCGAGGCTGTCGTAGGTTCTCTCTTCCACTTGAGTATTATCCAGCTCATAATATTTCATGTTTGACATTAATGGCATGTTGAAGTCTTTCGCGAGATATAGTGAAGACAATGTGTTCTGTTCTAGCTCAGTTTATCATCGTTTTTGGCAGCTTTCAGGAGACAAACCCTGTCGTGTGTGTGTGTGTGTGTTTACAACCAACTGAACAAATGTTAGGCAGTACTTTATTTGACAAAACACATGTGGTCCTTTTTTTCTGTCCCTAGATAAATAGAGTTTACAAAAGATGTGATTGAACTCTTACACAAGCTGCGTAAACATTACTACATCAAACGGTGAACACAGACAATTGCATCGTAATTGTAGAGGGATATAGACATTAATCAGATACTGAGAAATATGATGTAGAATATTGATTATCTTGGAAAGATAATTATATTTATAACTATCTTAACTTTGTTCAGTAAATTGGAGCTGTACACAGTGTTGTCCAATGCACACTGTTTCCTATGTAGAAGAGGAGAAGTGAGTATTTGGTCATCGGGGTTTACCTTTCCTCCCCGAGGGGCCAGAGGCTGATTACGTAATGTGTTGCCACGGAGAGCGTTGTTGTTGTTTTCATCGGCCCATTGTTAAGGCTGGGTGTCCGTTACCTTCTGTTAAGTCTTCACTGTTAACTACAGGAGCGGGGGAGAGAGAGAGAGGGAGGGAGAGAGGGAGGGAGAGAGGGAGAGAGGGAGAGAGAGGGAGAGAGGGAGAGAGAGAGAGAGAGAGACCTCCCTCCCTCATGTGTTTCTTCACTTCCTAGGTCAGTCTGCGAGCCTCACTCTGAATCCCCCGGTAACCATGGAGACCGATTTTGGAGCGCGACCACATGCAGGTGCCTTCATCCTCAGCCCTCAGAGTGAAGCCGTGGCCAATGAGCTGCAAGAGTTGTCCCTGCAGCCCGCCCCCAACCTGCTGCCGGTCAGAGAGAGGAAGGATGGTAGGTGGCTTTTTTTTGTTGTTTTTTTTTACACTCCAAATGAAACTTCTTCTACTTGTGCCATCGAACTTCTTCAAGGGGGCATTGTGAAATGACTAAGACTATTTTCTTTGGATTCAACTGTTTGAAGATGCAAAGACGTAAATGCTCGCAGAAGGGGGAGAGGGTGTTTAGTGTGCCGGGTGTTTTTCCAGCATCTGTAGAGCTGCTGCTGGCTGCTGCTAGAGTTTACATTTCAGACATACTAGGTCGGCCTTCCCATTACCTCATTATAAACAGCTAGTGCTGTCTTCAAAGTGCACACACTCTCAGGGGCGAGCTTGCTCACGCACACACACACACTCTCAAACTCGAGGAAAGGGGACGTACACACATGCTGTATTTCAGCGAAGTGCACTTAACTAAACAACAAAGTTGACCTTAAACTTGACCCAAACACTCAAGACGTATGTGTATACATGAAATGCATCACTTATTCTTAAAGGAACACCCCCCCCCAAAGGATGATACTCTGTTCTAGCTGTGTGGGCTGCAGGCAACATTGTTGATTGTGAAACAGGGTTCAGATGTAAGGACCCATGCCCATTTACAGCTGGCATTAAAGGGACCCTGTGCGGTGTTTTGCCACTAGTAACACTATGCAGAAATGTGTTTTTAGTGTGTTTTTGAGCAAAACAAGTACAGATCTGATCGTATCCTGATTAAATTAAATGTTTTCCTTATTTGTACCGATATACAGATAGGGCTGCACAATTATGGGCAAAATGATACTCACCATTATTTTGATCAATATTGAGATCACAATTACTTTTCACTATTATTCATTGATTTCTACTCTGGATTGCAGCCGCAACATTCAGGAAAGTTTATCTCAGGCAGAGTGCGCATTCAGTCACATGGCCGCTCCCCAAAAGTGAAGCCCAAATATCTTCATCCCCCCCCCCCCCCCCCCCCCCCTGGTGGCTGGCTGTTAGTTTAGGAAGCGCTTGATTTGATATGCAGCAGAGCTTTCTATGAGCAGTGTACACATTTGAAACATTCATATTGCAGACCATCATGTGTGAATTGG